>NC_139988.1:77478101-77839101 GCF_964263955.1 Coregonus lavaretus | reverse complement strand
ATGCGTCCCTACATGTCACAACAGCAACCATAACAAAAGCATTGAGCTGTATTTTGCAGTAAGTGCTTTTTGTTGGGGTAGCTGTTAATAGCCACAAGCATTTTGTGTTGCTGAACTGGGGTTTTATACTAGCTTCATATTAAAGTTACCTTAAATGGAAGCATACATTTTTTGCTGGATGAATAAGTGCTTCTCTTTGGGGTAGCCTTAACTTTGTTTTGCCACTAGGATCTGCTCTTGAGTGTAAAGAACGACCACATATGCTCCTTTCATGTGTTGTGTGTATTGTTTTTACCTAATCACACACTTATTTTTCATATCAACAATTAGCTGACCATGTGGAATACGACTCATCAACCTTGAGCACCTCAGTCATAAGCTGCATACTCACATTAGCATGAAGACCAATACGTAATTCACAATAGGTGTGGAAGGGGCTTGGCCGCAAATGGCACAGCTATCAGTTGGTGTCCAATAATATTTAAAATGAGCACGTCCCAGGATAGAAAATAACTTTAGTTGGACTCCTTGGAGGACTGCCAACTCAATAAAGGGGATTCAAGGAGTAAGCAGTCTTTACCAGAGCTCTACGACTGTGGCATGTTGTCTACCAAACCAGTAAGTAGTCTTTACCAGAGATCTCCAACTGTGGCCTTTTCCCTACCAAACCTGTCACAATTGGTACCCTAACACTAGCATTGACTTGTCTACATAATTCAGTAAGTGCTACTTGTTGGGGTAGTTTGACGTGACTTATGCAACATCTCCTGATAATACTCTCCTTCTTCTTTTGATTGAAACACACTCATTATTTCAAACAGAGGCGTTATATGAATCCGTAGCGCATAAGTGCTTCTCTTTGCGGTAGTCGTAACTGTTTTACTTAGAGGTCATTTCCTTAGCTCTCTGCTTTCCAGAACATGCTGAATTCTACTTCAACTTGAGCACCTTTCTTTTATCAGGCCACAGAAAGTGCTATTAAGTTGGGGTCTGATTCTGCATTGAATTACAGCATCTACTTTTTAATGTGTCCCTACATGTCACAACAGCAACCGTAACAAAAGCATTGACCGGTTTTGTGTGCAGTAAGTGCTTTTTGTTGGAGTAGCTGTTAATGGCCACTCGACTACAAGCATTTTGTGTTGCTTTTCTGAACAAGGGTTTTCTCCTAGCTTCACATTACAGTTACCTTAAATGGAAGCATACATTTTTTGCTGGAAGAATAAGTGCTTCTCTTTGTGGTAGCCTTAACTGTGTTTTGCCACTAGGCTCTGCTCTTGAGTGCCAAGAACGACCACGTAAGCTGCTTTTATGTGTTGTGTGCTTTGTTTGTACCTAATCACACACTTATTTTTCATATCAACAATTAGCTGACCATGTGGAATACGACTCATCAACCTTGAGCACCTCAGTCGTAAGCTGCATACTCACATTAGCATGAATATCAATACTTATTTCACAATTGGTGTGGAAGGGGCTTGGCCGCAAATGGCACAGCTATCAAGTTGGTGTCCAAGAATATTTAAAATGAGCACGTCCCAGGATAGAAAATCACTTTAGTTGGACTCCTTGGAGCACTGCCAACTCAATAAGGGGGATTCAAGGAGTAAGCAGTAAGCAGTATTTACCAGAGATCTCCAACTGTGGCCTTTTCCCTACCAAACCTGTCACAATTGGTACCCTAACACTAGCATTGACTTGTCTACATAATTCAGTAAGTGCTACTTGTTGGGGTAGTTTGACGTGACTTATGCAACATCTCCTGATAATACTATCCTTCTTCTTTCGATTGAAACACACTCATTATTTCAAACAGAAGCGTTATTTGAATCCATAGCGCATAAGTGCTTCTCTTTGCGGTAGTCGTAACTGTTTTACTTAGAGGTCATTTCCTTAGCTCTCTGCTTTCCAGAACATGCTGAATTCTACTTCAACTTGAGCACCTTTCTTTTATCAGGCCACAGAAAATGCTATTCATTTGGGGTCTGATTCTGCATTGAATTACAGCAACTACTTTTTAATGAGTCCCTACTTGTACCTACATGTCACAACAGCAACCGTAACAAAAGCATTGACCAGTTTTGTGTGTAGTAAGTACTTTTTGTTGGGGTAGCTGTTAATGGCCACTCGACTACAAGCATTTTGTGTTGCTTTTCTGAACAAGGCTTTTCTCCTAGCTTCACATTAGTTACCTTAAATGGAAGCATACATTTTTTGCTGAAAGAATAAGTGCTTCTCTTTTGGGTAGCCTTAACTGTGTTTTGCCAATAGGCTCTGCTCTTGAGTGCCAAGGACGACCACATAAACTGCTTTCATGTGTTGTCTTTTTGTTAAGTTGGGGGTCTGGTTCTGCATTGAATTACAGCAACTACATTTTAATGCGTCCCTACGTGTCACAACAGCAACTGTAACAAAAGCATTGAGCGGTATTTTGCAGTAAGTGCTTTTTGTTGGGGTAGCTGTTAATAGCCACAAGCATTTTGTGTTGCTGAACTGGGGTTTTATACTAGCTTCATATTAAAGTTACCTTAAATGGAAGCATACATTTTTTGCTGGATGAATAAGTGCTTCTCTTTGGGGTAGCCTTAACTTTGTTTTGCCACTAGGATCTGCTCTTGAGTGTCAAGAACGACCACATATGCTGCTTTCATGTGTTGTGTGTATTGTTTTTACCTAATTACACACTTATTTTTCATATCAACAATTAGCTGACCATGTGGAATACGACTCATCAACCTTGAGCACCTCAGTCATAAGCTGCATACTCACATTAGCATGAAGACCAATACGTAATTCACAATAGGTGTGGAAGGGGCTTGGCCGCAAATGGCACAGCTATCAGTTGGTGTCCAATAATATTTAAAATGAGCACGTCCCAGGATAGAAAATCACTTTAGTTGGACTCCTTGGAGGACTGCCACCTCAATAAAGGGGATTCAAGGAGTAAGCAGTCTTTACCAGAGCTCTAAGACTGTGGCATGTTGTCTACCAAACCAGTAAGTAGTCTTTACCAGAGATCTCCAACTGTGGCCTTTTCCCTACAAAACCTGTCACAATTGGTACCCTAACACTATCATTGACTTGTCTACATAATTCAGTAAGTGCTACTTGTTGGGGTAGTTTGACTTGACTTATGCAACATCTCCTGATAATACTATCCTTCTTCTTTCGATTGAAACACACTCATTATTTCAAACAGAAGTGTTATTTGAATCCATAGCGCATAAGTGCTTCTCTTTGCGGTAGTCGTAACTGTTTTACTTAGAGGTCATTTCCTTAGCTCTCTGCTTTCCAGAACATGCTGAATTCTACTTCAACTTGAGCACCTTTCTTTTATCAGGCCACAGGAAGTGCTATTAAGTTGGGGTCTGATTCTGCATTGAATTACAGCAACTACTTTTTAATGAGTCCCTACATGTCACAACAGCAACCGTAACAAAAGCTTTGACCGGTTTTGTGTGCAGTATGTGCTTTTTGTTGGGGTAGCTGTTAATGGCCACTCGACTACAAGCATTTTGTGTTGCTTTTCTGAACAGGGGTTTTCTCCTAGCTTCATATTAATGTTACCTTAAATGGAAGCATACATTTTTTGCTGGAACAATAAGTTCTTCTCTTTGTGGTAGCCTTAACTGTGTTTTGCCACTAGGCTCTGCTCTTGAGTGCCAAGAATGACCACATAAGCTGCTTTTATGTGTTGTGTGCTTTGTTTGTACCTAATCACACACTTATTTTTCATATCAACAATTAGCTGACCATGTGGAATACGACTCATCAACCTTGAGCACCTCAATCGTAATCTGCATACTCACATTAGCATGAATATCAATACTTATTTCACAATATGTGTGGAAGGGGCTTGGCCGCAAATGGCACAGCTATCAAGTTGGTGTCCAAGAATATTTAAACTGAGCACGTCCCAGGATAGAAAATCACTTTAGTTGGACTCCTTGGAGGACTGCCAACTCAATAAAGGGGATTCAAGGAGTAAGCAGTAAGCAGTCTTTACCAGAGCTCTACGACTGTGGCCTGTTGTCTACCAAACCAGTAAGTAGTCTTTACCAGAGATCTCCAACTGTGGCCTTTTCCCTACCAAACCTGTCACAATTGGTACCCTAACACTAACATTGACTTGTCTACATAATTCACTAAGTGCTACTTGTTGGGGTAGTTTGACGTGACTTATCCAACATCTCCTGATAATACTATCCTTCTTCTTTTGATTGAAACACACTCATTATTTCAAACAGAAGCGTTATTTGAATCCGTAGCGCATAAGTGCTTCTCTTTGCGGTAGTCGAAACTGTTTTACTTAGAGGTCATTTCCTTAGCTCTCTGCTTTCCAGAACATGCTGAATTCTACTTCAACTTGAGCACCTTTCTTTTATCAGGCCACAGAAAGTGCTATAAAGTTGGGGTCTGATTCTGCATTGAATTACAGCAACTACTTTTTAATGTGTCCCTACATGTCACAACAGCAACCGTAACAAAAGCATTGACCGGTTTTGTGTGCTTTTTGTTGGGGTAGATGTTAATGGCCACTCAACTACATTCATTTTGTGTTTCTTTTCTGAACAAGGGTTTTCTCCTAGCTTCACATTACAGTTACCTTAAATGGAAGCATACATTTTTTGCTGGATGAATAAGTGCTTCTCTTTGTGGTAGCCTTAACTGTGTTTTGCCACTAGGCTCTGCTCTTGAGTGCCAAGAATGACCACATAAAACCTAGCTTCATATTAAAGTTACCTTAAATGGAAGCATATATTTTTTGCTGGAAGTATAAGTGCTTCTCTTTGGGTAGTCTTAACTGTGTATTGCCACCAGGATCTGCTCTTGAGTGTCAAGAACGACCACATATGCTGCTTTCATGTGTTGTGTGCATTGTTTTTACCTAATCACACACTTCTTTTTCATATCAACAATTAGCTGACCATGTGGAATACGACTCATCAACCTTGACCACCTCAGTGGAAAGCTGCATACTCACATTAGCATGAAGACCAATATTATGCAACATAAAATCACCTGATAATACTATCCTTCTTCTGCAACTACTTTTTAATGTGTCCCTACATGTCACAACAGCAACTGTAACAAAAGCATTGACCGGTTTTGTGTGCAGTAAGTGCTTTTTGTTGGGGTAGCTGTTAATGGCCACTCGACTACAAGCATTAGGGTTTTTGTGAATGAGTTGTTTTTATTAGAGTTGTGTTGGAAATCCAGCACTGACATTATTTTGTAAAATTCAGGTACTTGGGTGATTATTAAGCAATTGGTTTGTGAGTGCTGTAGTGTTGCTGGATTACAGGTCTTTTATTTTTTGGGTTGCTCTGAAGTTGACTACTTTCATTTATTTTCCTGATCGAATGTGGTAAGATTGCCACTAATCAATAATTTGGTAAAATAAAATAAAATAAACAAGTATATTGATGAATACATTATTTAATTGATTAATTCATTATTTTGGGGAAGGAACAAAAAAAAGAGGGAACTATAAGCTACATAGTCTAAAATAATAAAATCATTCACATTAAAGGAATATAAAAGAGTTGTTACAAGGGGAAAAAAGGGGATCAACGTAAAGAAGAGAGACAGAGAGCTGGGTGTTCTTAAGCTGTTTGAAAATGAAGGACAAGAACTGATAAAAGATACAAAAGATAAAAGAGACAGAGGTATAGAGAAAATGGCAAAAGAGGTGAAGGTAACAGAAAAACTAATGGCAGAAGTCAATACACCTTTCTCACATATGGATTCAGCAAAAAGACCCCCACCTTACGAGGAAGAAGTAGAGTTTAAGGACGTCTATCCTCAGCTTCCAGTGATCATTCAGGAGGGTGATTATTGCATCAGAGATGAAGATGAACAAATAATAGAGAGAGGACAAGCAGAAACGACCATATAGATGAATCCAAACTCCAAAAGTAGGAAGAAAACGAGATGTCTGGTACTAAGGGTGGAGTGAGGTTCAGGAGGATGGAACTTGAAGATGATGATGATGATCAGAGTGATTGAGAAGAGATCATGAGTGGATATGACTGTGATCAGAAGGAAGTTGGCAAGAGAGGAAAGAAGGGATGATGGAAGTTGGAAGAAGGATACAAGAGATCTGATCTCTGATGAAAGTAAAGATGGAGAAAGCAATGAAGATTTGGAGATTAAAGGCGCTTAATGTTAAAGAGGATTTTATCCTTCAATGTTTAGCACAGAAGAAATAGAAAAAGATATAGACCGATGCGTATCATGCCTGGATAAAGGGAATAATTTAGAAGAAGTAAGAGAACTGGAAGAACAACTCAAGAAGCTGAAGATACAGAAGAAAAAAACTGCTGAGAAAAGGATCCCAAGAATTAGAGAAAAAGTATACATTCAGGCCAAGGAAAGAGGGCACCAGTAAGAAGATGATGCCAGTGATCATTCGAGGACAAAACCTAGAGTATAAGCCTTTGCAGAAACCGATATGTCAGATATACTTGAGAAGCTGCCTACTCTTCAAGATGGAGCATATCCTTAGATTTAAAAATTGGAAGAAATTACGGTGGGAACACAGTCTGCCATAGGAGACATTAAGAGACTTTCGGCTAATCTCCTTGGGATTCCAGGTATGGAAGAAATGTTTCAGAGAGCTGGACTTCATCGATATGTGGGGACTGCG
This sequence comes from Coregonus lavaretus, assembly GCF_964263955.1. NCBI lineage: Eukaryota > Metazoa > Chordata > Actinopteri > Salmoniformes > Salmonidae > Coregonus > Coregonus lavaretus. The sequence goes on along the minus strand of NC_139988.1, from coordinate 77,832,452 downwards.
GTGAATGATCCTGAATTGTTGGCTGCAAGTAGAAATCGGCTGTGGAGAGCACTGAAAGATACGTTTCCAACAAATGTGCATCCTGACAACATTCTGATTGACCCACTAGGACAACAAGAAAATCAGAGAGCCTATGTGTCAAGAGTTCATCAAGTGTGGAGAAATATTACCGGAAATGATCCAGATATGAGTCAAATTGAGCAGTCAATTTTGATAGCTAAACTGCAGATGGCACTGCCCTCACCAGTAAGGAGCAAACTGGCAGAGGTGGTTGGACTTGGAAGCATGACAAAAGGTGTCTATACAGATCATATAGCCCATCAAGTGGATCTGTACCGGAAAAGGGAACACAACCAGAAAGAACAGGACCAAGAAACTCTCAGAAAACTCAATCAAATACAACTCAATCAAGAAGGAGAAGAAACAAGCTTTGGTTATGCAGAATCAGTGTGCACCAAATCAACATTCACTGCCACAGCTTCAACCGAACCAGTTCCAACCGCAATTGTACCAGCCACCAATAGCGGTACCAGTTGTTTCATATCCACAGCCAGTTTCTTGACAGAGACAGAATTGGAGAGGAAGAGGACAAGAAGGCTTAGGAAGAGGAAGAGGAGGAACATTTAAGCCATACTTCCTGCAATCTTCAGAAGTGTGTTATAATTGTGGACAGGTTGGTCACTTTGCCCGTGAGTGTAATGGGCCAGGAGGAAAAACCAGAGGGAATTTCACAGGAAGACACAGGGGCCAGTCAAGATCATCTGGAGGACCGGTGAACCCTTATAGGGGCCCGGAGCAAGGATTCTAGAGGTGCCCAGAAGATCCGAAAGTGGGGTGTCAGCTGGTAGCATTAGGACCTGAAAAATATCCAACAATTGAGGTGAAAGTAAACAAACAACCATTGGAAGTGATGGCGGATAGCGGAGCTGCTTTTACCTGTGTTCGGCCTGAAGATGCTACACATCTCCCTATGTCCAATCAACTAATTAGGACAATCGGATTTGAGGGAGTGAAACAGCTGATTCCTCTTATGGAACCAATTGAGCTCTGCTATGAAAATCAGAACATTACAATACCCATACTGGTATCAGAACATACACCTATCGCATTGTTGGGAAGAGATGCATTGTGTAAATTGAACTGTACAATAAAATGTACACCAGACGGCTGTCTGGTAGAATTGCCAAAGGAAAAGGTTTACCAATTGTTGATGACGACAGAGATGGATTCTTCTTCAGTATTCTGGATTGGAAATCTCAGTGAAGATTTTTTGAAGCAGGTGTAGTGTCGAGTCAAATGTTGCTAGTCATTGCTGATAAACAAAGGAGTCCGCTCATACTGAACCCTTGATCATAAGTTTTATTCATATCACAAGATTCCAGCATAAGTTTTACAGATGTCATGACACCCGGAGAGCGGCGTCCCAGATTGCAATGGCCGCTCTAACCTCTTCTTCGTTTTTACCCAGTATATATAATCTTCCCAAGATATTTGTGGCTCCCTCTACTGTCCAATCCCCTGTCTACAACACACAGACTTCTCTGTCCTATCCGGGGTGTCACACTAAAAGCGGCTCTCTTTCTGCTAAATAAACATCCTTTCAGGTTCCACTTAAAAACATTAACAAAGTCATAATCTTCATATACTACATTCCCCCCTTCGAGACTAACTAAAAGTCTCGAAAACAAAAATAACAGGATTATGACAAGTAACAATTTATCTTATCTTTAACCTTAAACCAAAAACATTTCCCTCTGGAGTGTAAATACCTTTCTATGAAATATGAACAAATCTTTATGAATTGTGAATACATTACTATGAAATATGAACAAATCTTTATGAAGTGTGAATACATTACTATGAAATATGAACAAATCTTTATGGAGTGTGAGAGCGAAAAACTGTCTGGCAGCCTTCGTTCCAAATATCCATCCATCAATCAAGACAGTAAAATTCTCTCACGGTCCCTCTGCCCCAGGCAACCACCTAGGTACTCCAGATCAACTCATACATCTTTATCAATGCATTTGAAACTATGATGCCATTAAATACACATGAAAGCCCCAGCAAACAAAATACTATCCAAAATGTCCACTCTCAGGCTGGTCGACCCATCGGACCCTACAGTGGATCTCTATCCCTGCCTAAACTCCATGTCCCTAAACATTCCCGAAATAAACAAAAACATCTAAGATCCCCACATGTATCCAATAACATCAAATATCATTCTACAAAAATTAATACCTAAGAATATGACACACATTATGTATTACACATGCAAATATGTCTATATTTCATTGCAGACACTGGAATGTAGTCAACTACACTTCATCTCCTCCGTAGTCTCCTCTTCCAATGCATCGTTGATGATGGAATCGGAATCTTTCCACACCTTCCTTGTTCCATCTCCTCCAGTTCCCTTCATATTGTCCTTTCATATTGTCCTTGTTTGAGTATTTCAATCTCTACATATTCCCCCAAATGCTTCTGGAAGAAAAGAAAATACCAAACAGTATCTTTTGCAAAACAACACTTTCAAATTAAAACATCAATATCAACTAAGAATATAAAAAATGATATAAAATGATATATGAATCACATTATCCTATTTCCCCCCTTTGATTCATAACATCATACTAAAATCATACTAATATTGAATTTTTTTTTGGAAAAATGATCAAATAATCAAAAAGGATATTTATCCATCAATACTCCATCCAGTCCCACTTGTCCCTCTTCATCCAGATCAGGAACAGTCAACAACGGCATCTGAATGTTGTCTCCAGGCATCACTACTCCAACCTATCTCAATATCATAGCTTTCTCAAAGGTCAGTAACAAATTACAAAAGAAAAACATCACACACAGTGCTATGAGATCTGCTACTAAAATCTGAACCATCACTGCTCCCACTGGGCCTAACTAATCTTTCAACCAAGACTTCACTGACCATCCAGCTCCTTCAGATCTACCAAATGCATCCCTTATATTCTTCAATGCATCTATAACTATCTGGAATCAAAGTATAGGTAATATTATCAATATGATCTGCCAAAAATGTTACACCATACCATGGAAAAAGTCCCCCCTTCTCTCTTAGACTTATCCTCCAATGATAGGCTTCAAGACTATGACATGTCGCCATGTCTCTTTTCACCCTACTTCCAAACCTAGATTCAGATTTATCTGTGTCCGGTGCTACCCCTCTTTTAATGGTAGAAACCTCATATGGAAGCTTCAACGTTGACATGTAACAACATCCTGTCCATCCATAGAGTAAGAATATATACGCTTTATCACCACAAACCCTCCAAATATCTCTAAAATTCCAAATAGTCACATTGTCAGGCAAAAGCTAATCTTTCACCATCAAAGTCCTGCTCTTCTTACTAACTGGAACATAAAAAGTAACATTATATTTCTCATTACTACCCTTAAGGTCATGCTTACCTAAAGTCATCATATAATCATCACAATCTGATATTCCCATAAACATACCCCTTACATCATCTGTTTTATTAGAACAAAAACAACTTTTAGCCCTCACTGGCTTCACCTCCAATGCTTCAGGGTTCGCTGTTACCTGATTTTCCATCTAACAAATTCACATAGGGTAATTCATTTAACCAATAACACTTAAACCTAGGCTTAAACAAATGTTTTGACAACGACATTATTTTATCTGTTACTGATTGTTGCTGATACAACAGCCATGACAAAGCATAAGATTGACACGTACTTGATAGAGGTCGAGCGACCATCTCTAAAATGGAACCCCACGTGTCTGGTGCTGGAATTCTCAACAGACATGAACCCTCAAGATTCCTCACTGATCTTACAGAATGAGCTAGCTGCTGGAACCAAAGATTCCTACCTGCCCATCCAAACCTTAATTTTCACAACAGAAGAATCAAACCCATATGCCTTCCATTTAGTTTCTCTCTTCCCTAACGAGCGGTACTGATCAAATACCTCTCCTTGTCTGTCATTAAAATCAAAGAACTTATCCTGTACCTCCATGATAGTATCCTTCACTATTTCAGATGAATCTATATTCTTCTCTACCACCATCTGCTCTCCTATTTTAACCCTATCCTTACTACCATTGACAGCACTCTCCATCCGTAACATAAACTCCCGAGTCACTCTTGCTACATCCTTTAATTTCAGAAAAGTTGTTGTTGGTGTCTGTGTCATACTTCCTACATTTGTTATTGCCGTCGTACCATTAATCCCTTTCAAAGTTACCATTAAAGTAGTTGATTTAGTTGATGTATTAACACCCTTAACTACTTCTAGTGGGAAAGTTGCTGATATCCTCTGTGTATTATTTACTGTTGGAGTGGCTACTGTAATATACTTCTCCTGAACTCCTTTGGTGACTGTGGAAGCTTCAACAGACTTCAAATCTTCCATTATAAGCGTCACTTTACGAATTACATAGCCTTTTAACCAATAATTCTTAACCGGAACAAATTTTAATGCTTGCACTAGATAAGTACACATATATTCTCCCTGATCTTTCTCTGTAACATTACGCAAAATAAATGAACAATCACTCATAACCCTCTTCCACTTCATATCGTTTTACAAACTATACTTCCTTTGACTAGGTGCAACAGCTTCTACTTCTGGTCCTGATAACAATACTTCTTCTCCATAATTATCTCTCCATGTGGGAGGAACGTCACCATCCCCACTCCATCTCTCACAGCTACAAGGAAGATGAGCTGTATCACCCATCCTAACTCAAATAACAGTATTTTTCCCCCCTAAAATTGGTGCTGGAGCTATTGGTTCCCTTGTAATCAAATGCGATATATTTATGGCTTTAATAACTATCAATGTTGAAAGAGTTATATTGCTTCTCACTGTTGTTTTAATATACTGAAGTGTTGATGTCCTTATTGTTACTTCATCTAGTTTCCCCAAAGCTTTGAACTCTTTACTTGTACTTCCATCTATCACCACTAGTGTCACTACATTCACTCTCTCTTCCTACTCTAAACCCTCACTTTCAAACTTTTGATTATAAAAAATACACCTACAATTACCTTGATCTTCCTGCTGTGAATTGTAAATATAGATACTCAATCACCCTCAATATTCTCTTATCATTCAGCAACGCATACTTTCTCAATGCATCTGCTCCTAACAGATCTAAACTCCTGCCATATCTATCTTCCCACTAAACTCTAAATTTCCTTCACCACTGTTCTCTCTCTCTTACTACTAACTTTGAAACTTAGCTTACTGTCCTAGAGTTCCTTCAATCTTAGTTTTCTTAACTTTTTAATCTAATCTTTTCTCCTAACTTTTAAAAACCTTTTTCCACTGATTTATTTACAAAATCCTTTACCACCAATTTTTAGAATATGTGATTGGGAAGTCCCCACCTGCTTCTGACTTCTTCACACACAGACTTGGCAAACGACTAAACATCTTTTAGCCTAGTCTGAAATCTCTTGGTGTAGGAATGTAACCAAGAATAACAGTCACCCCTTTTAACTTTATTTTTCAGACAGATTGTCTAATAGGCAGATTGTCATCCTTCCTATGATATTATCTTTTCAAGCAAATATGATTCCCAAAAACCCTACTAAAATCTTCTACCAGACAGCCGTCTAGTGTACATCTTATTGTACAGTTCAATTTACACATTGCATCTCTTCCCAACAATGCAATAGGTATATGTTCTAATATTAGTATGTCTATTTTAATTTCTCTTTGATTTTTTATAGCAGAGCTCAATTGGTTCCTTAAGAGTAATTAGCTGTTTTACTACCTCAAATCCCTATCCTAATTAGTTAATTTTACATAGTGAGATGTTTAACCTCTTTAGGCTCAACACAGATAAAAGCTTTTCCTCTATTCACCATCACTTCTCATAGTCCTTTTTATTTTCACTTCAATTGTTGGATATTTTCTTCCTCTCCCTAAATTGGTGCTATCAGCTGACACCCTCCTTCGGATCTTCTAGGCACTCTAGAATCCTTGCTCCTTTAAGGGTTCACCTGGAGAACAGGTGATCTTCACTTGCTCCTTTATCTTCCTCAGAAATTTCCTCTGTTGTTTCCTCCTGGCGCATTGCACTCACAGGTAAAGTGACCAACCTGTCCACAATCATAACACTCTTCTGAAAGTTGCTGGAAATGTGGCTGAAATCTTCCTCCTCTTTCTAAGCCTTCTCGTCCTTTTCCTCTCCAATTCTGTGTCTGTCCAGAAACTGGCTGTGGATATGGATAACAACTGGTACAGCCATTGGTGACTGATACAATTGCATTTGACCTTGTTCAGTTGAAGCTATGGCAGTGATTGTTGATTTGGTTCACCCTGATTCTTCATAACCAAAGCTTGTTTCTTCTCCTTCTTATTCTCCACCAGTTGTATTTGATTGAGTTTTCTGAGAGTTTCTTGGTCCTGTTCTTTCTTGTTGTTGACATATCAGTATTCTTCAAAAGGTTATATTCTAAGTTCTGTCCTCGAAATATCATCTTCCATCATCTTCTTACTTTTCTCTCTTTCCTTGGCCTCAATGTATTCTTCTCCTCCACTTCTTGGGATTCTTTTCTCAGCAGTTTTTCTTCTCTTCTGTATCTTCAGCTTCTCGAGTTGTACTTTGCAGTTCTCTTACTTCTTCAAAATTATTCCCCTTATCCAGGCATGATATGCATCAGTCTATATCTCTTTCTATTTCTTCTATGCTAATCATTGTTGAATAAAATCCTCTTGAACATAAAGCACCTTTAATCTCCAAATCTTCATCGCTTTATCTTCATCTTTCCGAACCTCATTCTTCTCTTAGTTTCCAGACATCTCGGTTTTTCTTACTTCTGGAGTTTTGGATTCATCTTTCTGGTCGTTTCTGCTTGTCCTCTCTCTATTATTCGTTCATCTTCATCTCTGATGCAATAATCACCCTCCTGGATGATCACTGGAAGCTGAGGATAAACATCCCTAAGCTCTACTTCCTTCTCATAAGGTGGGGGTATTTTTGCTGAATCCGTATGTGAGAAAGGTGTACTAACTTCTGCCATTAGTTTTTCTGTTGCCTTCTCTTCCTTGTTTCACAATTTTCTCTATACCTTTGTTTATCTTATCGCTGGAATCTTTTATCAGTTTTTGTTTGAGAATGAAGGGCAATTTAAGAACACCCCGCTCTCTTTGTCTCTTTTCTTTACGTTGTTCCCTTTTTGCCTTCTTTTGATCTGCTTTATGAATTGACAGAAGCACTTTCATTATGATGATGACGTCAGGGTTAAGATTCCCTCTACTAGCTATGGTTTGTTCAATGTCAGGCCAACTTTTGTTTCATTTGGCGGATAACCTAGCAATACTTTAGTTAAAGGATTACTATTTTGTACTATATCAACAGGTGTAATTACCTTCATAGCCTTGATGTCGTTTTTGCCCATTGTAACAACCCTTTTATATTCCTTTATTGTGAATTATTTTATACTATATAGCCTATGGCTTCCTCCCTTTAATTATTAATATAAATGCTTTTTTTGTTTTAATCCGTCAACATATCTCTCTCATTTATCAATTTAATATGTCTCAAGAAATAGTTTCATCTTCAAACAACAGCCGATGTAACAACCAGAACATTCCATTCGTGTTCAAATCTCTTCTCTTTGTTCCTTCGTCTGTGTCTCTGTCTCCCCCCCTTGCACCCAGTGTAACAGAGGATTGCTCCCTACGTCACTCTAGTGTCGTAAAATCACACGCGTTGTAGTTTAGTAAAATCACACGTGTTGTAGTGTAGTGCCGTAAAATCAAACGTGTCATAATCTAGTGCCATAAAATCACACGCATGCGCGGTACATTTATCAATACGATTTCACCATGGAAGGGAGCCCTCAAGCAGCTCCAGACAACAGAACGTTAGCATTCTGCTATAGCTCCTCTCTTTTACCCCTTATAGTCAAACAATAACACTTAACAGAGCTCACAAAGCATAGAACCTAAATTCTACACACACAAACATAATTTAAGAGGCTTTATTCCATTGCAGTGGCCCTCTAAGGTCACATGTTAGCATGCAGCATATTAACATTTAGCATTAGCATTTAGCATTAGCCTGTATGCAACATGTGGCATGAAACAATGTACCCGACATTGCGCCTTAAATTACTTTTTCCTTTGTCACTAACTTTATTCTGCCGTGAGTTATGGATATCCTATGAGAGGTTACATCAAACAAATGCTTCGTCAACCACCAGCTGAGCGGTAACATGCAATAAAATGTATATTCCAAACTCGAGTTCCCAGAACCCACCTAATCACACCGAATGCGTTATCAGGATTTATGGCCCACCCTAGGGGTCGCCTCGTTCCGAGGGCTTACCAAATCCGCAATGTTCTAAATTGTATACATATCTTGGCCTTATTCACTTCCATCGATTGTTCTTGAATTCCTATTCAAGCAACATATCTCTATAGCCAATCTATAGGCTCTCCCCCCTTTTGCGCTGTTTACCAGTGCAACATTTTTTATAATGATTAGCCAGACCCCCAGTTCTCAGCAATAAAGCAACACGAGCCACACATCAGTCCTAACGGTACATCTCTCCAGTGCACACTCAAATAGCATCCAAACTAACAAACTCCCAAAGTGGTGAAAAAAAACTCACCCTTATCTGGCCATGACTTCAGAACGAGTCAGCTTGGCGCTTGAATGGAACAAAGAAGAGATGCAGACCCTCCCTTTTCGTGACGCCATTTGTAGTGTTGAGTCAAATGTTGCTAGTCATTGCTGATAAACAAAGGAGTCCGCTCATACTGAACCCTTGATCATAAGTTTTATTAATATCACAAGAATCCAGCATAAGTTTTACAGATGTCATGACACCCGGAGAGCGGCATCCCAGATTGCAATGGCCGCTCTAACCTCTTCTTCGTTTTTACCCAGTATATATAATATTCCCAAGATATGGGTGGCTCCCTCTACTGTCCAATCCCCTGTCTACAACACACAGACTTCTCTGTCCTATCCGGGGTGTCACACTAAAACCGGCTCTCTTTCTGCTAAATAAACATCCTTTCAGGTTCCACTTAAAAACATTAACAAAGTCATAATCTTCATATACTACACAGGCTAAGATATGGGAGAAATTCATTGTGACAAACATGCCAGATGTGAGGCTTCCGGAATATCCATTTCATTGTACGCTCAAGTATTTCAAGAATGCTGCCCAATCGGACTCAGAGGAATGGTTGAGTCATCAACCAAAGAAAGTTCAACTTAGCTCATGTTGCAAGGGGGGAGGTTAGGAGAAAGATCACAAAGGAGTATTTTTGGGCACCATATTTGCTTTAACAGGTTGACTATGTCATAGGCAGGTGCACAATCTGTCTGAAAAATAATGTTCGCAGGGGTGTGACTGTTATTCTTGGTTACATTCCTACACCAAGAGGTGCATAAGATGTCCAACTAAGCTAAAAGATGCTCAGTCGGTTGCAAAGTTCTTGTGTAAAGACGTCATAAGCAGGTGTGAATTTCCCGATTTAATATCCTCAGAAAATGGGAAAGAGTTTTTGTGGATAAATCAGTTAAATGGTTTTTGAAAAAAAAAAAACTGGGGAAAAAGTCAGACTAAAATGTTATGAAAACTAGGGTTGAAGTAACTCTAGGAAATGTTCAATATCTGATTGTGTGATCATTTTTCACGTCTTTACATATTATTGTGATATTTAGTATTTTCTTATGAATCAAAGGGGGGAAATGGAATGTGATTCATTTTATATATCATTTTATATATCATTTTTAAGTTGATATTTATGTTTTAATTTGAATGTGTTGTTTTGCAAAAGATACTGTTTGGTCTTTTCTTTTCTTCCAGAAGCATATGGGGGAATGTGTAGAGGGGATTCAAATACTCAAACATGGACAATATGAATGGACTGGAGGAAGTGGAACAAGGAAGGTGTGGAAATGTTCCGATTCCATCATCGACGTTGCATTGAAAGTCGACACTGTAGAGGAGCTGCAGTGTAGTGGACTACATTCCAGTGTTATATTCTTTCTGTATACATTTTTTGAAGAATTATGTTTCTGTTGTTGGGTACATGTGGGGACCTCAGATGTTTTTGTTTATTTCGTTGAAGCTTAGGGATATTGGGTCTAGGCAGGGACAGAGAGAATCCACAGGAGGGTCCGATGGGTCGACCAGCCTGAATGTGGACATTTTTGATTGTATTATTTTTTCTGAGGTTTTCATGTGTATTCAATTGCATCATAGCTTAAAATGCATTGATAAAGATTTATAAATTGATCTGGAGTACTTAGGTGGTCGCCTGGGGCAGAGGGGCCGTGAGAGAATTTTCCTGTCTTGACTGATTGATGGATATTTGAAATTAAAGCTGCCATACAGGTTTTTCGCTCTTACACTCCATAACAATTTATTTACACCCCATACAAAAATGTGTCTATATAAACATGTGTTTACTCTCCATACATTTTGGTTTATTGCTGAAGTTACTCAAGAACAAAACAATTTATTTGTCATAATCCTATTCTTTTTGTTTTCGAGACTTAATTAGTCTCGAAGGGGGGAAATATGTAGTTTCTGAAGGTCTATGATTTTGCTGACATTTGCAAATGGTGTAATAGATGAACTTTACTCTGCTTTGCTGAAACATCTGGAAAGCATTACTACATAGGCTTCTTGGAATAGAGGACATTTGGAGATATGTGGAGGCCAGGGATTGGTCTGTCAATAAACCACCCATCTTATGTTACATAGGATAAATACCATGTTTTGAACAAAGGACGGGGAGAAATAACATATCAGAGATTGGGTCCGGTTATTCTCCAGATATCTGCAGATGTCTGTAAATTGATACTGTGATCTTTGATACAATAAACCTTTATAATCAAAGTACAGCGTCAGCGGAATTCTTATCATCACAGCATAATCGGCATCGTTGTCTCAGACACTACAGGCGCAAATGGCACAGCTATCAGTTGGTGTCCAAGACTATTTAAAATGAGCACGTCCCAGGATAGAATATCACTTTAGCCTGACTCCTTGGAGGACTGCCAACTCAATAAACGGGCTCCAGTAAAGATTGGAATCAAGGAGTAAGCAGTCTTTACCAGAGCTCTACGACTGTGGCCTGTTCTCTACCAAACCTGTCACAATTGGTACCCTAACACTAGCATTGACTTGTCTACATAATGCAGTAAATGCTACTTGTTGGGGTAGTTTGACATGACTTATGCAACATAAAATCAGCTGATGATACTATCCTTCTTCTGCCGATTGAAACACACTCATTACTTCAAACAGAAGCGTTATTTGAATCCATAGCGCATAAGTGCTTCTCTTTGGGGTAGTCGTAACTGTTTTACTTAGAGGAACTAGCAAACACCAGACACAGATGAAAGGGCAAACCTATAGCCTAAGTATCTTTGACATAGATGAATAGTGGAAATCGTTAATTATATTTGCTGGCGCCCTGCAGTCAAATTTTGGCACCAGTAGACTAGATAGCTAGCTATGTAAATCACACCCCTCTGTGAAAACATGTTCTCCAATAATGGTTACTAGGTGGTACTTATTATAATTAGGCTGGGGTTTTTTCTGGATCAAAAAGGGGCTTAGGTGGGGCGCGTGGCTGAATTTTAGGGACAATTTTAGAGCTCCCCCAAGTTTTTTGTTTGTTGCAATTGTAGCATTTCTAAGCCAATTTCCTGCAATTCTCTGAATTTCTCCACAGAGCTGCGATTTTTACAGTTTTAATGTTAATTTCCTCCAATTCTACACATGTAGCTATGGAGCTGAGAGAAAATGTTGCAGTTTTAAATACAATTTCCTGCAATTCTATGCATTTTGCCATTGTTAATGCTGTGTTCTTTTGCTCAAACTTAATAACAAAATCAATTATTTACGTTTTTTGGAGTTTTTAATTCCACTGACTGTCTAGCTTTTATTTTGGTAATTGTTAGTTTACTGACATAATGACACCATAGCCTTTATGACCAACAGGGAGGAGGGCTGCATGTGCCTCTTTAGTTCTAGGCTAGTACACAGAGGATCGATTTCCCTGGGGCCCCCGTCAATAATATTGGCTTTTTGATCTCTTATACATGGACACTCCAGAACGGTCCCAAGACACACAAAAATACACACTTTTTGAGTGTTTGGATATGGGTGGAATCAATTCAAATCCAGAATTGACTGGTTTAGTGACTTGGCATTTGATCCCCAGATTGCAGGCGTTTTGGCGTGATCATAGAATGAATAGAACAGACATTCCCATTCCCATCCTGAGTCATTCTGGATGTTCTATTTCTGTGGTTGTAATTACATTGGGGGGAAGTTTAGGGGCAGGTTTCAGCCATAGCGGTGGTACGATGGAGGAATCTCCCTATCGGGGTTCTTACAGTTACCAAAGAAAGTGGTTGAAGCTGATTTAGCTCCCACTCCCAGATGGATCGTCCACCCCCCCCCCCCCCCCCCCCCCCGTCCTCCCTCCCTTCTTTATTAATCACCCAGACGAATGCCCGGTCCCATCTAAGTGCTTTTCTTTCTCTGCCCCCATCCCAAAATAATTTCTCGGAATAAGGGAGAGAGGGAGAGAGCTCTCTGGGGCGATCAATAGCTGTCGCAGCTGTTTTACGGCTCAGTCCAATTTAATTAAAAAAGGGCCCATTAAATCTACGAGGACGCTAAGTAGGGCAGCAAACCAATCACGCTCTGTCGCGTCAGCCACTCCAACTGACTCCAACTGTCCACTTAAGGCCATGAGCGATGTGTTTTTTCATCCCTCGCTCCACTCGTCCCTCTCTTTTCCTTCCTCCTTCCCTACTCTCTCCTCCCTCTCTCTTCCCTCTCTTCTCTCCCTCCCTCAATGCTCAGGCGTTTAGCCATGGAGGACTTATGCCACGTTCATGACATGTTGAAAACTCGTAAATACAACCTTCCTATTGGAACGGCCCTCCATCTCGTAATTACAAGTGGGAAACTTGGGTATCATCCCTGTGCTCTGAGTTTTGGGACAAGGTTTGGGGAAACACTACACCAAGAATCTCTCCTTCCTTCTTAAGTTTGCACTTGTTAACTAATTCCAGCAAATGTAAAAGCATTGGATTGGTGTAGGCATGGGCTTCCTAGAGGAAGTTTCCATATAACAGTCATTTCCTTTCAGTCATTTAGCAGACGCTCTTACCCAGAGCGACTTACAGGAGCAATTAGGGTGAAGTGCCTTGCACATCAACAGATTTTTCACCTAGTCGGCTCGGGGATTAGAACCAGCGACCTTTCGGTTACTGGCACAACGCTCTTACCCACTAAGCTACCTGCTACCCTTTCAAATCAAAGTGCCCACTTCAGGAGAAATGAGAGCTTATTGAGAGTTGGGACGCAACCACTGCTACGCACTATGACATTCATTATGCTGTAGTTTCCAAGCAGCAGGGGGATCCAAAGGCAAAGGATGACTTTACTGGTTACTCATAAATAACCAGCAGTGGTGTAATGCTATTGTTTTACAGTGATTTCGGAAAGTATTCAGACCCCTTGACTTTTTCCACATTTTGTTATGTTACAGCCTTATTCTAAAATGGATGAAATTGTTAGTTTTGTCCCTCATCAATCTACACACAATACCCCATAATTTCAAAGCATAAACAGGTTATTAGTAATTTTTGCTAATTTATAAAAAATAACAAAAAAATATCACATTACGTAAGTATTCAGACCCTTTGCTATGAGACTCGAATTCGAGCTCAGGTGCATCGTGTTTCCATTGATCAGGTTTTCGATCTACCTTTAACCCTTCATTTTTTTACCGGAGCATGATTATCCACAATCGTATTGAAGACATCTGCAAAAAGGCTGAAAGCTAAATCCGGTTCAGGGATAGCTGAAATACAATTGTCTTAATCATAATTTAGGTCACCAAGGATAATAACTTCTGATTTAGTAAAATAAGACAACAAACTAGTTATTCTACACCTGTTGTTTATGAAGCATGTGACAAATAATTGTATTTGCCGGTGTAGGACAGATACTCGCACACCAGGGTTTCTGTTGGGAAAATGTGTCGCCGGACATTTGACTGGCAGCATTTCAATTTACCAGACAGTTGAGAAATCTACCGGACCCATATGCATTGGGTGCGTACCCTGACTAGGGCGTCCACCCACAATGCTCAGAATGACAGAAATCACATTTAGATTATGGTATCCATTTTAACAGAACATGCAACTCTTGGATGCAACAACGTGCGTCCTTCTTACCGAATTCCGATGTGCCTATACAAAATACAAATACATTTACTTTTCCTCAGCCAACAAGACGAGTAATGAACAGCAAAATCAATAGTCTATGTAGATCTACTATCCCCCATAGTAGAAAAGTGTAACTATTCTATTGGTCAGCTTGTCATTCTGTGTGAGAAATACATAGCCTATTCCAAACAAACTCTGTGTGATGGGTGAGTTGAAGGAATCAGGCACAGGAGGGTAAATCACAGAATAACAGGATTTATTCTGGAAAACAGAGTTACACAGTAATGCGTGAAAACAGTCCAGTGAGAAAAACAGGCGAACTGAAACCAACAAGGCACAAGGGGAAAATAACCCAGTGATACAAAATACAAGGAGCTCCAGCGAGCTTCACTATCCTCACAATAAACAATCACACACAAAGACAAGGGGGCAGAGGGAACACTTATACAGGTACTGATGTGAATATGAACCAGGTGGTGTGTGTAATGAACAAGACAAAACTAATGGAATAATGAAATGAGGAGCGGCAGTGGCTAGAACGCCGGTGACGACGAACGCCGAAGCCTGCCCGAACAATGAGCGGTGGCAGCATCAGAGGGAGTCATGACAGGAGTAATAACCTATATAGAACCTCGTTTATCCTCCTCAGGACTTTGAACGGCCCCACAAACTGCGGGCTCAGCTTCCGGTAGGGCAGGCAGAGGGGCAGATTACGGGTCAAGAGCCAGACCCGATCACCAGGCCCCAAGACCGGGGCCTCACTGCGGTGGCGGTAAGCGTTGGCCTGCTGGCGACGCACGGCGCACTGGAGGTGGACGTGAGCAGCGTTCCACGTCTCCTCTGCTCGCCGAAACCAGTTGCAGGAGCTTCGGTCTGGCTCTGATGCCACGGTGCCAGAACCGGCTGATAACCTAAAACACATTGAAAGGGCGATAGGTTAGTGGAGGAGTGGCGAAGAGAGTTCTGGGCATATTCTGCCCATGGCAAGAACACTGACCACTCCCCAGGAACCTACCCACATCCTGATTCACCCGTTCCATCTGCCCATTACTCTCGGGGTGAAAACCTGAGGTCAGTCTGACCGAGACCCCCAAACGTTCCATGAATGCCTTCCAGACCCTGGGTGTAAACTGGGGACCCCGGTTAGACACTATGTCATCTGGCACCCCGTTGTGCCGGATGACGTGAGTAAACAGGTCCTCCGCAGTCTGCAGGGCTGCGGGGAGACCGGGCAGAGGAAGGAGGCGGCAGGCTTTTGAAAAGCGGTCCACAACGACCAGGATGGTGGTGTTACCCTGAGAGAGGGGAAAATCAGTGAGAAAGTCAATACACAGGTGGGACCATGGCCATGTGGGCTGTAACTTACCCGCTGGGAGGTGCCTAGGTGCCTTACTCTGGGCGCACACCCGAACAGGAGGAGACATACACCCTCACAGCCAAGGTAGGCCACCAGTACTTTCCGGTCAGGCAGCGCACTGTACGACCGATACCTGGGTGACCAGAGGAGGGGGACATGTGTGCCCAATAGATCAGATGATCATGGACAAGAGACAGCACGTACTGCAGCCCAGCTGGACACTGAAGGGGAGATGGCTCTAAGTCCGCGTCCATCGCCCATACTACCGGCGCCACAATACAGGAGGCCGGGAGTATGGGGGTGTTGTCTATGGGCCTCTCCTCTATGTCATACAGCCGTGACAGTGCATCTGCCTTCACGTTCTTCGTACCCAGGATGTATGATAGAGTAAAATCAAACCGGGTGAAGAATAGGGCCGACCTGGCCTGGCGAGGGTTCAGCCTCCTCACTGCCGGATGTACTCCAGGTTACGGTGGTCCATCCAGACAAGGAAAGGGTGCTTCGCCCCCTCGAGCCAGTGCCTCCACACGGTCAGGACAATAGCCAACAGTTCTTGGAGAAGAAGGCACAGGGTGGTGTGCCCGAGCATTGAGATAGCGCCTATCCCTACCTCGGACGCCTCCACCTCCACTACGAACGGTAGTGATGGATCGGGATGGGCCAGTACCGGCGCTGAGGTGAACAGAACCCTCAGGTTACTGAAGGCCCTGTCAGCCTCAGCAGACCAGCGGAGCCGGGATGGCCCACCCTTCAACAGAGATGTGATGGGAGCTGCATTTGCAAAGCCAATAAAGCGCTGCACCTCCATAACCGTAGTTGGAGTAGGCCAATTACGCATGGCTGAAATGCAATCTCCCTCCATCTCCACACCTGAGGTGGTAATGCGATATCCGAGGAAGGAGACGGACTGTTGAAAAAACAGACACTTTTCCCGCCATGGCATAAAGGTCATGTTCCAACAGTGGGGGCAGCACTTTGCGAACCAGGGACACGTGCTCGGCGCACGTGATGGAATACACCAGAATGTCATCGATGTAGACCACTACACCGTGACCAAGCATGTCCCGAAACACCTCGTTCACAAAGGACTGGAAAACTGATGGAGCATTCATCAAACCATACGGCATCACCAGGTATTCGTAATGCCCCATGGTTGTGCTGAATGCTGTCTTCCACTCGTCCCCCTCTCGGACACGCACCAGGTTGTAAGCACTCCGGAGATCTAATTTTGTGAAGAAGCGCGCTCCATGCATTGACTCAATCACAGATGGAATGAGGGGTAGAGGATAACTGTAACATATTGTCCCCTTGTTCAGTGCTCAGTAATCAATGTAAGGGCGCAGACCTCTGTCTTTCTTCTTCACAAAAAAGAAACTTGAGGAGGCGGGCGAAGTGGAGGGACGCATGAACTCCTGACGCAGGGACTCGGAGACGTATGTCTCCATCGCCTCCGTTTCAGCCTGCGACAGGGATACACATGACTCCTGGGAGGCACAGTGTCTACCTGGAGGTTCATCGCGTAATCCCCCGCCCGATGAGGTGGTAATTTGGTCGCCTGCGTTTTGGAAAAACGCGTGTGCCAAATCGTAGTATTCGGGGGGAATTTGCACAGTGGAGGTAGTGTCTGGACTTTCCACTGTGGTTGCACCAACGGAAACACCTAGACACCTACCCTGACACTCTCGCGACCACCCCGTGAGAACCCTCTGTGGCCATTAAAAGATGGGGTTGTGTAGTGCTAACCAGGGAAGACCTAACACAACAGGGAAATCAGGAGACTCAATAATAAAAAAAGGTGACTTGCTCTCTGTGGGTCTCTTGCGTAACCATAGTGACTGGTAATGTAACTTCCCTAACGAACAAGGACCCTAGTGGTCGACTGTCAAGTGCTCTGATGGGGAGTGGAATGGATAGGGGAACCAATGTAATGCCTAGACTATGTGCAAATGACCTGTCCATAAAGTTACCAGCTGCGCCTGAATCGTCCAGCGCCTTACACTGGGGAACTACTGTGTAATCAGGAAAGTGGACGTGTAGGGTACAGTGTGCAGCAGAGGGCTCTGAACGAGTGTGGGTGTTTTTTTTACCTGGGGTGACACGAGTGTGCCCTGCCTGCCGCCTCCAGACCCAAAAGAACACAGACGACAGCGTGCAAGAGAATGTCCTCTCGTGCCACTAGAGTGCCACTGGCACTGTGGTCCTCCGCTCTCCCAGATCACCGCACCTGTGATGGGTGAGTTGAAGGAGTCAGGCGCAGGAGGGTAAATCACAGAATAACAGGATTTATTCCGGAAAACAGAGTTATGCATTAATGCGTCAAAACAGTCCAGTGCGCAAAACAGGCACACTAGAACCAACAAGGCACACGGGGAAAATAACCTGGCAATACAAAATACAAGGAGCTCACACACAAAGAGAAGGGGGCAGAGGGAACAGGTACTGATGAGGGGGTATGAACCAGGTGTGTGTAATGAACAAGACAAAACCAATGGAATGATGAAATGAGGAGCGGCAGTGGCTAGAATGCCGGTGATGACGAACGCCAAAGCTTGCCCGAACAAGGAGAGGTGGCAGGCTTCAGAGGGAGTCGTGACACTCTGGGACAGTTGTGGGACAATACAGCCCAAATCATAAAACCGGTAGGCCTAGGCTCCATTTATTTTATTTGTTAAGCAATGAGGCTGATGCAACAGATCAGAACGTTTAGCTTAAAATGTATTCACTTTGTAAGTGTTACATGTGAGTGAGAGTGTGAGTGCCATAATGCAATTAGCGGAAAAACACCTTTGTCAAAAGCATACTGCACATGCGAGCGGTTTCATGAGACATTTTGAAAGAGGGGAGATCTAATGCATGGGTTGCTAATATGACTCGGATTGTGCCTTTTGGCTACTGGAAAATGAAAAACAGTTGATTTGAAAAAAATTGAACATGAGAGAAATAGGCTCCTGGCTTCAATGGCATATGGAAGTTTATAAAATAAATGCCTCCACGTTTGGTCATATTTTGGCTAGGTTTGGTCATATTTTGAAGCAAAGTTAAACATGCTACATAATATATAGTAAAATGCTCAGGTTTCAAACAATTAAGTACAGCCGTGGCCAAAAATATTGGCACCCTTGCGCTTTTTTCAAATAATGCACAATTTCTTCCAGAAAACGGTTGAAATTAAAACATATTTTGGTATCCACATATGTATGTCTTTGGTTTGCAGTTGAACAAAACAAAAACATCAGAACAATCTACTAAATGTTACCTTATTCCACAAAGAAATCATAAAATGGCCTGGACAACATTATTGGCACCTTCTATAAGTAGTTAGAAATAATTAGATTTCAAGCAGATGATTCTCCTTTACTTTGGAATTGAACTCACCTGTGGTGAGTTGCAGGTGCCTGCAATATAAAAATCTATAATTCAACCAGTTTGAATAGAGAAAAGGACTCATTCTCCTGTTTTGTGTCACTGTGAGCACTACAATGACCATGGAGAAAATAAAGAAAAACAGATAATTATCTGAGGAGGTCAGACACAAGTCCATCTCCAGAGACGTTGATGTTCCTGTTTCCACCGTAGATAATGTTATCAAGAAGTTTAAGGTCCATGCCACTGTAGCCAACCTCCCTTGATGTGGCCACAAGAGAACTTGATGGAAGATTGCAGCGAAGGATTGTTCGAATGGTGGAGAAAGCACCTCGATCAACTGCCACACAGATTCAAGCTGACTTTCAGACACAAGGTACAACAGGTTCAACTCGCACCATCTGTCACCAATTCAATGAAAGGGGGTTATATGGTAGGAGACCTAGGAGGACTGCAATTTGCCAAAACACACCTGAACATGCCAAAATCCTTCTGGGAGCTTTTGTCACAGAAAACAAAATGAAGCCTTCAAAGAAAAGAACACCTTCCCCACAGTCAAACATGGAGGAGGTTCAGTGATGTTTTGCTGTTGCCTCTGGCACTGGGTGCCTTGAACACGCGCATGGCATCATGAAATCAGAAGAATACCAAGGCATTTTGGAGCGCAATGTCGGACCCAGTGTCAGAAAGCTGGGTCTCTGTCGAAGGTCATGGGTCTTCCAGCAGGACAATGACCCCAAATACACTTCAAAAAGCACCCAGGAATGGTTCAAGACAAAACACTGGACTGTTCTGAAGTGGCCAGCAATGAGTCCAGATCTCCCGAGTGGCGCAGCGGTCTAAGGCTCTGTCGTAGCCAGCAGCGACCAGGAGACCCATGGAGCGGCGCACAATTGGCCCAGGGTAGGGGAGGGAATGGCCGGCAGGGATGTAGCTCAGTTGGTAGAGCATGGCGTTTGCAACGCCAGGGTTGTGGGTTCGATTCCAGTATTTAAAAATATATATATAAAAATGTAAGCACTCACTAACTGTAAGTCGCTCTGGATAAGAGTGTCTGCTAAATGACTAAAATGTAAATCTAGATCCCATTGAAAACTTGTGGAGAGATCTGAAAACAGCAGTTGGGAGAAGGCACCCTTCAAATCTGGGAGAACTGGAGCAATTTGCACGAGGAGTGGGACAAACTGCCAGTACAGCGGTGCAGGAAGCTCATTGATGGCTATAGGAAGCCCTTGATTGCAGTTATTTTGACCAAAGGCTGTGCTACCAAATATTAAGTCTAGGGTGTCAATCGTTTTGTCAATGCAATTTCTGTTAAGTTTCTGATTTAAATGAATATATTAAGTTCTGAATCAAAAACAAAGGTTCTGTAATATTAACAGTGAAATAAAGAATTGTGGAGACCAATTACTTTGGTAAATTTCAACAAATTTTTGTGGGAAATTGTGAGTTACTTGAAAAAAAGTGCAAGGATGCCAATATTTTTGGCTACGGCTGTATATGTTTTCAAAATACATACTGCCTCCAGCTAATTGCAAAGTGGTGTTTGACGCACTGAAGCCTGCCTACCATCATATGAACTTGAATGGCAAATGAGAAGTGCGCTTCAATTACCAGTTGAGAAATAAAACACAGGATTTCATTTACAATTGCTTCACTCCAGCAGCAACAGTAGCTGTAGCAGCAAATCTTGCGCTGTCTGACAGATTTTCCACTTAAACTAGGCTCTGTATCTGTACGCCAATTTAATTCCAATAATCATGCAAATGAACCCATAGACGGATAAACATGGTCAAATGTATTTACATCTACTGGTATTTTCATAAATAAATAGGCTGAAAAGCATTATTTTGCAATGGGAGTTATTTTTTCTCCCGGACAATTGGGCCAATTTTATTTATCGGCTTGTAATGTTTTGGGGGGCCAAAAGCCAGCTATTACCGGCTAATGGAAACCCTGTCGTACACAGAAACTAACATGTTGACACCCACACACACACACTCACATGTAAGCACACACACTCACATGTAGGCACACACACTCAGATGTAGGCACACAAATGCACACAAACTCGCATGTAGGCACACCGATGCAGACACACACAAGTTGAATGCATCCTTGCCCCAAAAACATTGGAAAACATGAAAACAACCCTGCTGTTTTGTGAAAACAGACTAATAAAAACGATCATAAATATTTGTAAATATTGACTAAATATTGCCTAGTGTCAGGCTGTATCAACACCTGGTATGACAATTGCACCATCCGCAACCGCAGGGCTCTCCAGAGGGTGGTGTGGTCAGCAGCTCATATTTTCACATGCAAATTAGTTTTGTGGCAAACTGTGCGGTAAATTTGCAGCAACTTGTGAACTTCTGGCAAAGACATTCTGGCCAACTTGTGCCGAACATTCTACTGTTTGCTGCTAATTTTCTGCAAACTCAAAATGAATATGCAAATTAGATCAGGTTTTTGGTTACTGTGCGTTAACAACATTGAAATGTTACATAAACCATAACTTTAAATGAACTTACTTCTCAGAGAAAAAAACGAAACATTAAATATAGTAAATATGCAAAACAACGTATTCAATGTCTTACCAGATAAAAAATAAAAAATTATCTAATACATCTTGAAATCATCAGCATGGTAATGAAGAAAAGGACAAAGACAGGATATTACCCAAATAAATTATTTATTTAATATTTTTATGTAGCTACAACATTTACATAAGAGAAATGTGAACACTATCAGGATGTTGACCGTAGGATGTTTAAAGGGGCAACTACATAATTATTTACATGACCCAAGTGATAACTGATCAATAGATTAACCAATGAAAGTTTAAAAGATATTTAACAAAATGTCAATAATTAAAACAACAAAAACCCAGTTCAGAGCTATTGCCTTTTTGAGTGATCTTTGGAGATGGTGGCCCTGTGGAAGTCCTTCGTCCAAAGCTTGTTTAATGCATGCACCGAAACAATCAGAAAACTGAAAACAAACCAAATTTGGATACTGAAAACAATGACTGAAAACATTTCATTTTGGCATCTTAAAAAAGAAACAATTGAGTTAACCCTAATATGGCGTTTCATATTATTTTTTCCCAGAATTAATTATTGTTATACAAAAAAAATGCAGGGTTTAAAATTACCATATTTGGGTTCGTGGTGTCACGCAAAAAAAAATTTTTGTATTCATCTTATAAAGTCATTCACAGTGCCTTATTAAGAATTAGAAACTGGGTGGTTCGAGCCCTGAATGCTGATTGGATGACAGCCGTGGTATATCAGACCATATTCCACGGGTATGACAAACATTTTGTACTGCTCTAATTACGTTGGTAACCAGTTTATAATAGCAATAAGTCACCTCAACAACGTTGTTGTAGAGAATTTGGCAGTACGTCCAACCGCCTCACAACCACCGACCACGTGTAACCACGCCAGCCCAGGACATCCACATCCGGCTTCTTCACCTGCGGGATCATCTGGGGGGGAGTGAAGAGTATTTCTGTCTGTAATAAAGCCCATTTGTGGGGAAAAACTCATTCTGACTGGCTGGAACTGGCTGCCAAGTGGGTGTGCCTATGCCCTCCCAGCCCCACCTATGGCTGCACCCCTGCCCAGTCATGTGACATCCATAGATTAGGGTCTAATTTATTTATTGAAATTCACTGATTTCCTTATATGAACTCTAACTCAGTAAATTATTTGAAATTGTTGCATGTTGTTTTTATGTTTTTGTTAAGTATAATTACTGATTTTTATGAATTTTGGGCTGACATGCTATATTTTATATTTTACTGTTGAAATACAGTGCATTCGGAAAGTATTCAGATCCCTTCCCTTTTTCCACATTTTGTTACGATACAGCCTTTTTCTAAAATGGATTTAAAAAATGTTTTTCCTCTATCTACACACAATACCCCATAATGAGAAAGCAAAAACAGGTTTTTAGATTTTTTTTTAGATGTTTCTACAACTCGATTGGAGTTCACCTGCGGTAAATTCAATTGATTGGACATTATTTAGAAAGGCACACACCTGTCTATATAAGGTCCCACAGTTGACAGTGTATGTCAGAGCAAAAACCAAGCCATGAGGTTGAAGGAAATGTCCGCAGAGATCCGAGACAGGATTTAGTCGAGGCACAGATCTGGGGAAGGGTGCCAAAACCTTTCTGCAGCATTGAAGGTTCCCAAGAACACAGTGGCCTCCATCATTCTTAAATGGAAGAAGTTTGGAACCACCAAGACTCTTCCTAAAGCTGGCCGCCCAGCCAAACTGAGCAATCGGGGGAGAAGGGCCTTGGTCAGGGAGGTGACCAAGAACCCGATGGTCACTCTGACTGAGTGCCAGAGTTCCTCTGTGGAGATGGGAGAACTTTCCAGAAGGACAACCATCTCTGCAGCACTCCACCAATCAGGCCTTTATTGTAGAGTGGCCAGACAGAAGCCACTCTTCAGTAAAAGGTACTTGACAGCCCACTTGGAGTTTGTCAAAAGGCACCTAAAGGACTCTCAGACCATGAGAAACAAGATTCTCTGGTCTGATGAAACCTAGATTGAACTGTTTGGCCTGAATTTATTTTTTATTTTTTACCTTTATTTAACTAGGCAAGTCAGTTAAGAACAAATTCTTATTTACAATGACGGCCTACACCGGCCAAACCCGGACGACGCTGGGCCAATTGTGCGCCGCCCTATGGGACTCCCAATCACAGCCAGTTGTGATACAGCCTGGAATCGAACCAGGGGGTCTGTAGTGACGCCTCAAGCACTGAGATGCAGTGTCTTAGACCGCTGTGCCATTCGGGAGCCCATAATGCCAAGCGTGGCCCAGCCAGAGCCCGGATATGAACTTAATCGAACATCTCTGGAGAGACCTGAAAATAGCTGTGCAAGGACGCTCCCCATCCAACCTGACAGAGCTTGAGGATCTGCAGAGAAGAATGGAAGAAAGTCCTCAAATACAGGTGTGCCAAGCTTGTAGCGTCATAGCCAAGAAGACTCGAGGCTGTAATCGCTGCCAAATGTGCTTCAACAAAGTACTGAGTAAAGGGTCTGAATACTTACGTAAATGTGATATTTCAGTAATTCTATTTTTTTTATTAGCAAACATTTGAGAAAAAAAAGTTTTTTGCTTTTCCATTATGGGGTATTGTGTGTACAGTCGTGGTCAAAAGCTTTGAGAATGACACAAGTATTGGTCTTCACAAAGTTTGCTGCTTCAGTGTTTTTAGATATTTTTTGTCAGATGTTACTATGGTATACTGAAGTATAATTACAAGCATTCCATAAGTGTCAAAGGAAAGGAGGACGCGATGGGGTGAAGTTGTGTTTCTCTAAGCGGGATGTAAGCTTGGCTTCATCTTTATATGGTGTCGGGTAAAGCTTAAACCATGTATTTAGATTGAAGGTAGGTATTGTAGTTAGGTATTGTAGGTAGTTTATCTAGGTAGTTATTGTAGGTAATTATTGTAAGTAAGTATTGTATTCGGCTGAGCCCGGTGAAGCACGAGGCTAGCTAACCCACTACCTGGACCAATAAAGCTAGCTAGCTAGTGGATAGCTACTGGTAACTATTAGCAACTGTGGATAGTTGTTTCCAATGTTATTTCACGCTTAAGAGTACCTGTAATTATGCCAGCTAGCTACCTACCATTCAGCAGTTTTTCAAACCTCATTATCTGAAGCGTTGACGTTAGGTAGTTAGTAGCTACTGTACTCGAAATGTAGCTAGCTTGTTGCTACCTGGATAGCTAACTAAACAATAGCTGGAACGACCTAGCTGTAATGTTTGGAGACGCTTTCTCTCCGTTGGGACAGACGCGAACTAGCTAAATCGATTCAGTAGCTAGCTTTACACTTAACTAGCTAACAGTAGCTACTAAGGGTCAGTTATAACCTACATTTATTTTAATTTTATTTTTACATACTGGTAACCAGAGTCGTTCAAAAGGAATTCAAGACATGGGTGACTAGTTAACGTTAGCTTGGATCTCTCTTTGTGTTTCATACCGTGGGGGGAGGGGTTGGTTCGTTGACAGAGAGCAATGGCTAGCTAATATACTAACTATTCTAGCTAGCTAACTAACTGGCTGAATAAGTTGACGACGTACTCACTCAAACTGTCAAAACTAACCCCAAAACTTTACACAACGTTAGACACGGACACGAATGATCTGTTTAGCGTGTTAACACACTATTGGTAGTTTGTTGTAACCGAATATTGGTGCTAAACCGTGTTATTGGAAGCTAGCATGCTAGTTAGCTATGGCGTCATAGGATACAGTGCCCTGGGCGGTTTTCACGGAAGAATACTGTACCAAGTTAGCTAGCTGAATAAACTAAGTTAGTCTATTCCTAGAAAACATTGAACCGCTGTAGTTTACAACAATTATAATTTCTAAAGTGGAAGTTGGGAGAGTTATATTTGAGTGTTTCAGTGAAACGTAAGTGAGGGAGGCCCCGCTCTCTCGCTTTCCCAAATGTTTAGTTAATTTTAATCCGATCTCCTTTGCATTATTGTAGCCTTTTCTGTAGCCTGTCAACTATGTGTCTGTCTATCCCTGTTCTCTCCTCTCTGCACAGGCCATACAAACGCTTCACACCGCGTGGCTGCTGCCACTCTAATCTGGTGGTCCCTGCGTGCACGACCCACGTGGAATTCCAGGTCTCCGGTAGCCTCTGGAACTGCCGTTCTGCAGCCAACAAGGCAGAGTTCATCTCAGCCTATGCTACCCTCCAGTCCCTCGACTTCTTGGCGTTGACGGAAACATGGATTACCACAGAAAACACTGCTACTCCTACTGCTCTTTCCTCGTCTGATCATGTGTTCTTGCATACCCCGAGAGCATCTGGTCAGCGCGGCGGTGGCACAGGAATCCTCATCTCTCCCAAGTGGACATTCTCTCTTTTTCCCCTGACCCATCTGTCTATCTCCTCATTTGAATTCCATGCTGTCACAGTCACTAGCCCATTCAAGCTTAACATCCTTGTCATTTATCGCCCTCCAGGTTCCCTTGGAGAGTTCATCAATGAGCTTGATGCCTTGATAAATTCCTTTCCTGAGGATGGCTCACCCCTCACAGTTCTGGGTGACTTTAACCTCCCTATGTCTGCCTTTGACTCATTTCTCTCTGCCTCCTTCTTTCCACTCCTTTCCTCTTTTGACCTCACGCTCTCACCGTCCCCCCTACTCACAAGGCAGGCAATACGCTTGACCTCATCTTTACTAGATGCTGTTCTTCTACTAATCTCACTGCAACTCCCCTCCAAGTCTCCGACCACTACTTTGTATCCTTTTCTCTCTCGCTCTCCTCCAACACTACTCACTCTGCCCCTACTCAGATGATAATGTGCCGTTGCAACCTACGCTCTCTCTCTCCCGCTACTCTCTCCTCTTCCATCCTATCATCTCTTCCCTCTGCTAAATCCTTCTCCCTCCGATCTCCTGATTCTGCCTCCTCAACCCTCCTCTCCTCCCTTTCTGCATCTTTTGACTCTCTATGTCCCCTATCCTCCCGGCCGGCTCGATCCTCCCCACCTGCTCCGTGGCTTGACGACTCATTGCGAGCTCACAGAAGAGGGCTCCGGGCAGCCGAGCGGAAATGGAGGAAAACTAGACTCCCTGCGGACCTGTCATCTTTTCACTCCCTCCTCTCTTACATTCTCTTCCTCTGTTTACGCTGCTAAAGCCACTTTCTACCACACTAAATTTCAAGCCTCTGCCTCTAACCCTACGAAGCTCTTTGTCACCTTCTCCTCCCTGCTGAATCCTCCTCCTCCTCCCCCTCCCTCCTCCCTCTCTGTGGATGACTTCAACAACCATTTTGAAAAGAAGGTTGATGACATCCGATCCTCATTTATTAAGTCAAATGACACCGCTGGTCCTGCTCACACTGCCCGACCCTATGCTTTGACTTCTTTCTCCCCTCTCTCTCCAGATGAATCTTGTGACTTGTGACGGCCGGCCGCACAACAACCTTCCAGCTTGACCCTATCCCATCCTCTCTTCTCCAGACCATTTCCGGAGACCTTCTCCCTTACCTCACCTCGCTCATCAACTCATCCTTGACTGCTGGCCATGTCCCTTCCGTCTTCAAGAGAGCGAGAGTTGCACCCCTCCTCAAAAAACCTACACTATCCCTCCGATGTCAACAACTACAGACCAGTATCCCTTCTTTCTTTTCTCTCCAAAACTCTTGAGCGTGCCGTCTCTAACCAACTCTCCTACTATCTCTCAGAATGAACTTCTTGATCCAAACCAGTCAGGTTTCAAGACTGGTCATTCAACTGAGACTGCTCTTCTCTGTGTCACGGAGGCTCTCCGCACTGCTAAAGCTAACTCTCTCTCCTCTGCTCTTATCCTTCTAGACATATCTGCTGCCTTTGATACTGTGAACCATCAGATCCTCCTCTCCACCCTCTCAGAGTTGGGCGTCTCCGGCGCTTCTCACTCTTGGATTGCGTCCTACCTGACAAGTCGCTCCTACCAGGTGGCGTGGCGAGAATCTGTCTCCGCACCACGTGCTCTCACCACTGGTGTCCCCCAGGGCTCAGTTCTAGGCCCTCTCCTATTCTCTCTATACACCAAGTCACTTGGCTCTGTCATATCCTCACATGGTCTCTCCTATCATTGCTACGCAGACGACACACAATTCATTTTCTCCTTTCCCCCTTCTGATAACCAGGTGGCGAATCGCATCTCTGCATGTCTGGCAGACATATCAGTGTTGATGTCGGATCACCACCTCAAGCTGAACCTCGGCAAGACGGAGCTGCTCTTCCTCCCGGGGATGGACTACCTGCTCCATGATCTCGCCATCCCAGTTGACAACTCCATTGAGTCCTCCTCCCAGAGTGCAAAGAACCTTGGCGTGACCCTGGACAACACCCTGTCGTTCTCCGCTAACATCAAAGCGGTGACCCGATCCTGCAGGTTCATACTTTACAACATCCGCAGAGTACGACCCTACCTTTCACAGAAAGCGGCACAGGTCCTAATCCAGGCACTTGTCATCTCCCGTCTGGATTACTGCAACTCGCTGTTGGCTGGGCTCCTTTCCTGTGCCATTAAACCCCTACAACTTATCCAGAACGATGCAGCCCGTCTGGTGTTCAATCTTCCCAAGTTCTCTCATGTCACCCCGCTCCTCCGCACACTCCACTGGCTTCCAGTTGAGGCTCGCATCTACTACAAAACCATGGTGCTTGCCTACGGAGCTGTGAGGGGAACGGCACCTCCTTACCTTCAGGCTCTGATCCTACACCCAAACGAGGGCACTACGTTCATCCACCTCTGGCCTGCTAGCTCCCCTACCTCTACAGAAGCACAGTTCCCGCTCAGCCCAGTCAAAGCTATTTGCTGCTCTGGCACCCCAATGGTGGATCAAGCTCCCCCACGACGCCAAGACCTTCCGGAGACACTTGAAACCCTACCTCTTTAAGGAATACCTGGAATAGTATAAAAGCATTCCTTCTACCCCCCCCCCCCCCCCCCCCCCCCCCATAAAAAAATAAATAAAGTGGTTGTCCCACTGGCTATCATAAGTTGAATGCACCAATTTGTAAGTCGCTCTGGATAAGAGCGTCTGCTAAATGATGTAAATGTCAAAGGCTTTTATTGACAATTACATTACGTTTATGCAAAGAGTCAATATTTGCAGTGTTGACCCTTCTTTTTCAAGACCTCTGCAATCCGCCCTGGCATGCTGTCAATTAACTTCTGGGCCACATCCTGACTGATGGCAGCCCATTATTGCATAATCAATGCTTGGAGTTTGTCAGAATTTGTGGGTTTTTGTTTGTCCACCCGCCTCTTAAGGATATACCACAAGTTCTCAATGGGATTAAGATCTGGGGAGTTTCCTGGCCGTGGACCCAAAATGTCGATGTTTTGTCCCCGAGCCACTTAGCTATCACGTTTGCCTTATGGCAAGGTGCTCCATCCTGCTGGAAAAGGCATTCTTCATCACCAAACTGTTCTTGGATGGTTGGGAGAAGTTGCTCTCGGAGGATGTGTTGGTACCATTCTTTATTCATGGCTGTGTTCTTAGGCAAAATTGTGAGTGAGCCCACTCCCTTGGCTGAGAAGCAACCCCACACATGAATGGTCTCAGGATGCTTTACTGTTGGCATGACACAGGACTGATGGTAGAGCTCATCTTGTCTTCTCCGGACAAGCTTTTTTCCGGATGCCCCAAACAATCGGAAAGGGGATTCATCAGAGAAAATGACTTTACCCCAGTCCTCAGCAGTCCAATCCCTGTACCTTTTGCAGAGTATCAGTCTGTTCCTGATGTTTTTCCTGGAGTGAAGTAGCTTCCAAGCTGCCCTTCTTGACACCAGGCCATCCTCCAAAAGTATTTGCCTCACTGTGCGTGCAGTTGCACTCACACCTGCCTGCTGCCATTCCTGAGCAAGCTCTGCCCTGGTGGTGCCCAATCCCGCAGCTGAATCAACTTTAGGAGACGGTCCTGGCGCTTGCTAGACTTTCTTGGGCTCCCTGAAGCCTTCTTCACAACAATTGAACCTTTTCCTTGAAGTTCTTGATGATCCGATAAATGGTTGATTTAGGTGCAATCTTACTAGCAGCAATATCCTTGCCTGTGAAGCCCTTTTTGTGCAAAGCAATGATGACGGCACGTGTTTCCTTGCAGGTAACCATGGTTAACAGAGGAAGAACAATGATTTCAAGCACCACCCTCCTTTTAAAGCTTCCAGTCTGTTATTCTAACTCAATCAGCATGACAGAGTGATCTCCAGCCTTGTCCTCGTCAGCACTCTCACCTGTGTTAACGAGAGAATTACTGACACAATGTCAACTGGTCCTTTTGTGGCAGGGCTGAAATGCAGTGGACATTTTTTGGGGGGATTAAGTTCATTTTCATGGCAAATAGGGACTTTGCAATTAATTGCAATTCATCTGATCACTCTTCATAACATTCTGGAGTATATGCAAAATGCCATCATAAAAACTGAGGCAGCAGACTTTGTGAAAATTAATATTTGTGTCATTCTCAACTTTTGACCACGATTGTAGATTGATGAGGAAAAAAACAATTACATCAATTTTAGAATAAGGCTGTAACGTAACAAAATGTGGAAAAGTCAATGGT
The DNA here is from genome assembly GCF_964263955.1 of Coregonus lavaretus. Classification (NCBI taxonomy): domain Eukaryota; kingdom Metazoa; phylum Chordata; class Actinopteri; order Salmoniformes; family Salmonidae; genus Coregonus; species Coregonus lavaretus. Next base: position 77,802,369 of record NC_139988.1, on the reverse strand, counting down.
TCTGAATACTTTCCGAACGCACCGTAGGTCTCCAGAATTATGATTTTTATTTGGTTCTATAGAGATGAATTTGTCTGCATCTTTATGTGCACTAATGTTAACCTTTTGACACGTACAATCACATAATTGTGATCATTGTTGAGTGATCTCTGCAGTGTACCATCGCAAATATGTGATTGGAACAGTAGCAACAGAACGTCTTCATGTGATGCAACAAACACGTTTAAATAGCATTGTTGTCTGAAGAGCATCTAAACAATGTTTTGCACTGATTGAAAATAAAGTTAATCACAACTTTATTCTTTAACCTTTTCACACGTGAGTTCCAAATATCCCTAACGGTCACCCAAGCATGAGTTGTTTTATGCACGTGATGTCAGAAAGCACTCACTGTTCCAAAATGTGATTGTTACGCAACAGGACAGTTAACACATGCTGCCTGTTAATTATCTATAGGCTTTGTTACAACTTGTCAATTGAAAATTATTTTCTAACAAGTTGTGAATTGAGGTGTGTTCCGCCTCTTCATTAATTCACATAGAAGTAGCCCATTTCAGTGTTGCGGACAATTTATGTTTGAGGCTTTACTGACTTCCCTCTTCGAGGAGAGCCCTTCTCCGCACATCAAGTATGCAGATATTTGCGCAGTCTTGCACGAATTGGCATATTTTCTGACTAGCGCTCACATTGTTGCATTGTTTTCTTTACAAATAATAACTTTGGACATGTGTGCGTTCCTATCAACATAAGTGCCTTATTTTCTGTGTATCGTGTTGTCGTTTCTACTGTAGCATAGAGTATGTATGTATGTATGTATGTATGCACAGAACCAGTCAAAGGTTTGGACACACCTACTCATTCCAGGGTTTTTCTTTATTTTTACTATTTTCTACATTGAAGAATAATAGTGAAGACATTAAAACTGTGAAATAACACATATGGAATCATGTAGTAACCAAAAAAGTGGTCCTCTGTAGCTCAATTGGTAGAGCATGGCGCTTGTAATGCCAGGGTAGTGGGTTTGATCCCCGGGACCACCCATACGTAAAAATGTATGCGCACATGACTGTAAGTCGCTTTGGATAAAAGTGTCTGCTAAATAGCATATTATTATTATTAAACAAATCAAAATATATGTTATACTTGAGATTCTTCAAAGTAGCCACCCTTTGCCTTGATGACATCTTTGCACACTCTTGGCATTGTCTCAACCAGCTTCATGGGGTAGTCACCTGGAATGCATTTCAATTAACAGGTGTGCCTTTATAAAAGCTCATCTGAACGAGTGTGGGTGTTCGATACCTGGGGTGACGTGAGAGTGCCCTGCCTGCCACCTCCAGACCCAAAAGAACGCAGACGACAGCGTGCAGCAGAATGTCCTCCCATGCCACAAGAGTGACACAGGCCCTGTCGTCCTCCGCTCTCCCGTATCGCCGCTCCACCCAGCTCCATCATCTTGTGATCCGGGTTTGGGGGGTAGAACGGGCAGGCCCCTTCCAGGACGTCCTCTAGAAGCCAGCAGGTTGTCCAACCGGATGGCCGTGTCCACCAGTTGATCGAACGACAACGTGATGTTCCGGCAGGCTAGATCCCTTTGGACGTCCTCTCATAGATGGCACCGGAAGTGGTTGATGAGGGCCCACTTGTTCCACCCAGACCCAGCCGCTAGAGTATGAAACTCCAGGGCGAAGTCCTGCGCGGTCCTCATCCCCTGCCTCAGGTGGACCAGCCACTCGCCCGTCTCTCTACCTTCGGGCGGGTGATCGAAGACGGCCGAAAGAGGCGAGCGAACTCCCCGGTTGTCTTCACTCCAGACCACGTTGACCCACTCCAGGGCTTTCCCCGAGAGGCAGAAGATGAGGGCGGACACTTTTTCCCGCTCCGATGGAGCCGGGCTAATGGTCGAGAAGTATAAATCCATTTGTAGGAGGAATCCCTGGCAGAGGGCAGCTGTCCCTTCAAAATCCTGTGGTCGAGATATATGAATCCCTCTGGATGCTGGGGTGTGGGTGAATGGATCCGGTCGCTCAGCTGGTCCCGAATGATCCTCTCCTCTCCAGGAGTTGGACGACCTGGAGAACCCGATCCATCGCTTCTCCCAAGCTGGTTAGCATAGTCGAATGCTCCCGGACCCGTGCCACGACTCCAGGCAGGTGCTCCTCTCCTGCTGACTCCATGTTCGGGTATGTTATTCTGTGATGAGGTGATTTTGAAGGAGTCAGGCGCAGGAGGGTAAATCACAGAATAACATGATTTATTCTGAGCCACATAGTTATGCAGTAATGCGTATAAACAATCCAGTGTGCACTGGAAAATACAAGGCACACAGGGAATATTCCCGGAAATACAAAATACACGGAGCTCCTCTTTCCTCCACAATAAACACTCACACACAACGACAAGGGGACAGAGGGAACACTTATACAGGTATTGATGAGGGGATATGAACCAGGTGTGTGTAATAAACAAGACAAAACAAATGGAATAATGAGATGAGGAGCGGCAGTGGCTAGAAGGCCGGTGATGACTAACGCCAAAGCCTGCCCGAACAAGGAGAGGAGGCAGCTTCGGAGGAAGTTGTGACAGAATGATGGCTCTGAGTTTTCATTTTTGCCCAAAATGTAATTTTAAGGTGCTCCAAAGCTTTTTACTATCATCCTTTATATAATGTATCTTTGTTTCATAGTATAGTTTCTTATTTTTATTCAGTTAGTCACATGATTTCTCAATTTGCAGTACATTTGCCAATCGGTTATGCATCCAGACTTATTTGACATTCCTTTTGCCTCATCCCCCTCAACCATACAATATTTCAATTCCTCATCAATCCACAGGCATGCTCCTCTTGCTGTGCTTCTTCGACTCCGCTATCAGATGGAGGAGGAGAGGGAGATGGCTCCCTTGGCGAACGAACTCCAGGCAAAACCGACCAGTCGGACAACGACAAACGGATAGGGGGAGATGCATCCAACAAGGCTGAACGCCGTCCAGCCACCGGCGTAAAAAAGGTAAACATTCCACTTTGTTGCTTTGTAACCATTTTCATTTAGACTTGATTGTGTGTTTTGGATCATTGTCTTGCTGCATGACCCAGCTGCACTTCAGCTTCAGCTCACAGACGGATGGCCTGACATTCTCCTGTAGAATTCTCTAGTACAAAACAGAATTCAAGTCGTCCAGGTCCTGAGGCAGCAAAGCATCCCCAAACCATCACACTACCACCACCATGCTTGACTGTTGGTATGAGGTTCTTACTGTGGAATGCAGTATTTGGTTTTCGCAAGACATAATGGGTGCATCAGGACCTGGACGACTTGCTAAACTCAGGTTCCCTTTATCTAATATTAGGTTTTGGTTGAAGATCTGCTAACATTCAGTTAGAAAAATATGCAGAAATAGAGAAAATCAGAAAGGGGGCAAATACTTTTTCACAGCACTGTACATAGAAAGCTGTATTGGTATGTATTCTCCGAAAAGTAGTTATTAGTTAGTTGACCCGGAGACTGATGGGAGCTTGGGTTATGTAACAAGTTGCGGGTCGTGACTAGTTTTGCTGCATTTTGGTGGTGTTGATAGAGAGCGAACTGTGCTTGAGTTGGTACCTACATATTTTCTAAGTGAATTGGCATTTAACCAGAGGAAATTCCTTCCTGTGATATAGGCCTAGAGCAATAAGATTTTCAAACCCCTGCTTCCTCTTTAATTTCTAGGATATGAGACAGCTATATATCACGATCGTTGATGAACGGGTCAGACCAAGGCGCAGCGTGATATGCATACATGTTTATTTGGAACGAATAAACAAGCGACAAAACAAGAGAAAAAGATCCCACAACCCACTAGTGCCAATAGGCTGCCTAAGTATGGGCCCCAATCAGAGACAACGAGCGACAGCTGCCTCTGATTGGGAACCACACCAGCCAACATAGATCTAGAACATACTAGCTCCAAACATAGAAAATACAACATAGAAAATCACACCCTGACTCAACAAATAAGAGTCCCCAGAGTCAGGGCGTGACAGTACCCCCCCCCCCCCAAAGGTGCGAACTCCGACCGCACAACATAAACATAACAGGGTAGGGGCCGGGTGGGCATTCCGCCTTGGAGGCGGATCCGGCTCAGGGCGTGACGACCTCTCACTCTTCGTCTCTTGCGCCCCTGGTCTGGTCTAGACCTCAGCGCGTTGCTTCCCCTCTCCTTCCTCCCACTATACTCCAAGCCCAGTCTGGACCCTGGTGTGGGAGACCCCAAACCTGGAGAGGGGCTGACGTCTGGGTCTGGACTGAAGCCGCTGACCGGAGCTGGACTTGGCACCGGTGGAGCGGACTGCTCAGGCTCCGGACTGGAGCCGCTGACCGGAGCTGGACTAGGCACCGGTGGAGCGGACTGCTCTGGCTCCGGAGTGGAGCTGCTGACCGGATCTGGACTGGACCACGGTGGAGCGGACTGCTCTGGCTCCGGAGTGGAGCAGCTGACCGGAGCTGGATCAGGCACCGGTGGAGCGGAATGCTCTGGCTCCGGAGTGGAGCCACTGACCGGAGCTGGACTGGACCCCGGTGAAGCGGATTGCTCTGGCTCCGGAGTGGAGCAGCTGACCGGAGCTGAACTGGGCACCGGTGGAGCGGACTGCTCTGGCTCCGGAGTGGAGCAGCTGACCGGTGCCGGACCAGCCACCGGTGGAACAGGCACCGAGGCGCAGGAACAGGCCGGACCGGGCTGACAACGCGCACCACTGGTTTGGTGCGGGGGGCAGGAACAGGCCGGGCTGGGCTGGCGACGTGCACCACTAGCTTGGTGCGAGGGACAGGAACAGGCCGGGCCGGGCTGGCGACGCGCACCACTGGCCTGGCTTGGTGCGAGGGGCAGGAACAGGCCGGACCGGGCTGGCGACGCGCACCACTGGCTTGGTGCGAGGGGCAGGAACAGGCCGGACCAGGCTGGTGACGCGCACCACTGGCTTGGTGCGAGGGGCAGGAACAGGCCGGACCGGGCTGGCGACGCGCACCACTGGCTTGGTGCGAGGGGAAAGAACAGGCCGGGCCGGGCTGGTGACGCACACCACTGGCTTAGTGCGGGGAGCAGTAACGGGCCGGACCGGACTGGCGACACGCACCACTTGCTTGGTGCGAGGAGCGGGACTGGGTTCCTTTATTAACCCCCGCTCCTTCTGCTGCCTAACCAGCTCCTCTCGCCGTGCCTCTACACTTTCCTTCTCCCTTTTAGTCTCCTGTAGCCTCGTCATCCACCCCGTGTGCCCCCCCCCCCCAACATTTTCTAGGGGTTGCCTCTCGGGTCTCCGTCGTCGGCACGGTTGCCGCCGTTTCACCTCTCCTGCCTGGGCATCTACCTTCGCCCATGGCCCTTTCCCCGCAAATATCTCCTCCCATAACCACCATTTGCCCACCTGTGACATGGCTATTCGCTCTTCCTGGGCACGCTGCTTGGTCCTCGTTTGGTGGGATCTTCTGTCACGTTCGTTCATAGACGGGTCAGACCAAGGCGCAGCGTGATATGCTTACATGTTTATTTAAACTTAATAAACACTCGACAAAACAATAAACGAAACGTGAAGTCCAAGGTAGACACAAACAACATACCATATTCGGAACAAGATCCCACAACCCACTAGTGCCAATAGGCTGCCTAAGTATGGTCGCCAATCAGAGACAACGAGCGACAGCTGCCTCTGATTGGGAACCACACCGGCCAACATAGATCTAGACATACTAGATCTAAACATAGAAAATACAACATAGAAAATCACTACAAGGAATATACACACCCTGACTCAGAGGACGCTTATATGTTGAGTCAGGGAGTGACACTATAGGTGGATTCTGCCTCAGATATTGGCCTTTCACGGTGTTGTACTGTAGCATAGTACTGTCTCACCCAAACGACTAAATTGCTATTTTTCATAAATGTTCTCCTGCTCTTTCTTTCTCTCTCTGATGAGTCTTCATGTGAGTTGGTTTTAGAATTGTCAAACCAAAGAAAATAGACAATTGAGCCTCTGAATGCCATTCACGCACACACACAGTGCATAGTGTTCTCCCTCAGCTCCAGCTCTGCTCCATTCTAATCAGTCACTGTGTGACATCAGGCCCTGACCAATAGTCTGCTTGACAAGCAGACAGCTCGGCAGAACTCTACCATTCAACAGTCTTTCTTTCTCTCTCTCCCTTTCCCTTTTTTTTACAGGCTGGTACACATAAGCACGGTCAGTGGCGGCTCCTGAAAAAATTCTCAGGGGGGGCAATTTTTCTGATGATTTAGGTGACCTACACACATTTTAAAAAAGATATGTCCAGCAACAACATGAAGACAGGGGCAGCATATAAGTCAATACCAGAAGCATTTATTGACTGATCTCAAAAGTGTTGGCTTACCAGGGTTGGTGGAGCCCTCAGTTTCATCTTTGCCTCGCAAAGCTAACTCAAACACTCCGCAAAACTTCACACACTGGATTAGCCGGCTGAGGATGTGGCGGTTCTTGCTAATGTCGTAGTAAATATATTTGTTATAGTGAATATGGAATATGATATGTTGAGTAAAATGTTGTGCTAAGATCTATTTAGGTCAGGAGCTGGTTATAAGTTCTGTTCCTATCCAATAACAATGGACAAAAGGGTCCTATCTTGTCAGCCTTGTCAGCAGGTGGCCAAGGACAACACCCACGCCATAGGCCTCTCAGTTCTTCCAACTCACGAGTTCTTGCTCTGAGGACACACACACACACACACACACACACAAACACACACACACACACATCATCACTGTTAAACACACACACACACACACACACACACATCATCACTGTTAAACACACACACACACACACACACACACACAAAAATCCCCTCTCTTAGGCTGAACATTTGAAGACAGAGAACCCGACTCAGAGCCAATGCAACAGTGACAGTAGCCTGGAGGGGACCTCGCCCAACTCATCAGGACCAATCAGAAGATCAGAACTACTAGATTCAACCTACTTCATTTATTGCATAAAATGTCTGCACACAATGTTTCGGGGCTCTCTTCAGATAATAATAATAATAATAATAATATGCCATTTAGCAGACGCTTTTATCCAAAGCGACTTACAGTCATGCGTGCATACATTTTTGTGTATGGGTGGTCCCGGGGATCGAACCCACTACCTTGGCGTTACAAGCACCGTGCTCTACCAGCTGAGCTACAGAAAGTGGATACTCATGGATGCGCATCGCAATTGTAAAATGTCAACACAATTGGAGACACCACGTCATTTTTGGAGACATGTTATTGACAGTAAACTATTGTAGATGCGACTGCTAACTAAATAAAACATTTTAGCTGGCTAGCTAATCATCTTAGCTAAATGTGGGGCAAACAATTCAGTTATTTACCGTTAATTCGAGGGATTGGGGTGAAAGAAATCGAGTTACATAGTGATACTTTACGATATACTGTATTGACAATATCGCAATATTTTAGCGCTAGTTGGCTGTACCTGCACCAAAACACCATTATTGTTCCTTCATATCTTGTTCTCAATCTTTTCACATTGGGAGCCAATTTGTTTTCAGCACTTTTATTTCCATGACTGATCAAAACTCGTTCTCATGGCTTTCTGATCCCTCTGCAACAGACATATGGTGCGCAATAAAATCACAGTATCGAATCGCAATACGTATAGAATCATGAGACTCGCAATGCATATATCTTATCGTGAGGTTCCTGGCAATTCCCAGCCCAAGTTCATTTGCCACAACAAATCTCTTCGCTAGCAAACGCGATGTCTTCTCCAAAACGGCAATGTGTCTCCAGCAATGTTTACTTTTTTGACGTTCTATGGCATCTCCACTTTCCAAGCATATATGACCACATGTAATATTTTGGTAAGTGATGCAAATAGTGAACTATGTAGGGCCAGGATGTAAAATATATGTAGCTCCCTAAGAGTTTGATGAACGGGTCCGTGCACGCGATTCCAGATATCTTTACCTCTGAATAAACTGCCTTTATTATACCATATCCACCCTGTCCAAAGTCTCTACTTGGTCTCAGTTCTCCAGTAAACTTGTGATTATCAACACTAACCTCATCGTTGTGGCGGCAGACAGCTAGCCTGTATCCCTCATCCAGTTGAGTGGCAATGTTATTTTTTCGTTCGTACCAATTTTTGGAAAATCCTCGGGTGTAGGACTTTCCGCCTTTAGTAGAAACCTGTTGAATTATTAAATTTGGTCTGGGAGGTCCTAATTGTTTCGTTGCCAATTTATCTTCATTTGTTCGCCGACAAAAAGGAACTTCTTTCAAAGACACAATCGACCGCTATTTTCTTAGTTACGTTCATGGTTACGTTACGTATGACGAAAGCGCGTAAGTGCAAGCCCTCAGACACCCATAGAGATTGTATTGAAAGCTCTGAAATTTGAAAAAAATAGATTTTACATGGGAGTCTATGACAGACTTCTGGGCGATTTTCAACCTGACTGAAATCGCCCCAAAAGGGGGGGGAGCCATTTGAAGCACGACTTTAATCTGATTGGACATTTAGTGGCAGTGTGGCACTGTGGCAGATCAGAGTCTAGATTACAACACTGATAACTACTGTTGCCGTGATATAATTGATTAGAAAAAAATTCCCTTCCTTTTCCCGTTTGGCAGTGCGTCGCCCATATCGCCCTATTGAACAGACCGCCCCTGAGCACGGTTATGCATGAAGTCTGAGAGTTGAATGTTGATGTACTGTAGGTGCAGGAAGAGCCAATAAAGGGGATTTAAGAATTCAAATTATCTCTCCTTGCCTCTCCTCAGGGTATGGAGCACTGTGAGGTGCAACACTTGTTTGAGACCATCCTCCCAGCCATGGTGAAACTAATGCTGAGTGCTCCCCCTGTCTGCACACAGGTGAGGCGTGTTGTGATTTGGGCGATTCCACGCCAGCATAGGCCGAAAATATTTAGGGTATCTCAGATTGTTCTGGCAATTATCACATAGAAACTTCATTGGGAGGAAGGATGTTTGACATGCTTTTTACATTTATATCACAAACATTTTTTTAGACATTCATGATGAGACAATCATATTTCTCGAACTATCCCTTTAATATGGAAAAATGATCAACAATGTCTATCTGCGGACTGCGGTTACTACATGCCGCGCCCACTGCCATTGAGACTGTTAGCGCTGTCTCTGACCCACACTCCAGCACAGTAGGTGGCGGTAATGCACCAATAACGTTGGATGCCAACTGCCGAAAAACCCCACTGAAGAAGGAGGAGGATGCTAGCTGTCTAGGGGTCACCAGTACACAGTGTCCTTCACCCTTGCCTGCTGAGCACTGCTTTCCTACAGTTATGTTAACGTCACGGTGAGGGAAGTAGCTAGCTAGCTAGTGTAGCCAACCCAACTCTCGCGTGGCACTACCCTCACCGTAAAGCCGTGAAGGACACTGTTTACTGTGCCCTAGCTAGCTAGCAACCTCAATGGCAGTAAGCGGCTTGTAGTGACATGTAGTGGGTGCGACATGTAGCAGATAGACCCTACACAAAATTACAGTCATTGGAGCTATCTACAGGGTTTTTCTGTATAGAAAATTCTTAGTTGGGCTGTCTAAGTGGTAATTTTCAGGATAGAAAAACCATTTCAGTGTCAAATTAAATGACCAAAAGCAGATAGAAAAGATATTGAACTATATATATTTTTAAATAATACAATATTTGAGAACTAGCACGTGTGCACGTGGCAATACCAGAGTATTACAAAAAAAATAACATCAGTAGAGTTGAATATGCGATGGAAACCCATTGAACTTGTGTATTTTATTCTTAAATGGGAATTTAACTGCAAAAGTTATTTTTAAGTTATCATCACACACAGACTTTTATCCGCAACAAGTCAAGTTGATGGTAACACATTTCTGGTGGGAAAATGTGCATATTTGTCGCCAATTTGATAGAAACCTAGCTAATCAGGGAGAATCTAAAATGTGAAAAAACTGAGCATTCAGGGCACACGCCCATTGATTTTGTTATAATGTGTGAGCAGAGGAACACAGCATTAGCCATGGCGTAGTATTGCAGGAAATTAGCATTAAAGCTGTCAACAAGGCAAAGGGTGGCAATTTGAAGAATCTCAAATATAAAATAGATTTAGATTTGTTTAACACTTTTTTTGGTTACTACATGATTCCATATGTGTTATTTCATAGTTTAGATTTTTTTCACTATTATTCTACAATGTAAAAAATAGTAAAAATAAAGAAAAACCCTTGAATGAGTAGGTGTGTCCAAACTTTTGACTGCTAGTGTATCTTGGCAGTGGAGTGAAAAGTTTGCTGTTGTAAAGCAAATTTTCTGCAATTCTAAAATTTTTGCCTTCTAGGTGAGATTTGTTTTGCAGATTTGAACCTAATTTCCAGCAATTCTACACAGTTTGGCATGGAGCTGAGAGACAATTTTGCAGTTTTAATGCTAATTTCCTGCAATTCTATGCCATGGCTAATGCTGTGTTCCTCTGCTCACACATTATAACAAAATAATGCCCTGAATGCTCAGTTTTTTTAATTTTTCGATTCTCCCTGACTAGCTAGGTTTCTATCCAATTGGCGACAAATATGCACATTTTCACACCAGAAATGTGTTACCATCAACTTGACTTGTTGCGGATAAAAGTCTGTGTGTGATGATAACTTAAAAATAACTTTTGCAGTTAAATTCCCATGTACCGAATAAAAAATACAAGTTCAATGGGTTTCCATCGCATATTCAACTCTACTGATGGTTTTGTCAGAATTTTTTTTTTTTTTTGTTATATAGCGAATGTGCCAACTCTGGTATTGCCACGTGCACTCTAGCCAACAGCTCACAGATACAGTACGGGGATATCCTACACGACGAGCAGCCAAGCATCGATCATCATGTCACCAGAATAAGACCCTCAATATTTATTGGAAAGGAGCATCAAGCTCATCACCTTGCACTTTCACCACCCTGTAAAGTCCATCATAACTTATTTCATCTGTAGCCTAATAAGATGCATGCTTTCCCGAGTAGTAGTGGTAGGACCACACAACATGTCATCGCATGGCTATTATATCAATATTTGCGCATAAAAGTGTTTGCACCGCCATCTATCGCATAATTAATTTTACAAACACAAAAAGATCCCACCTTGTCTAGCGTATTTTGTTTTGTAGATAATTGGAAAGTTAGCGGTTTCCATCAGGCCTGTCGTGACATTTTTTTTATCCAACATGTACTTTACTCACATACAAAGGTTGGATAGAAACCTGGTTACTGTCTAGCTTTTATTTGATTGCTAGTTCTCAAATATTGTATTATTTAAAAATATATATAGTTCAATATCTTTTCTATCTGCTTTTGGTCATTTAATTTGACACTGAAATGGTTTTTCTATCCTGAAAATTACCACTTAGACAGCCCGCCTAAGAATTTTCTATACAGAAAACCCCATGTAGATAGCTCCAATGACTGTAATTTTGTGTAGGGTCTATATGCTACATGCCGCACCCACTACATGTCACTACAAGCCGCTTACTGCCATTGAGGCTGCTAGCTAGCTAGGGCACAGTAAACAGTGTTCTTCACGGCTTTACGGTGAGGGTAGTGCCACGCGAGAGTTGGGTTGGCTAAACTAGCTAGCTTGCTACTTCCCTCGCCGTAACGTTAACATAACTGTGGGAAAGCAGTGCTCAGCAGGCAAGGGTGAAGGACACTGTGTACTGGTGACCCCTAGACAGCTAGCATCCTCCTCCTTCTTCAGTGGGGTTTTTCGGCAGTTGGCATCCAACGTTATTGGTGCATTACCGCCACCTACTGTGCTGGAGTGTGGGTCAGAGACAGCGCTAACAGTCTCAATGGCAGTGGGCGGGGCATGTAGTAACCGCAGTCCGTAGATAGACATTGTTGGTCATTTTTCCATATTAAAGGGATAGTTCAAGAAATATGATTGTCTCATCATGATTGTCTAAAAAAAGGTTTGTGATACAAATGTAAAAAGCATGTCAAACAGCCTTCCTCCCAATGAAGTTTCTATGTGAGAATTGCCAGAACAATCTGAGATACCCAAAATATTTGAGAACTAGCAATCAAATAAAAGCTAGACAGTAACTAGGTTTCTTTTGTCAAGCAGACTATTGGTCAGGGCCTGATGTCAAACAGTGACTGATTAGAATGGAGCAGAGCTGGAGCTGAGGGAGAACACCATGCACTGTGTGTGTGCGTGATTGGCATTCAGAGGCTCAATTGTCTATTTTCTTTGGTTTGACAATTCTAAGACCAGCTCACAGGAAGACTCATCAGAGAGAGAAAGAAAGAGCAGGAGAACATTTATGAAAAATAGCAATTTAGTAGTTTGTGTGAGACTGTACTATGCTACAGTACAACACCGTGAAAGGCCAATATCTGAGGCAGAATCCACCTATAGCTATCTCATATCCTAGAAATTAAAGAGGAAACAGAGGTTAGGAAAACCTTATTGCTCTAGGCCTATATCACAGGAAGGAATTTCCTCTGGTTAAATGCCAATTCACTTAGAAAATATGTAGGTACCAACTCAAGCACAGCTCGCTCTCTATCAACACCACCAAAATGCAGCAAAACTAGTCACGACCCGCAACTTGTTACATAACCCAAGCTCCCATCAATCTCCAGGTCAACTAACTAATAACTACTTTTCGGAGAATACATACCAATACAGCTTTCTATGTACAGTGCTGTGAAAAAGTATTTTCCCCCTTTCTGATTTTCTCTATTTCTGCATATTTTTCAAACTGAATGTTAGCAGATCTTCAAACAAAACCTAATATTAGATAAAGGGAACCTGAGTTTAGCAAGTCGTCCAGGTCCTGATGCACCCATTATGTCTTGCGAAAACCAAATACTGCATTCCACAGTAAGAACCTCATACCAACAGTCAAGCATGGTGGTGGTAGTGTGATGGTTTGGGGATGCTTTGCTGCCTCAGGACCTGGACGACTTGCCTTAATAGAAGGAACCATGAATTATGTTTTGTACTAGAGAATTCTACAGGTGAATGTCAGGCCATCCGTCTGTGAGCTGAAGCTGAAGTGCAGCTGGGTCTTGCAGCAAGACAATGATCCAAAACACACAATCAAGTCTAAATGAAAATGGTCTCTGCATGTGTAGTTCCCACCTTAAAGCATGGAGGAGGAGGTGTTATGGTGTGGGGGTGCTTTGCTGGTGACACTGTCTGTGATTTATTTAGAATTCAAGGCACACTTAATCATCATGGCTACCATCGCATTCTGCAGCGATACGCCATCCCATCTGGTTTGGGCTTAGTTGGACTATCATTTGTTTTTCAACAGGACAATGACCCAACACACCTCCAGGCTGTGTAAGGGCTATTTTACCAAGAAGGAGAGTGATGGAATGCTGCATCAGATGACCTGGCCTCCAACATCCCTGGCCTCAACCCAATTGAGATGGTTTAAGATGAGTCGGACCGCAGAGTGAAGGAAAAGCAGCCAACAAGTGCTCAGCCTATGTGGGAACTCCTTCAAGACTGTTGGAAAAGCATTCCAGGTGAAGCTGGTTGAGAGAATGCCAAGAGTGTGCAAAGCTGTCAACAAGGCAAAGGGTGGCAATATGAAGAATCTCAAATATAAAATAGATTTAGATTAGTTTAACACTTTTCTGGTTACTACATGATTCCATATGTGTTATTTCATAGTTTTGATGTCTTCACTATTATTCTACAATGTAGAAAATAGTAAAAATAAAGAAAACCCTTGAATGAGTAGGTGTGTCCCAACTTTTGACTGGTACTGTACCTTTACCTCTCTAGCTAATAGGCTACATTAGTGTTTACACATCCTCTTCAAAATGAACTGTGGGGAAGTCAAAATAATGAAACTGTTTACCAAATCTATTAATTTTAAAATGGATTACTTCTGCTTTCCATGATCATTTACCTGATGATAAGACAATACATTACTTTTTAAATGTTTTTTTAGCATATGATGGGGGCCCTGGGTCGCCGGTTTGCCTAGGCAGGGGTCCCTGGGCAAAGTTTTAAATCTAACATAAGGAGTATGTCTAGATTCTGAATTACAAATGTTCACATAAATGTATTCAACATAAACAAATATGAATATGAATATCTCAAAACCACCCTTTTTGATTTTGTTAATTTTAAGACATATTGTTTGGAACAATATAATCTACAAGTACATTACATATCCAGAGTGGGCTTTCTGCTAATTATTAACTTATGATCTGTTTTATGAGCACCATGTACACAGTGAATGGGAAAATGAATTCAAAGGGAACTCCCTCTGCTGGTGATTGGCTGAATATGCAATAATAAAGGAGGGCTGTGATTGATTGGTTAATGACCTATAATGTCAATTTAAATGTATAAAATGGGTCGTACCATTAAAATTACCAGAGAACCCACTGAAAATTTTACTGGAAATCTGACATTTTTTAAGAGTATATTGTTCCCAACAATATGTCTAAATTGTAGCAAAATAAGCAACCTCAAAAAGGGTAGTTTAGAGATATTCATATTAATATTGTTTTATGTTGAATAAATTAATGTGAAAATGGTATTTCAGAATCTAGACAAACTCCATATTTGAGAGCAAATTATAATGATTATAATGACACCAATATGTCATAGGGTCTTACAGGAGGGGTGTATAGGTCTAAAAAGTGCCTAAAATGCCCACTTTCATCATGATTTTCAAAAAAATGGTTTGTGTTACAAATGGAAAAAAGCATGACATCCTTCCTCCCAATGAAGTTCGTATGTGAGAATCACCAGAACAATCTGAGACACCAAAAATATTTACAAGCTATGCTGGCATGGAATCACCCTTTGTGAAAGTCAGCATAGCCTTCTCCCTCTAGAATGAACGATATGCATCTTCTAGTGATCTATTGATAGGACAGGCACATGTCAGTGACAACGCGATCAATGACCAGGAAACACTGCTGGTTTGTCAGTCTACTGTCTGTCCCGCCTCTCTGTACCTTTGTTATTTTTGTGCTCTGTGGTTGGCTGCAGTCTAATTTATTTTCACAGAGGAGGGAGAGCATGATTCTTCTTCGTCTTCTGTGAGTGAATTTACATATCCAATGTAATGTAAGTGGTAACGATGAGTTTAAATCCACTGAATTATTGTTTTGTGGCACATTTTTATTTTTTATTTTGCGTGTTTCATAGGCCTATAAACAGCCATGGAGTCGGGGTGCATAGGCTATTTACTGTTCTTTGATTGACGACTGAACAGCGTGTGTTGACTAGTTTATAAAAGGTGTTGAACTGACTGAATAAAGTAAATCTCCTATAACCCTTTGCTATTCATAAATCATACAACATAGTTACAGTGGGGAGAAAAAGAATTTGATACACTGCCGATTTTTCAGGTTTTCCTACTTACAAAGCATGTAGAGGTCTGTAATTTTTATCATAGGTACACTTCAACTGTGAGAGACGGAATCTAAAACAGAAATCCATAAAATCACATTGTATGATTTTTAAGTAATTAATTTGCATTTTATTGCATGACATAAGTATTTGATCACCTACCAACCAGTAAGAATTCCGGCTCTCACAGACCTGTTAGTTTTTCTTTAAGAAGCCCTCCTGTTCCCCACTCTTTACCTGTATTAACTGCACCTGTTTGAACTCGTTACCTGTATAAAAGACACCTGTCCACACACTCAATCAAACAGACTCCAACCTCTCCACAATGGCCAAGACCAGAGAGCTGTGTAAGGACATCAGGGATAAAATTGTAGACCTGCACAAGGCTGGAATGGGCTACAGGACAATAGGCAAGCAGCTTGGTGAGAAGGCAACAACTGTTGGCGCAATTATTAGAAAATGGAAGAAGTTCAAGATGAAGGTCAATCACCCTCGGTCTGGGGCTCCATGCAAGATCTCACCTCGTGGGGCATCAATGATCATGAGGAAGGTGAGGGATCAGCCCAGAACTACACGGCAGGACCTGGTCAATGACCTGAAGAGAGCTGGGACCACAGTCTCAAAGAAAACCATTAGTAACACACTACGCCGTCATGGATTAAAATCCTGCAGCGCACGTAAGGTCCTCCTGCTCAAGCCAGCGCATGTCCAGGCCCGTCTGAAGTTTGCCAATGACCATCTGGATGATCCAGAGGAGGAATGGGAGAAGGTCATGTGGTCTGATGAGACAAAAATAGAGCTTTTTGGTTTAAACTCCACTCGCCGTGTTTGGAGGAAGAAGAATAAGGATGAGTACAACCCCAAGAACACCATCCCAACCGTGAAGCATGGAGGTGGAAACATCATTCTTTGGGGATGCTTTTCTGCAAAGGGGACAGGACGACTGCACCGTATTGAGGGGAGGATGGATGGGGCCATGTATCGCGAGATCTTGGCCAACAACCTCCTTCCCTCAGTAAGAGCATTGAAGATGGGTCGTGGCTGGGTCTTTCAGCATGACAACGACCCGAAACACACAGCCAGGGCAACTAAGGAGTGGCTCCGTAAGAAGCATCTCAAGGTCCTGGAGTGGCCTAGCCAGAAAATCTTTGGAGGGAGCTGAAAGTCCGTATTGTCCAGCGAAAGCCCCGAAACCTGAAGGATCTGGAGAAGGTCTGTATGGAGGAGTGGGCCAAAATCCCTGCTGCAGTGTGTGCAAACCTGGTCAAGACCTACAGGAAACGTATGATCTCTGTATTTGCAAACAAAGGTTTCTGTACCAAATATTAAGTTCTGCTTTTCTGATGCATCAAATACTTATGTCATGCAATAAAATGCAAATTAATTACTAAAAAATCATACAATGTGATTCTGGATTTTTGTATTAGATTCCGTCTCTCACAGTTGAAGTGTACCTTTGATAAAAATTACAGACCTCTACATGGTTTGTAAGTAGGAAAACCTGCAAAATCGGCAGTGTATCAAATACTTGTTCTTCCCACTGTATATGTCCATGGTATCGCATCTGGACATGCAATCTTGTTTGTATTTTCCTAGGATTCAAGTTTCATGTTTTAATGTCACATGAAAAAGTACAGTGAGATGCCATTCTTGCTAGCTCTAAACCCAACATTGCAGTAATCAAGATCAATGTAGTACTAAAAATAACATAAGGTAGAACAAAAACACACAATAAATTAAAAATAGAATTAAGAAGAACATGAGAAAGTAAGACAGCTACAGTTGAAGTCGGAAGTTTACATACACTTAGGTTGGAGTCATTAAAACTCGTTTTTCAACCACTCCACAAATGTCTTGTTAACAAACTATAGTTTTGACAAGTCGGTTAGGAAATCTATTTTGTGAATGTCACAAGTAATCTTTCCCACAATTGTTTACAGACAGATTATTTCACTTATAATTCACAGTATGAAAAAAATAATGTACGCACTCACTAACTGTAAGTCGCTCTGGATAAGAGCGTCTGCTAAATTACTAAAAAAAGTTACAAAAGAAAACTGTATCACAATTCCAGTGGGTCAGAAGTTTACATACACTAAGTTGACTGTGCCTTTAAACAGCTAGAAAAATTCCATAAAATGATGTTATGGCTTTAGAAGCTTCTGATAGGATAATTGACATAATTTGAGTCAATTGGAGGTGTACCTGTGGATGTATTTCAAGGCCTACCTTCAAACTCAATGCCTCTTTGCTTGACATCATGGGAAAATCCAAAGAAATCAGCCAAGACCTCAGAAAAAACATTGTAGACCTCCACAAGTCTGGTTCATCCTTGGGAGCTATTTCCAAACGCCTGAAGGTACTGCGTTCATCTGTACAAACAATAGTGTGCAAGTATAAACACCATGGGACCACGCAGCCGTCATACTGCTCAGGAAGGAGACGCGTTCTGTCTCCTAAAGATGAACGTACTTTGGTGTGAAAAGTGCAAATCAATCCCAGAACAACAGTAAAGGACCTTGTGAAGATGCTGGAGGAAACAGGTACAAAAGTATCTATATCCACAGTAAAACAAGTCCTATATCGACATAACCTGAAAGGCCTCCCAGCAAGGAAGAAGCCACTGCTCCAAAACCGCCATAAAAAAGCCAGACTACGGTTTGCAACTGCACATGGGGACAAAGATTGTACTTTTTGGAGAAATGTCCTCTGGTCTGATTAAACAAAAATAGAGCTGTTTGGCCATAATGACTATTGGTCTGTTGGAGGAAAAAGGGGGAGCTTGCAAGCCGAAGAACACCATCCCAACCGTGAAGCACGGGGGTGGCAGCATCATGCTGTGGGGGTGCTTTGCTGCAGGAGGGACTGGTGCACTTCACAAAATAGATGGCATCATGAGGAAGGACAATTATGTGGCTATATTGAAGCAACATCTCAAGACATCAGTCAGGAAGTTAAAGCTTGGTCGCAAATAGGTCTTCCAAATGGACAATGACCCCAAGCATACTTCCAAAGTTGTGGCAAAATGGCTTAACGACAACAAAGTCAAGGTATTGGAGTGGCCATCACAAAGCCGTGACCTCAATCCTATAGAAAATGTGTGGGCAGAACTGAAAAAGCATGTGCAAGCAAGGAGGCCTACAAACCTGACTCGTTTACACCAGCTCTGTCAGGAGGAATGGGCCAAAATTCACCCAACTTATTGTGGGAAGCTTGTGGAAGGCTACCCAAAACGTTTGACTCAAGTTAAACAATTTAAAGGCAATGCTACCAAATACTAATTGAGTGTATGTAAACTTCTGACCCACTGGGAATTTGATGAAAGAAATAAAAGCTGAAATAAATCGTTCTCTCAACTATTATTCTGACATTTCACATTGTTAAAATAAAGTGGTGATGTTAACTGACCTAAGACAGGGAATTTTTATTAGGATTAAATGTCAGGAATTGTGAAAAACTGAGTTTAAATGTATTTGGCTAAGGTGTATGTAAACTTCCGACTTCAACTGTATATATACAGGGTCAGTTCCAATACCATATTTATAATGTGCAGGGATACTGGAGTGATATAGGTAGATATGTATAAGGGTAAGGTGACTAGGCATCAGGATATATGATAAACAGAGTAGCAGCAGGGTATATGATGATTGTATGTGAGTTTGTGTAGAGTCAGTATAAATGTGTGTGCATGTTATATGTATGTGAGCAAATGGTGTGTGTGTGTGTTGGAGTGTCAATGTGCGTAAGTGTGTAGAGTCCCATGAGTGTACATAGAGACTGCAAAAATATAAATAAAGTATAAGGGTCAACTCAGATAGTCAGTGTAGCCATTTTGTTAGCTATTTAGCAGTCTTATGGATTGGGGATAGAAGCTGTTCAGGAGCCTGTCGGTGTCAGACTTGATGCACCGGTACCGCCTGCCATGCGGAAGCAGAGAGAACAGTGTATGGCTTGGGTGGCTGGAGTCTTTAAAGATTTTCCAAGCCTTCCTTTCACACCGCCTGATATAGAGGTCCTGGATGGCATGTACTGGGCTGTCCACACCATCCTCTGTAGCGCCATGCGATCGAGGGTGTTGCTGTTGCCATATCAAGTAGGGATGCAGCCAGTCAAGATGTTCTCAATGCATCAGATGTATAACTTTTTGAGGATTTGAGGGCCCATGCCAAACCTTTTCAACCTCCTGAGGGTGCCATCTTCATGACTGTGCGCATGTGTGTGGACCATTTTAAGTCCTTAGTGATTTGGATGCCAAGAAACTTGAAGCTCTCGACCCGCTCCACAACAGCCCTGTCAATGTGGATGGGCGCGTGCTCTTCCCTCTTTCTCCTATAATCCACGATCAGCTCCTTGGTTTTACTGATGTTGAGGGAGAGGTTGTTGTCCCGGCACCACACTGCCAGGTCACTTACCTCCTCCCTGTAGGCTGTCTCATCATCGCCGGTGGTCAGGCCTCCCACCATCATGTCATCAGCAAACTTGATGATGGTGTTGGAGTGTCCTCAAAGGCAATTGGATGCACCTGAGCTCAATCTGGAGTGTCATAATAAAGGGGTGTGAAATTTCATTTTCAATAAAAACATGTTTTCACTTTGTCATTATGGGGTATTGTGTGTAGATGGGTGAGAGAAAAAAATATTTAATCAATTTTGAATTCAGGCTGTAACACAACAAAATGTGGATTAAGTCAAGGGGTATGAATACTTTCTGAATGCACTGTAGGTATTCATCTTATTTAGGTGTGTGAGGTCAGTGTGGAGTGCAACTGAGATTGCGTTGTCTATAGATCTGTTGGGGCGGTATGCG
Organism: Coregonus lavaretus; assembly: GCF_964263955.1. Lineage (NCBI taxonomy): Eukaryota > Metazoa > Chordata > Actinopteri > Salmoniformes > Salmonidae > Coregonus > Coregonus lavaretus. The sequence continues at coordinate 77,782,155 of NC_139988.1, read as the reverse complement.
AATTGCAGTGGGTCTAGGGTGCCTGGGATGTTGGCGTTGATGTGTGCCATAACCAGCCATTCAAAGCACTTCATGACTATAGATGTGAGTGCTACAAGCCGGTAGTCATTGTGGCATGAAGCCTTCGAGTTCTTGGGATCAGGAATGCGGGTGGTCAGTTTAAGACGTGGGGATTACAGACTGGGACAAGGAGAGGTTGAAAATGATCGTGAATATGCCTGCCAGCTGTTCTGCGCATGCTCTGAGAATGGGCCCTGGAATATAGTCCGGCCTTGCGAGTGTTGACCTGATTAAAGACCTTACTAACGTTGGCCTCTGAGAGCAAGATCACCCAGTCCTTTGGGTCGGTGGGGGCCCTCACGCATGGCACGGTGTTGTTATTGTCAAAGCGTGCATAAAATGCATTGACTTAATCTGGTAGAGAGGCATCATTGGGCAGATCACAGCTGGGTCTTTCTTTGTAATCTGTAATGGATTGTAGTCCCTGCCACATCCGGTGGGATTCAGAGCCTGTGTAATATGATTCCACCTCATTTCTATATTGGCCTTTTGCTCATTTGATGACTCTGTGGAGGTCGTAGCGGGACTTCTTGTACTTGTTCCTGTCCTCAGCCTTAGCCTCAGGGTAGGCTATTCGAGACTTGCCAGTGACCGCTAAAGTGACTCGTCAGTGTAGTATAGTGATGGGTTGTTTGTGAACAGATATTTTAGGTGAATGGAACCGAATTGCATCGGTGAGAGAGCCATCCATTTGGCTCCCTAATTTGCATACTGTTAGGCTACTACTGCTTTTTGGTGATTATCTGCAGATACATGTTGAAAACAAGATGTTGAATCCTCTCTGGAGGAACAATAGGTAATGGAGAGAGAGCCTCATTCTGGTCCAAAATATGATAAAAGAAAACAGATTGAAGGTTATAAAAGCTCATGATACGTATATGGTATTATATTAAAAATATTGATATAGGTCTACTGATTTGAAGTGAAGTGTCGACAATGGAGTAGTCAATTGCTGCTTTCTGTGTAGCAAAGCCCATGTATAACACCTGTTTAAAGCCTTTTTCTTTGCAACTCTGCCTAGAAGGTCAGCATCCCGGAGTGGCATCTTCACTGTTGACGTTGAGACTGCTATTTTGCAGGTACTATTTAATGAAGCTGCCAGTTGAGGACCTGTGGGGCATCTGTTTCACAAACTAGACACTAATGTATTTGACCTCTTGCTCAGTTGTGCACCGGGACAGTTTGCGCTGTTCTGTGAAGAGAGTAGTACACAGCGTTGTATGAGATCTTCAGTTTCTTGGCAATTTCTCGCATAGAATAGCTTTCATTTCTCAGAACAAGAGTAGACTGATGAGATTCAGAAGAAAGTAATTTGTTTCTGGCCATTTTGAGCCTGTAATCGAACCCACAATTGCTGATGCTCCAGATACTTAACTAGTCTCAAGAAGGCCAGTTTTATTGCTTCTTTAATCAGCACAACAGTTTTCAGCTGTGCTAACATAATTGCAAAAGGGTTTTCTAATAACCAATTAGCCTTTTAAAATGATAAACTTGGATTAGCAAACACAACGTGCCATTGGAACACAGGACTGATGGTTGCTGATAATGGGCCTCTGTACACCTATATTGATATTACATTTAAAAAATCAGCCGTTTCCAAGCTACAATAGTCATTTACAACATTAACAATGTCTATACTGTATTTCTGATCAATTGATGTTATTTTAATGGACCAAAAAATTGCCTTTCTTTCGAAAAAAAAGACATTTCTAAGTGACCCCAAACTTGAACGGTAGTGTATATATTCGATACTGCTTTAAAACAGTGATCACAATATAGTAGCCATATGTAGGAAAACCAAAGTTCCAAGGGCTTAAAATAGTGTATAAGAGGTCATACAATAAGTTTTGTACTGATTCATATGTTGATGATGTAAAGAATATTTGCTGGTCTGTGGTGTGTAATGAGGAGCAACCAGATGCTACACTTGACACATTTATGAAATTGCTTATTCCAGTTACTAATAAGCATGCACCCATTAAGAAAATGACTGTAAAAACTGTAAAATCACCTTGGATTGATGAGGAATTGCAAAATTGTATGTTTGAGAGGGATGAGGCAAAAGGTATGGCAAATAAGTCTGGCAGCCCAACTGATTGGCAAATGTACTGCAAATTAGGACATCATGTGACTAAACTAAAGAAAAAGAAAAAGAAATTATACTATGAAACAAAAATAAATGTTATAAAGAATGAAAGTAAAATGCTTTAGACCACCTTAAATTACATTTTTGGGAAAAAGGCAAACTCGGCTCCATCATTCATTGAATCAGATGGCTCATTCATCACAAAACCCACTGATATTGCCAACTACTTTAATGACTTCTTCATTGGCCATATAACCAAACGTAGGTATGGCATGCCAGCAACAAACGCTGACACTACACATCCAAGTATATCTCACCAAATTATGAAAGACAAGAACTGTACTTTTGAATTCCGTAAAGTCAGTTTAGAAGAGGTGAAAAAATAATTGTTGTCGATCAACAATGACAAGCCACCGGGGTCTGACAATCTGGATGGAATATTACTGAGGATAATTGCGGACGATATTGCCACTCCTATTTATACATTTTCAATTTAAGCCTACTAGAAAGTGTGTGCCCTCAGGTCTGGAGGGAAGCTAAAGTCATTCCGCTACCCAAGAATGTAAAGCCCCCTTTACTGGCTGAAATAGCCAACCAATCAGCCTGTTACCAACCCTTAGTAAACTTCTGTAAACTTCTGGTGTTTGACCGGATACAATGCTATTTTACAGTAAACACACTTGACAACAGACTTTCAGCACGCTTATAGGGATGGACACTCAACAAGCAGGGCAACAAACCTTTTAGGCAGAGTTGCAAAGAAAAAGGCATATCTGGCCAAAAAAATGAAAATATTAAGATGGGCAGTCTGAGATATGTCTTTTTCTTTGCAACTCTGCCTAGAAGGTCAGCATCCCGGAGTCGCTTCTTCACTGTTGATGTTGAGACTTGTGTTTTGCAGGTACCCAGGTGTTCCATGAGCGCTTCCATACGCATGAGGTGAACTGAGGACTACGGTCTGACACAATGTCCTCTGGGATCCCGTAGTGCCGGATGACCCTCCGCGGTTTGCATGGCCGACGGCAGCCAAGGCCGAGGAAGGAGGCGACAAGCTTTGGAAAACAGGTCCACAATGACGAGAACGGTGGTGTTCCCCTGGGAGGGGGGAAGGTCAGTGACAAAGTCCACCGAGAGGTGAGACCAGGGTCGTTGTGGAACCGGCAAGGGAAGGAGCTTTCCATAAGGGAGGTGTCTGGGTGTCTTTGACTGGGCACAGATGGAGCAGGAAGAGACGAAAACCCGGACGTCCCTAGCCAAGGTGGGCCACCAGTACTTCTCAGTCAGGCAGGGAATGGTACGGCCTATCCCAGGATGACCTGACATAGGCGCTGTGTGCGCCCAGGAAAGGAGGTGGTCCCGCACACCCGTGGGCATGTAGGCGGTGTTCTCCGGGCACTGTGCAGGTGCAGGTTCCGTACGCAGGGCCTGCCGTATGTCGGCGTCCACGTCCCACACCACTGGCGCGATGATACGGAATGGAGGGATGATGGGAGTCTCCTCAAACTGCCTCTCCTCTGCATCATAGAGACGAGACAGGGCGTCCGCCTTCACATTCTTCGAGCCTGGCCTATAGGAAAGCGAGTATTTGAACCTGGCGAAGAATAGAGCCCACCTGGCCTGTCTCGGGTTTAGCCTCTTTGCTGCCCTGATGTACTCCAGGTTGCAGTGGTCCGTCCACACCAGGAATGCCAACTCAACCAGGGGAGACCTAGAACAATGGGGTGTGTGATAGTGTCTATAATCAAAAAGGTGATCTGTTTCAAATGATTGTCATAGGTCAGCAGAGAAACTGGAAAAGTGATGTGATGTACAAGCCCCTATTGGACGATTATCCAGGGCTCGAACAGGAATGAGTGACTGTAGGGGAACCAAAGGAATGCATAATGCAGTGGCCAGTGCGCTATCTAAAAGATTCCCGGCAGCTCCGGAATCAATCAGAGCTAATGGGAGTGAGGGGCTAGTGTATTCAGGGAAATTTATGGAAAAATACACTGGTTGACTTGACAGAAAAGGAGAGGAGATCTTGCATCCTACCTGGGTTAAAGCAGGGGAATTCCCTAGCTTGTCACCTCCTCGCCTATTAGTGGATAGCGGGCAGGTCAGGGAAAACGGTGACCAGAGCCAACTTGTTCCTTCCGGTGGAGGCCGCGATGGTCTGGAACTCCAGGGTGAACTCCGAGGCGGTCCTAGATCCCTCCACAGGATGATCAAACATCGAGCAGAAGAGGGGGGTGAAGCACTAATAGGACTCGACCTCGGGTCCGCCCGTTTCCCAGACCGCAGCACCCCAGTCCAGGGCCCTTCCGGTCAGTGTCGAGATGACTGTGGCAACCCTGTCTCTCCCGGAGACAGCCTCGGCATAGCGAGCGAGGTACAGGTCGCATTGCAGAAGGAATCCCTTGCATCTCTCTGCCGCACCATCGATGCGCTCCAGGAGGGACAGGGGTATTCCGCGGACCGGCTCAGACGGAGGCAGGTAGTGGTGGTGTGGGGGCTGGTGCCAGAACCGGTGTTGGAGACTGGAGGGACTGCACATTCCTCTCCAAATGCAGGATGGTTGCCAGCACGCTGTCCATGGCGCTGCAGAGTCTGGAGAGACAGGCCTTGTGATGCTGGACTGTCTCTACGATGGTCGCCAGCTCAGCCTTTCCCGCTGTCTCCATTTTGCTGGGCGATTATTCTGTCATGTTGTATAATATTTAGAAGACAGGCGCGGGAATACGTATTAGGAGTTTTTTTTTTCTCCACCCAACGCCTAGAAGACCGGTGACGTAGAATGAGCAGCAGTTCTGGGGGGATCTGTGACAAAGGCCCATAGGAAATAGGATGCCAATTGGGACACAGATATGGAGATCCTGATAAGAAAGTTCCCTATATGTCCAAGCTCCAAAGTGAAAATGTACTATATCATGAAACCTTTTTGAACAAACTTTTAGATCATAATTTAAGGACAGGGTTAGACATAAGGTTAGGGGTGCAGTTAAGGATAGGGTTGGTACATTTTTGCCAGGATGGCTTTGGAATAATTGGCAGTGAAGTTGTTTTTCAGGTTTCTAAATCTCTTCTGACTCTCGTTGCCATTAGATTCACCATTGTCTTCTAGAATCTATCTCCATCAAGCAGACAAAACATGTGTTCTATCTAATTAAAGATTTCTCCATCATAGTAGATTTGATTTGATTTTCCCTCATTACCCCTGCTGTACGGCGTTAGTAAGACACTGTTTAACACACACCCGATCACAATGGCTACCAGAATATTTGGACAAAACACACTAATACAATTTGGACGGGGATGATTATAGCAAGTAACTGAATTTCCAGCGTTGATTCGGCATTTGTCACTAGCTCTGCAGACACACATGGGCTGTTAGCCCCCCTCCAAAATACACTGGACATTCTCCTATACCTACAAACTCCGCTTTTACCAGGGTTTAGAAGCCCAGGTTTTTTTTATCATATACTTGCTCCAAATACACCAAACTAAGGACCCAGGAGTGTCTAGACTCTCTGCAAGTGCCTCTACACAAGAGATCTGCTTAAAGACTAAAATGTAAGATGACACATTGATTTTGGAAAGGGCAGAACCTGTTATATAGATCTGTCTGTGTCCTCTGATCTAGTCAAAATGCCATGCCTTATCTTAACCGTAAGCCCACTTTGCCAAATATATTTTCGGTCGTCTTATTCTCTGTCTGGAAGTAGCAGTGCATAGCTAGCATCTCCTTCAGTGTCTCCCTCCACATCAGCTAGCTATCGGTGACAGTCTAAGTGGGGAGGCCTGTGTAATAATGTTAGCATCGATTCAGATGGAACTGGCTCTACCCTTCTGCTCCATCCCCCTCTTCTTCTCCTCTAATTGAGTGAGTGTTTGTCACTTTGCTTATTGCCTACAGTAGCATTGTCTTGGGCCCGGGTTAGGCGGGGAGAGGCAGCGCAGTAAGGCAATCTGCTGATTGCTGTTTTGGCACAACTGTCAAGATTTGTCCTCTGTGGAGTGAAGGATGGTGGGATGGATGTGTTTTTACTCAGTTTTAGGATTGAGAGTGTGCACAGGGAAGCTGTCTCCCTCCCAACCCAATCACCTAATGAAGCAGTCAGCCAATCAGTGGGGTTTAATGAACCAGGAATGAGTAAGCAGTCAAAAGACTTAGACTTGAAGTTCTATTTGCTGTAACAAATTAAATGGGACTGAAGACAATTTCTTACCCCAGCAACACATGATTTGAATTGATAACTGTCATGATAGTTACTCACAGAGTACTGATTACACAAAGCAACACTTTAGCCATTGTTGGATTACTGTGGAAGTAGGCCTGATCAATTGCAAGTTAAGCTGTATTTATTAATGGCCAAATCAGAACAGACAGAAATCCAGATTGGCAAAAATAGCGGCTTTCCTTTTGGCATTTCATTTGTTCCCCCTGTTTTTTCTCCTCCCTTTGTGGTGTAAGGTGGAGGGAGGGTGAATGCAGGTCTGTGATTAGCTATTAGCAATGCCCCCCTCGCGCTCTCCCTCTCGCTCTTCTTTCTTTTTCCCACTGCCTGTGGTCTTTGTGTGCTTTTATTGGAGTTGAGACAGGGGGCCTGTCGGCATTGTTCAGATGAGGGCTTAGCGTGAAAAATAAAAAGTAGAGAGATGGAGGGAGGGAGGGAGGGAGGGGGAGAAAGAAGGAGGGAGAGAAATCATCTTAGATTGAAAGCTTGACTTCACTCACGCACATGTCAAAACATGGGGGAGCCAATGTGCCATCCAAGTGACTATAGGATGTATGAACAATTATTGTAATGTTTTAATGACCTAATTTGTTTACAGAAACATTTAATAAAAACCTGGTCACAAATAAGCAGAAAAAAAAGTAGAAATAATTTATAATTGTTGTATAACGCAGGGCTTATGGTTGTTAAAAATTATTTGAAGGCTCTTCGTCGAGGAAAACGGAGAAACTGAAGAATCTGCTGTGCTACTTCCGAAGAGTGACACAGTCCAGTAAGCATCATATCATACCTGTACCGAACCACTCCAGTTATTTTCCATTTGGTAGGGTGTTAGGGGCCAAAATGAAACGTTGGTTCTGGTGTTATACTTTGTATTCCATGTTATAGCTTCTCAGGAACACAGAACACTTCATTTCATGAGGATAGGACTTACCAAGGCTGAGATCTTATTTTCAAGTTATCGGAAAATAAAAAAAAGGTCACAGACAAGTCAATGATAATCCCTTGTTAATAATGCCACCAAATCACCAGTCTGATTTCTTTAATTCAACACATTATGTCCAATATCTCAAGATAGGGTGGTCATATTGTTATGACATTTCCAGGGCTGATGTAGAACACAGAGATGATTCAAATAAAAGTAAAATGTATCAAATTAAAATGTGGTATTATGCAAATTCGGTACATAATATGCAGATTAGGCATGACAGAATACATAATTACAGTAATTTAAGGTAGGGTGGTAGGTCTAAGCCCTCCGATCGCAATATCTACTAAGCTCACATATGGAATTGTTTTAAGATGGTCATAAAATGTATAATTTTGCATTTGATATAGAATGTTAGGTCTAAAAATATATATATACTTATTTATATATGAAACAGTGAATTTGTCATTTACTGCTATAGCCTATAGAAGCACATTGAATAACACATTTGTAAATGGCAAAACAGACAGTCAAACATTTAATCATAATGAATACCGTTTTTAAGTATACTGAACAAAAATATAAACGCAACATGCAACAATTTCAAAGATGTTACTGAGTTACAGTTCAAATACTAAATAAGAGCATCTGCTAAATGACTAAAATGTAAATGTAAATAAGGAAATCAGTCAATTGAAATAAATGCATTAGCCCCTAATCTATGGATTTCACATGACTGGGAATATAGATATACATTGGTTGTCACGTTTCAGGAGAAGACCCAGATGCAGACAGTTTTGAAGTAACAAAAGTTTATTACAAAAACAGGGGGCAGGCAAATGACAGGTCAAGAGCAGGCAGAGGTCAGTGATCCTGATCAGAGTCCAAAAGGTACAGAACGGAAGGCAGTCTCAGGGCAGGCAGTGGTCAATAATCCAGGGTGGTGTGACAAGGTACAGACGGTAGGCAGGCTCAGGGTCAGGGCAGGCAGAATTGTCAAAACGGGAAAACTAGAAAACAGGAACTTGAGAAAGACAGGAGCAAGGGGAAAACCGCTGGTAGGGTTGACGAAACAAAACGAACTGGCAACAGACAAACACTGTGGATAATGGGGAAGATGGGCGACACATGGAGGGGGGTGGAGACAATCACAAAGACAGGTGAAACAGATCAGGGTGTGACAGTACCCAGGAAGAGTGGGGGCTGATAACCCAGGGAACACTCAAAGGGCGAAAGACTCGTGGCAGAGCAGGGAAGGGTGTTACGGGCGTATTTGACCCACACTAGCTGCTGGCTCCAGGTGGTGGGGTTGGCGGAGACCAGGCAGCGCAGAGTCGTCTCCAGGTCTTGGTTGGCTCGCTCCGACTGGCTGTTGGACTGAGGGTGGAAACCGGTGGACAGGTTGGCCGACGACCCAATGAGTGTGCAGAACGTCTTCCAGAACCGGGACGAGAACTGAGGATCCAGGTCGGAGATCATGTCAACTGGGAGTCCATGGATCCGGAAGACTCGCTGGGAACGCTGCACCTCTCGGACCTGCTTCCTATTCCCCAACTGAGTGCCGTCACCAAGCTCGAGGTGGTAAGGACTCTGGGGGTGTAGCCGCAGGGCTATAATGGCGTGATAGACATTTACATTTTAGTCATTTAGCAGACGCTCTTATCCAGAGCGACTTACAGTTAGTGAGTGCATACATTATTTTATTTTTTATTTTTTTCATACTGGCCCCCCGTGGTAATCGAACCCACAACCCTGGCGTTGTAAACACCATGCTCTACCAACTGAGCTATATCCCTGCCGGCCATTCCCTCCCATACCCTGGACGACGCTGGACCAATTGTGCGCCGCCCCATGGGTCTCCCGGTCGCGGCCGGCTACGACAGAGCCTGGATAGCACATCTGGCTTGACATTCTTGGATTCCGGTCGGTATGAGAGGGAGAAGTTGAACCGGGTGAAAAGCAGGGCCCACCTAGCTTACCTGGAATTGAGACACTTGGCGGTGCGGAGATTTTCCAAGTTCTTGTGGTCTGTCCACACAATGAACAGATGTTCTGCCTCCTCCAGCCAGTGCTTACACTCCTCCAACGCCATCTTCACTGCGAGAAGCTCATGATTCCCCACATCATAATTCCTCTCCGTGGTGTTGAGGCAATGGGAGAAGAAGGCGCAGGGATGTAACTTGAGATCCAGGGCCGAACGCTGGGACAGGACTGCCCCCACTCCGACATCCGAAGCATCGGCCTCCACCACAAACTGGCGGGATGGGAGCAGTGGTGAAATGGTGTTTGAGGTCCCGGAAGGCCCGGTCAGCAGCTGGGGACCATGTGAATGGAACCTTGGGAGAGGTGAGTGGAGACAGTGGGGAAGCCAGGATGCTGTAACCCCGGATAAAGCGATGATAAAAGTAGGCTGGGGCCAATCCACCACTGCTCTCACCTTCCCGGGATCCATCTGTACACTCCCTGCAGCAATGATGTAGCACAGGAAGGGGATGGTGGAGCGATGGAATTCGCATTTCTCCGCTTTCACAAAAAGCTGGTTCTCCAGGAGGCATTGGAGGACCTGTCAGACGTGGAGCACGTGTTCTTGGGCGGAGCTAGAGAAGACGAGGATGTCATCGAGGTAGACGAAGACAAGCCGCTTCAACATGTCACGGAGAACATCATTAACCAGGGCCTGGAACACAGCTGGAGCATTGGTAAGGCCAAATGGCATGATCAGATACTCGTAGTGACCGCTGGCTGTGGTGAAGGCAGTCTTCCACTCATCCCCCTCCCGTATCTGCACCAGGTGGTAGGTGTTCCGTAAGTCAAGCTTGGAGAACACGTTGGCCCCCTGGAGTGGCTCGAAGGCCGAGGAGATGAGTGGTAGTGGGTAGCGGTTCTTCACCGTGATGTCGTTGAGGCCCCAGTAGTTGATGAACCGGCGTGGGAGGCAGAAAGAATAATGAACCCGGCAGCTAGGGAGTCCTCAATGTAGGTCTCCATAGCCTTGGTCTCTGGACCCGACAGCGAGTACAGTCATCCCCGGGGCGGAGTGGTACCTGGGAGAACGTCGACTCCGCAGTCATAGGGTCGGTGCAGTGGGAGCGAAGTGGCCCGGGTCTTACTGAAAAACTCCCGGAGGTCCTGGTATTCCGCGGGAATGGCAGAGAGGTCCGAGGCAACTTCTGAGCCCCCAGGAAGACGTCCTGGGGCAGGCTGCGATGACTTCAGGCAATGAGCGAGGAAGAACAGGCTCCATCCCATGGCACCAGTATACCAGTCAATGGGGTTGTGTCACTGGAGCCAAGACCACGGGAACCTGAGGAGACTTAATTAGCAGGAATTGGATCGTCTTGTTGTGGTTCCCTGATACTCGTAGGTTGATGGGGGTGGTATTGTGGGTGACCCGGCCTATAGAGCGCCCGTCCAATGCTCTAACGTCCATGGGAATGCCAAGCTCGGATGCCAGGGTAGAGTCCATAAAGCTCTCATCGGCCCCGGAGTTGATGAGTACCCGGAGAGATTTCCACTGGTTCCCCCACAGCAAGATGGCATGAAAGGGGGTGCGAGTAAGGGGAGAGGAAAAGTTATACGAATGGTCCACCAGAGGAGTCGATTCCTACCGTTGAGCCTGGTCTTTTAGTGGACAGGTGGACACAAAATGACCAGTAGTCCCACAATACAGGCAACTCCTCATGTCAAGCCTGTATTGCCATTCGGCTGGAGACAGCCTAGCTCTGCCAAGTGCATTGTCTCGGGAAGAGGTGAATCGGCAGACTTTGGAGGCTCTCGGGGGAACTCGGGTAGCCTCGGGTTCTCTCAGAAACATTTATTTTTTTCTGAGGCGAGGTGGAACCGGACTTCCTCTCCTTCCTTCATTCCCGTAGTTGCCCATTGATCCGAATGGTCAAGGCGATGAGCGAGTCGAGATCATCGGTAGTTCCCAGGCTGCAAGCTCGCCCTTTACTTCCTCCGATACTCCATGCAGGAATGTGTCGAACAGCGCTTCCGGGTTCCAGGCACACTCAGCTGCCAGCGTGCGGAAATCCACTGCATAGTCTGCCACACTGCGTGATTCTTGCCGAAGCTGGAGTAAATTCCGGGCAGCCTCTCTCCCGGACAATGGAGCATCGAAAACCTTCTTTACCTCCTTCACGAACTCCTCCAGACTGAAGCATACGGCTGACTGTTGTTCCCAAACTGCCATAGACCATGCGAGAGCCCTCCCGGACATCAGAGTGATGAGGTACGCTTCTTAGAGCGGCCCGAGGGAAAGGAGGAGGGCTGCAGCTCGATGATGAGCGAACACTGAGCGAGAAATGCCCGACAGGTTCCTGACTCTCCAGCGAAGCGTTCCGGGGGAGGTAAGCGGGGTTCTCGGGAAGCCGGGGTGGCTGGGGAGGCCGTGCTGCTAACAGCCGGGTTACTGAGGGGCTGGGAGGTACCGTTGTGGTAGGCTGCCTAACAGACACCCCGCGGCATTGTCCCAGCAATGTGTTAAACGCTCGGTCACGGCGTTCGGCCAAGGTCTGGAACCCTTCCATGAGACCATGAAGCAACTCCTCGTACCTTCCAATGGTGGCTCCTTGGGACGAGATGGCGTTACATAGCTGTTCCGAGTCTGCCAGTTCGTACTATCATGTTTCAGGAGAAGACCCAGATGCAGACAGTGTTGAAGTAACAAAAGTGTATTACAAAAACAGGGGGCAGGCAAACGACAGGTCAAGGGCAGGCAGAGATCAGTAATCCAGATCAGAGTCCAAAAGGTACAGAACGGCAGGCAGTCTCAGGGTCAGGGTAGGCTGAGGTCAATAATCCAGGATGGTGTGACAAGGTACAGAATGGCACGCAGGCTCAGGGTCAGGGCAGGCAGAATGGTCAAAACCAGGAAAACTAGAAAACAGGAACTTGAGAAAGACAGGAGCAAGAGGAAAAATGCTGGTAGGCTTGACGAAACAAAACGAACTGGCAACAGACAAACAGAGAATGGGGAAGATGGGCAACAACTGGAGGGGGGTGGAGACAATCACAAAGACAGGTGAAACAGATCAGGGTGTGACATTGGTTGGTCAAAGATACAAAAAAAAGGTATGGGCAGGGATCAGAAAACCAGTCAGTATCTGGTGTGACCACCATTTAACTCATGCAGCGCGACACATCTCCTTCGCATAGAGTTAATCAGGCTGTTGATTGTGGCCTGTGGAATGTTGTCTCACTCCTCTTCAATGACTGTGCGAAGTTGCTGGATATTAGGTGAGTATGCAGGCCATGGAAGAACTGGGACATTTTCAGCTTCCAGGAATTTTGTACAGATCCTTGCGACATGGGGCTGTGCATTATCATGCTGAAACATGAGGCAGATGAATGGCACGACAATGGGCATCAGGATCTTGCCACGGTATCTCTGTACTTTCAAATTGCCATCGATAAAATGCAATTGTGTTCGCTGTCCATAGCTTATGCCTGCCCATACCATAACCCCACCGCCACCATGGCCACTCTGTTCATAACATTGACATCAGCAAACTGCTCGCCCACGTGACGCCATACATGTGGTCTGCGGTTGTGAGGCCGGTTGGACGTACTGCCAAATTCTCTAAATCAACGTTGGAGGTGGCTTATGGTAGAGAAAATAACATTAAATTATCTGGCAACAGCTTTGGTGGACATTCCTGCAGTCAGCATGCCAATTGCCACTCCCTCAACACTTGAGACATCTGTGGCATTGTGTGGTGTGACAAAACTGCACATTTTAGATTGGCCTTTTATTGTCTCCAGCACAAGGTGCACCTGTGTAATGATCATGCTGTTTAATCAGCCTCTTGATATGCCACACCTGTCAGGTGGATGGATTAATTTGGCAAAGGAGAAATGCTCTCTAAAAGGGATGTAAACAAATTTGTGCACAACATTTGAGAGAAATAAGCTTTTTGTGAGTATGCAACATTTCTGGGATCTTTTATTTCAGCTAATGAAACATGGGACCAGCACTTTGCATGTTGCATTTATATTTTTATTCAGTGTATAAGAAAACCCACCCTTTGCACGTTGTGCCATTTTTACCTTCAGACGACTCCCCTGAAGCTTGTGTGTGTCGTAGAGCAAAACAACCGACACCTTCAGTTCGTGAGAGTCATCTTTCGATGGTGGTGACTGGTGACTTATTAGTTTGTAGCTCAAACGATTCGGGTTTTACATACTATTTCGTGACTATTTTCTTGTCCGTATCCTCTCGTGTAGAAAAAGACCGCTTTCACAAGCCCCATGTTATGGAATAGGCAAAAACTTTATATAGGCGGAAAGAGTCTCTAGCATAAACACACAGAGAGCTATTCAATACTCGAAATGACGTCACCGTGTGACGCACAGGTGAGTGAATCGACAGCAGGGGGTTAACAAATCTTAATGCTTTATAGAAACTGAGAGTTTGTAACAATTTCTAACAATTTATGAAATCAGAATACAACTTTCTATATATTAATCAATTAATATTGACTATAAAAAATAAAGAATGCAGCATGTTAAGCCAATTCATTAATGTGGTCATATTAACATATAGTGATGTTTTATGTAGAACTGGGAGTTTGTAACAGACTAGGTTTTTTTAACATGGGGGTATGTGGAAGTTTAAGCACCATGGACAGTGGCAAAATCTAAATACCCTAAATCTGATGTTCAGCACCACAGGACCGTTGACAGCTACCGTCTGAGGTGCAGCCAGTCAGCCACTCCCCACTGGGAGCAAATAGTGGTGATTTAAGATTTTAGCACCATGGACAGTGGTGAAACCGGCATCCTGGGATCTGATATTCAGCATCACGTGACTGTCAACTTGGCCACCGGGGTCTATCAACAATGACAAGCCACCGGGGTCTGGCAACTTGGATGGAAAATTACTGAGGATAATAGCGGACGATATGGCCAATCATATTTGCCATATCTTCAATTTAAGCCAACTAGAAAGTGTGTGCCCTCAGGCCTGGAGGGAAGCAAAAGTCCCTGGGAATAATGCTGCATTCATAACAAGTGGGAAACTTGGAAATACTACTTGTAAACTGGGAGCTACGAGTTGTGTGTGTTCACGTGCTTGGACTCGTTGAGAACACCAATTGGCTAATGGCAAACAAGCCATAAACTAAAAGTACAGCTATCATGCTTGCAAACAAAAACATATTAATAGATAGTTTTTCATAAATATTGTTTTGTTGCATTTAATTCTAGAAAATGCTGTTAATTCCTTAGCATGTGACATCATAGTTCACCATGATACAGTTCCCCACTAGTAATTACCAGTTGCAGGGGCATTCAAGTGGATTTTGTATGCTGGTATTAAACAATGTATGAGATGTAATGAACGCAGCATTAAACCAGGAAGGTCTAACCAAGAAGTAGTACGTCTAAGGGGAAGTCTCCACCTGAACTCTCTGGCTGAATCCCAAATTAGTCCCATCCAAATTAGTCCCCACGTTTTATTATTTACATGTACATTTCAGTCATTTAGCAGATGTGTCCAAAGTTGATGAGTTTATTGATCCCCTCACCACTTTCTGGAAGTCTCCCTCTGAGTTTCGTCAGCAACACATGGCAGCGGAGGGCCCTTCGAGGGAGTTGGTACAGGGCGAGGGGCTGGTTTGGGATTCACCGTACAGCTGCTTCCTCAATCCGTTACTCAAGCCCATTCTGCCTCACCTAAAGCCCATTCTGGTGGGAGGCTACTATAGACCACCAAGTGCTAACAGTATGTAATATCAATAGAGAGGTATACTTTATGTTTGATTTAAATATTGATTGACTTTCATCAAGCTGCCCACTCAAGAGAAAGCTTCAAACTGTAACTAGTGCCTGCAACCTGGTTCAGGTTATCAATCAACCTACCATGGTAGTTACAAACAGCACAGGAATGAAATCATCAACATGTATTGATCATATATTTACTATTGCTGCAGAAATTTGTTTGAAAGCAGTATCCAAATCCATCGGCTGTAGTCATCACAATATAGTAGCCATATCTAGGAAAACCAAAGTTCCAAAGGCTGGGCCTAATATTGTGTATAAGAGGTCATACGATAAGTTTTGTAGTGATTCCTATGTTGTTGATGTGAAAAATATTTGTTGGTCTGTGGTGTGTAATGAGGAGCAACCAGACGCTGCACTTGACACATATATGAAATTGCTTATCCCAGTTACTAATAAGCATACACCCATGAAGAAAATGACTGTAAAAACTGTTAAATCCCTGTGGATTGATGAGGAATTGAAAAAGTGTATGGTTGAGAGGGATGAGGCAAAATAAATGGCAAATAGGTCTGGCCGTACAACCGATTGGCAAATGTACTGCAAATTGAGAAATCATGTGACTAAACTGAATAAAAATAAGAAGAAACTACACTATGAAACAAAGATAAATGACATAAAGAATTAGAGTTAAAAGCTTTGGAGCACCTAAAATGGAATTTTGGTTTAATCAGATGGCTCATTCATCACAAAACCCTCTGATATTGCCAACTACTTGAATTATTTTTTAATTGGCAAGATTAGCAAACTTAGGCATGACATGCCAGCAACAAACGCTGACACTACACATCCAAATATATCTGACCAAATTATGAAAGACAAACATTGTAATTTTGAATTCCGTAAAGTGAGTGTGGAAGAGGTGAAAAATTATTGTTGTCTATCAACAATGACAAGCCACCGGGGTCTGGCAACTTGGATGGAAAATTACTGAGGATAATAGCGGACGATATGGCCAATCATATTTGCCATATCTTCAATTTAAGCCAACTAGAAAGTGTGTGCCCTCAGGCCTGGAGGGAAGCAAAAGTTATTCCCCTACCTAAGAATAGTAAAGCCCCTTTAACTGGCTCAAATAGCCGACCAATCAGCCTGTTACCAACCCTTAGTAAACTATTGGAAAAAATGGTGTTTGACCAGATAAAATGCTATTTTACAGTAAACACATTGACAACAGACTTTCAGCACTCTTGTAGGGAAGAACATTCAACAAGCACAGCACTTACACAAATGACTGATGATTGGCTGAGCGAAATTGATGATAAAAAGATTGTGGGGGCTGTTTTGTTAGACTTCAGCACAGCTTTTGACATTATCGATCAAAGTCTGTTGCTGGAAAAATGTGTGTGTTATGTCTTTACACCCCATGCTATATTGTGGATAAAGAGTTACCTGTCTAACAGAACACAGAGTGTGTTCTTTAATGGAAGCCTCCAACAAAATCTGGGTAGAATCAGGTATTCCCCAGGGCAGCTATCTAGGCCCCTTACTTTTTTCAATCTTTACTAACGACATGCCACTGGCTTTGAGTAAAGCCCGTGTGTCTTTGTATGCGGATGACTCAACACTATACAGGTCAGCTACAACAGCGACTGAAATGACAGCAACACTTAACAAAGAGCTGCAGTTAGTTTCAGAATGGGGGGCAAGGAATAAGTTAGTCCTAAATATCTCAAAACTAAAAGCATTGTATTTGGGACAAATCTTTCACTAAACCCTAAACCTCAACTAAATCTTGCAATTGGCTAAGAACAGGGCAGCACGGCTGGCCCTTGGATGTACACAGAGCGCTAACATTAATAATATGCATGTCACTCTCTCCTGGCTGAAAGTGGAGGAGAGATTGACTTCAACACTACTTGTATTTGTGAGAGGTATTGACATGTTGAATGCACCAAGCTGTCTGTTTGAACTACTGGCATACAGCTCGGACACCCATGTGTACCCCACAAGACATGCCACCAGAGGTCTCTTCACAGTCCAGAACAGACTATGGGAGGCCCACATTACTACATAGAGCCATGACTACATGGAACTCTATTCCACATCAAGTAACTCATGCCAGCAGTAAAATACACCTTATGGAACAGCGGGGACTGTGAAGCAACACAAACATAGACACATACATACAAAAACACGATAACATACACACTATACACACGTACACATGGATTTTCTGTTATAGATATGTGGTAGTAGAGTAGAGGCCTGAGGGCACACATATGTTGTGAGATTTGTTATGAATGTATTGTAATGTTTAAAAAAAATGTATAATTGCCTTAATTTTGCTGGACCCCAGGAAGAGTAGCTGCTGCCATTGGGGGGGGCAGGATGGATTGTCTGTGTCGTTTTGTTCTGGCCTTAGTTGGATCAGTCTAAGATTTTGTTTAGTTTTGCACGCATCTATTTTGGTAGATGCTTGTCAGGTCCTCCACATTGATTCCAATGACTTTGCTTGCTTGCCTGGCTATCAGCTTACAGTGAGGGAAAAAAGTATTTGATCCCCTGCTGATTTTTTTACGTTTGCCCACTGACAAAGAAATGATCAGTCTATTATTTTAATGGTAGGTTTATTTGAACAGTGAGAGACAGAATAACAACAACAAAAATCCAGAAAAACGCATGTCAAAAATGTTATAAATTGATTTGCATTTTAATGAGGGAAATAAGTATTTGACCCCTCTGAAAAACATGACTTACTACTTGGTGGCAAAACCCTTGTTGGCAATCACAGAGGTCAGACGTTTCTTGTAGTTGGCCACCAGGTTTGCACACATCTCAGGAGGGATTTTGTCCCACTCGTCTTTGCAGATCTTCTCCAAGTCATTAAGGTTTCAAGGCTGACGTTTGGCGACTGGAACCTTCAGCTCCCTCCACAGATTTTCTATGGGATTAAGGTCTGGAGACTGGCTAGGCCACTCCAGGACCTTAATGTGCTTCTTCTTGAGCCAATCCTTTGTTGCCTTGGCCGTGTGTTTTGGGTCATTGTCATGCTGGAATACCCATCCACGACCCATTTTCAATGCCCTGACTGAGGGAAGGAGGTTCTCACCCAAGATTTGACGGTACATGGCCCTGTCCATCGTCCCTTTTATGCGATGAAGTTGTCCTGTCCCCTTAGCAGAAAAACACCCCCAAAGCATAATGTTTCCACCTCCATGTTTGACGGTGGGGATGGTGTTCTTGGGGTCATAGGCAGCATTCCTCCTCCTCCATACACGGCGAGTTGAGTTGATGCCAAAGAGCTTCATTTTGGTCTCATCTGACCACAACACTTTCACCCAGTTCTCCTCTGAATCATTCAGATGTTCATTGGCAAACTTCAGACGGGCATATACAGTGGGGAGAACAAGTATTTTATACACTGCCGATTTTGCAGGTTTTCCTACTTACAAAGCATGTTGAGGTCTGTAATTTTTTTTATCATAGGTACATTTCAACTGTGAGAGACTGAATCTAAAACCAAAATCCAGAAAATCACATTGTATGATTTTTAAGTAATTCACATGCATTTTATTGCATGACATAAGTATTTGATACATCAGAAAAGCAGAACTTAATATTTGGTACAGAAACCTTTGTTTGCAATTACAGAGATCATACGTTTCCTGTAGGTCTTGACCAGGTTTGGACGCACTGCAGCAGGGATTTTGGCCCACTCCTCCATACAGACCTTCTCCAGATCCTTCAGGTTTCGGGGCTGTCGCTGGGCAATACGGACATTCAGCTCCCTCCAAAGATTTTCTATTGGGTTCAGGTCTGGAGACTGGCTAGGCCACTCCAGGACCTTGAGATGCTTCTTACGGAGCCACTCCTTAGTTGCCCTGGCTGTGTATTTCGTGTCGTTGTCATGGTGGAAGACACAGGCACGACCCATCTTCAATGCTCTTACTGAGGGAAGGTGGTTGTTGGCCAAGATCTCGCGATACATGGCCCCATCCATCCTCCCCTCAATACAGTGCAGTTGTCCTGTCCTCTTTGCAGAAAAGCATGCCCAAAGAATGATGTTTCCACCTCCATGCTTCTTGGTTGGGATGGTGTTCTTGGGGTTGTACTCATCCTTCTTCTTCCTCCAAACACGGCGAGTGGAGTTTAGACCAAAAAGCTCTATTTTTGTCTCATCAGACCACATGACCTTCTCCCATTCCTCCTCTGGATCATCCAGATGGTCATTGACAAACTTCAGACGGGCCTGGACATGCGCTGGCTTGAGCAGGGGGACCTTGCGTGCGCTGCAGGATTTTAATCCATGACGGCGTAGTGTGTTACTAATGGTTTTCTTTGAGACTAAGGCTCTCTTCAGGTCATTGATCAGGTCCTGCCGTGTAGTTCTGGGCTGATCCCTCACCTTCCTCATGATCATTGATGCCCCACGAGGTGAGATCTTGCATGGAGCCCCAGACCGAGGGTGATTGACCGTCATCTTGAACTTCTTCCATTTTCTAATAATTGCGCCAACAGTTAATGCCTTCTCACCAAGCTGCTTGCCTATTGTCCTGTAGCCCATCCCAGCCTTGTGCAGGTCTACAATTGTATCCCTGATGTCCTTACACAGCTCTCTGGTCTTGGCCATTTTGGAGAGGTTGGAGTCTGTTTGATTGAGTGTGTGGACAGGTGTCTTTTATACAGGTAACGAGTTCAAACAGGTGCAGTTAATACAGGTAATGAGTGGAGAACAGGAGGGCTTCTTAAAGAAAAACTAACAGGTCTGTGAGAGCCGGAATTCTTACTGGTTGGTAGGTGATCAAATACTTACGTCATGCAATAAAATGCAAATTAATTACTTAAAAATCATATAATGTGATTTTCTGGATTTTTGTTTTAGATTCAGTCTCTCACAGTTGAAGTGTACCTATGATAAAAAATTACAGACCTCTACATGCTTTGTAAGTAGGAAAACCTGCAAAATCGGCAGTGTATCAAATACTTGTTCTCCCCACTGTATATGTGCTTTCTTGAGCAGGGGGACCTTTCGGGCGCTGCAGGATTTCAGTCCTTCACGGCGTAGTGTGTTACCAATTGTTTTCTTGGTGACTATGGTCCCAGCTGCCTTGAGATCATTGACAAGATCCTCCCGTGTAGTTCTGGGCTGATTCCTCACCGTTCTCATGATCATTGCAACTCCATGAGGTGAGATCTTGCATGGAGCCCCAGGCCGAGGGAGATTGACAGTTATTTTGTGTTTCTTCCATTTGCGAATAATCGCACCAACTGTTGTCACCTTCTCACCAAGCTGCTTGGTGATGGTCTTGTAGCCCATTCCAGCCAATCTTGTCCCTGACATCCTTGGATAGCTATTTGGTCTTGGCCATGGTGGAGAGTTTGGAATCTGATTGATGATTGCTTCTGTGGACAGGTGTCTTTTTTACAGGTAACAAACTGAGATTAGGAGTACTCCCTTTAAGAGTGTGCTCCTAATCTCAGTTCGTTACTTGGTTGTCCTTTAAGTAGACCTGTATTTGAAAGGATTACTATACTTCATGAAAATTCACTTCACACAATCTTCACACACAGATTTCCACCAATGACCAGCCACCCCTTCCAGTTTCTTACAGGGGTGGGCCTTCTTTCCCCAATACACATTTTACATTTACATTTTAGTCATTTAGCAGACGCTCTTATCCAGAGCGACTTACAGTTAGTGAGTGCATACATTATTTTTATTTTTTCATATTGGACCCCCGTGGGAATCAAACCCACAACCCTGGCGTTGCAAACGCCATGCTCTACCAACTGAGCTACATCCCTGCCAGCCATTCCCTCCCCTACCCTGGACGACGCTGGGCCAATTGTGTGCCGCCCCATGGGTCTCCCGGTCGCGGCCGGCTACGACAGAGCCTGGATTCGAACCAGGATCTCTAGTGGCACAGCTAGCACAGCGATGCAGTGCCTTAGACCACACCTTGATTCTTATCTCAATTCATATTTTCATGATTCCTTGCATCCTATCGCTTCGCCTCCTTCTCAACCATATTGGAAGAAAAGGTCAAAGGTCCCTCCTCTCGTCCCTCCTCCAATGCATTTTGAAAAGGAGGCTAGGAGAGAGGATGATAGGAAATGAGGAAAAATGTATTGAGAAACACCTCACCTGCTTCCAATCAAGGTGGCCTAATGGACAAGAGAGATAGCCAAAATAAAATATTTTGACTTGAAGTGCTAAGGTTTTTGAAAACATACATCAATTCAGGGATGGAAGGTGTCACTGTACTCCTAATTATCCCACAACAATTTACAGCAAGAGAAGATTGAAATAATGAAACTGCCTCATACTAGATAGCTAATGCTAAAGTAGCCCGTTTAATTCCACAACACTTCTGTCAGCTACTCACCCTAACACTAGGTATCGTATTTTCATGGACTCCAATTGGCTGCTTTAGCATTACCTAGCCTAGTATGCTGACAAAAAAAGTTTAATTAAAAAGTAGCAGTATTTCAATCTTCTCAATTTGCCGTAAATAATTGTGGGATAATTAGGAGTACAGCGAGACCTTCCATCCATGGATTGAGGTAAATTTTCAAACCATTTCACTTCAAGTTCATCGAAGTGCAAACATCTTGGCATATGGTAGTTTCGACTAGAAGGAGAGTATACATTCTAGTTTAAATGTTTTGGCTAGTGTGTTTGGATAATTTTTTATATGTAGTTTATAGTCCTGTGACCTTGACATTTGTTCCATGGATGCGTTATTGATTAAGTAAGTTCTTTAATTTATACTTATCTATTTGGTGTTGAGAACTTCCATTTGTTTATTAGAAGATACAGTATATATAGGTGTCTGGTTAGACTGTAAACTCTCCTTCCAGACTCACATTAAGAATCTCCAATCCAAAGTTAAATCTAGAATCGGTTTCCTATTTCGCAACAAAGCCTCCTTCACTCATGCTGCCAAACATGCCCTCGTAAAACTGACTATCCTACCGATCCTCGACTTCGGCGATGTCATTTACAAAATAGCCTCCAACACTCTACTCAGCAAATTGGATGTTGTCTATCACAGTGCCATCCGTTTTGTCTCCAAAGCCCCATATAATACCCACCACTGTGACCTGTACGCTCTTGTTGGCTGGTCCTCACTACATATTCGTCGCCAAACCCACTGGCTCCAGGCCATCTATAAATCACTGCTAGGCAAATCCCCGCCTTATCTTAGCTCATTGGTCACCATAGCTACACCCACCCGTAGTCTGCGCTCCAGCGGGTATATCTCACTGGTCATCCCCAAAGCCAACACCTCCTTTGGCCGCAATTCCTTCCAGTTCTCTGCTGCCAATGACTGGAACAAATTGCAAAAATCTCTGAAGCTGGAGACACTTATCTCCCTCACTAACTTTAAGCATCAGTTGTCAGAGCACCTTACCGATCACTGCACCTGTACACAGCCCATCTGAAATTAGCCCGCCCAACTACCTCATCCCTATATTGTTATTTATTTTGCTCATCTGTACCCCAGTATCTCTATTTGCACATCATCTCTTGCACATCATTCCAGTGTTAATACTAAATTGTAATTATTTTGCACTATAGCCTATTTTATTGCCTTACCTCCATAACTTGCTAAATTTGCACACTGTATATTAATTGTATTTCTGTTGTATATATTTTTTTGTTTTTTTTGTTTTGTTTTACCCCATATGTAACTCTGTGTTGTTGTTTTTATCGCACTGCTTTGCTTTATCTTGGCCAGGTCGCAGTTGTAAATGAGAACTTGTTCTCAACTGGTTTACCTGGTTAAATAAAGGTGAAATAAAATAAAAAATAAAAAAATATTCCTGTGTTAGTTAATGCCATATGTTTTCCTAGCCATCCTTGAGTTTTTAGCTCATAATCATTTATCATTTGTATAGAACTTGATGGGTCGATTGCAAAGAACAGGCAGAACTTAACGCGCTCCTGCAGGTTACTGCTGGATTTCTTAAAACGCTACTAATGGGAGATTACATGCACCTGCGTGTTAAAACAAACTTGATTGCAAAGAATAAACCAGCAGATCAGTTGATCTCTAAATGTCACCATGTCAAGTGATCAAGATACTAGACAGCTGTGTCTACGTTCTCTACTCCCGCCACCAATAAAATATCAACCTATCAAGAGTATCAAAAACCGATGAATTTAAAGTAGTAGGCCTATATTTCATTCAAACATTACACCTTAAATGGCAAAATATGTGCTATTTTATAAAAAAGATAGGTCATATAGGCCTAACTCATCACGATTGATTTGATTTAATACACATTTCAAATATGGACAGTCCAGGGATATTTTCCCCCGATCTTGATAAGAAACTTTCTAAAGACAAGTTGTAATTAATGGATTACATCAATTGTCAACAAAGGCCCAGGAGGATGCAATGTGGCATGATGGTAAAGGGCCAAGGGCCACACCCTCTCATACGATGCCATGCCAATTGACCAGATGGTGGCGCTATCACAAGCGATTGAAAATACATACTTTGAAAGCTCCCGCCCCTCACCCCATGTGACGTAGAGTCCCAAAATTTTCCGCCATTTCGAATTTTGTTAAAAACACTTAAAATGCTACTCCTCTGGCACCAAATAACCGATCTGCACGAAACTTGATATGTGGCATCTATGGACCAAGTTCTCTCAATGCAATATTTTCCAGGCTAGCATCTCAAACAACACGCTACTGACCAATAAACATTCAGATGGGCATGACCTGGCACATAAATGCATATACTGTAAATCCAACATGAAACTTGGTACACATGTTCCAAACACTGTGACGACTTAACATATACAAACACTTTCAGATCAACGACACGGTGGTGCTATAATGGGCACATGTTTATATTGCTTGATCTGTTTGAGTTAGTGGTGACTCGAGGAACCCTGGAGATCCTCAAGGAACCCCTGGTTCATATCTGGTTCATATTTGCACCTTCAGTTAGTTGAGGGGTTCTTGGAGGAACCTTTAATGGTTCAATCTAGCAATGGGTTCCTGGAAGAACCCTGGAGTAGAGGCGTGGCTTAGTATGGGCGTGGCTTTAAGATGTAAAAAAATGGCTACCTGTTAGAGTAAATGTAATTCCTGTTCATGTGTTCTGTTGTATTGTCATCACGTGTTAAGGTTGAACACTGACACTTTTGTAGCTTTAATGAGGTTTAACAGCAGTGTGTGAGTTCCTCAAGAGCCTATACAAATCTCAAAGTTAGAATAGTTACCACTTTATTACCATATGTAATCAGCAATGTTAATATTATACAAGAATAAGCATATATAGTAATATGCATATATATATATTCAAGGTAGGTTTATATTTACAGTTTACAAACTTAACATGATGAACAGGAATGAAATTTACTCTAACGGGTGGCCAAAAAGAACTATCTGACAGCCACGCCTCCAATAAGCCATGCCTCCAATCTGATAGCTTGCCACTGCCACAATATATTATTTAAAAGGTTCCAAATTAAACCCCTCCCATCACAAAAAGGTTCCGGTTTCAACCTTTACACAGGGGTTCCTCAAATACACTTTTCAGAGGGGTTCCTCAAGGAACCTTTTTGAACTGGAAAGGTTCCACCGGTGTGGCAACCCAAAAGGTTCTTCCAGGCACCTTTGCTCCTATGAGTGTAGGCAGGCAGGCGTGTGTCCGGAACAGTAAAAAGTCTGATAATGGGTGAGTTCGTTTTGCATCGCCTGGTGCTATAGTTATGCCATATATTCTGATATTATTGCGTAAGTAAATCGCTGCATGTAACTCAGCAGCTAAGAACCTGAAATCGCTAGACTGCCTGTTTGTGTCGTATTTATGTTTGCAATACTGACAACAAAGTTTGTATGAATATGTCTATAATGTATTTTGTGTAAAGCATTTAAATAGCTGCATATACCCTACTCCCCTACTGAACAAATAACATTAAATTGCGCTTATGCTTACTGAGGCATGGAATGCAATAGTTTGAACAGTTTTGTGTATAACATGAAGTTAGTAGGAAATTGTGCTTATGCTTAAAAGCTTTTTGAGGGAATGGAATAGTTTGAACAGTTTTGTGTACAACATTAAGTTTCTAGGCTACACCAGTGACCAGACAAAGGCAATCAAGGAGGGGGGAGTGGCAGCGAAGCAGACAGCACAGCAGCTATGTAGGCAGGGAGTGGGCACTCCTGCACATACGCAGAAATATCTGTATTTTCAGCCTGCGCAAATTTGGATACAGAAAGTCCGTATCCGTAGTCACTTCGATTTTTCAATACTGTCAGCATGTAGAATCCCTTACCTGAGGGAGTCAATGGGAGCCCCGAAGTTCTGCTTGGGGAAGACCATAACAGAGCTGGAGTTGACAGGCAATGCCATTCTGTTATTCAAGTACATGTCCTCCAGCCAGTAGTCATACACCTAAGGGTATGAGAGGGTTTACTTTATGTAAATTAGGATCTTTGAAATGGAACTGTATGGATCAACCTAGCCAACGAATGTAGGGTAAGATGACCAAGCATAGGACTGGTCCTAAACGAAACCGTGTCAGAGGTAACACCTCTCTCGTATTAGACATGGGATTGTATGGATCACTGTGTAAAGGTCATCATGTACAATGACCCCTGGGTTAGAGGTGAGGGAGGGGGAATTTATTGTCATGTCCGGCACATCATTGGATTTTGTGGAAGCTAGTGGGAGGAGCTATAGGAGGATGGGCTCATTGTAATGTCTGGAATGGAAACATTTTAGTAATGTAGCAGACGCTCTTATACCTTTCCATTAATTCCATTCCAGCCATTACAATCAGCCCGTCATCCAATCAGCCCGTCCCCCACCAGCCTCCACTGATTGGATTTAATAACATGATGTAGATGACATTGAAACAGATCATATCAGTTTTATGTGAATCGATCTTTGTCCCATTTCTAAATGAACCTATAGCTCCATAAAGTTTATGGATGAAATGGTGAGAACTTGTGCATGGCTTGAACTATTGCACAAGTCCCACTCTGATAATAAGATATTAGTGTACCTCGCCAAATTCTACCCAATGCAATTGCTCATTGAAGCTCATTAAAGTGGTAATACATAGAGCCATGGTGTTTGTTTTCTCAAGACAAAAAAGTAGGGCTGACAAAGTTAACGCATTAATAACGTGTTAAAGCGTGACATTTTGAACGGCGTAATAATTTTTGAGCCATTAATCGCATCTCCATTTCTCCACCGCATGGACCCTTTTAAGCGCACGTGTTTCCGCACAGACCCTTTTAGGCGCAACACACAACACACTCTGAGCCCGTGCCGTGTGCAGATTTTCTCACCTCTTGCGCCCTCTCTCCTCCGTCCTCTCTCACCTCCTTTTGAAAAAGGTCAAAGTTAATCGAGGAGAGTCAGCGAGGAGAGTGAACGTGGATGGAAATGCACTTGCTTGAAATGAGACGGTCCTTCTCCACTCGCGTGTCATTAGGCAAATTACGTTTACAGGGGTGGATCCCAAAATAAGTGTGTAAAGTGATCAAAACAAATTAAGATAGTTGTGCAAGACATTTTATAGATAAAACAATAAGTAGCATATTGTTTTTAAACATGTGCATGTTTTTCTCCTCTGACAATAACAAAACTCTTCCGCGGTAGGATACACATGAGTATCCTCGATGAAAGGTGGCTATGGAAGAGGGGAGGACACTCTTCCGTTTGCCTACTAATTAATTGACACAATCCTCAACCACTTGACCACTTATCTGTTTCCGGGTCATGGAGGAGAGAGGACGGAGTATGGTCTTTTGCCCAAATGAGAAAACCCCTCGATCTCAGTAGCGCTGTTTGTCTCTATCGTGGTGCACTATGCGCGGAGCTTTGAGCAACAATTTTGAAGGAAATCTTACAGAAAGTTCAACCATAAACACATTCTCAGGTATTTCTTTAGATAAAAGCAAAAACATAATTTGTTCAGAAGTTGCTAGCTAGTTATGCTAACGTTAGCCCGCTAGCTAACCAAAATAATGTTTATAATGCCATGGCTGAATGCCTCTTGATTCAACTAACTTCCCACAATGATTTTAACCAGAACAAGACATCCATTCCATTTAGCTACTATTTTTGTTGTAGTTCTCAGGTCAGAAGATTTAAGCAAATTATCCCAATTGTAGTATTAGCAGTTTGTGACTAGTTCATGTTGAAGAACATGGATAGGCTAGATCTAATAGCTGTATTATATTTTACATGAACTCAGACCTGGCTGATCTTTTGTTATTGTCTTCTGTTGGACAAGTTTAAAAGCTCTTTGTTCTTTGTATCCATAGAGCCAGTTATTTGTTCCTATAGTCAACCCTCCAATTTGTCAGAAGATGCCGACCCCACAGTTACGCTTGTTTACACTGCAATCATGGTTACATTAAGACACCGTGAAGCCGGTGCGAGATATGGGTCAGAAAACATACCTCAATGCAGAGATGGGATATGCCACTATATTCCAAATTGTACCTTTATCCACACTGCTCCTTCGAGAACATTGAAATACTGCTAGTTTACCCAGAAAACTGCCCTTTTTGCCCACATGCTAGCTAGCAATTAGCCACGGCAGCCATTATGGAATGCCACGTCACGTTGGAACAACAAAGGAGCTGATTGGCTGACACTGCCATTCCAAAATGGCTGCAGTGGCTAACGCTAGCTAGCATGAGGACGAAAAGGGCAGTTTTCCTGGTAAACTAGCAGTATTTTGATCTTCTCGATGGAGTAGTGTGGATAAAGGTAAAATTTGGAGTACAGTGGCACATCCCATCCCTGCATTGAGGTACGCTTTCCATATCTCGTGCCGGCTCCACGGTTTCTTAATGTAACCATGATTGCATTCTGACCTCAGTGGAGCTCAGTGTAAACAAATTCTAAAATTGTGATTAATCATGATTAACTAATGTCATTAACTCAATTCATTATTTTAAATGTTTGACAGCCCTACAAAAAAAAGTATTTTGGTTTATTTACCCAGTTTGCTTTGCTGTCTCTTCTCGCCAGCAGTTTATTCTGTAGTTGCTCCCCCACACCACCGGGGGCAACAAACTTCTCCACGATGTCCGTGACCAGGTGGCTCATACATCTGAGGTAAGTATCCAGGGTCTCCCTTAAGGCAGGGACCGGCAGCCTGGGCAGGCCCTGACCAAATGGGCAGAGAACTTAAACGTTGTTGTGTTCTTTCATCCATACTGCAACACATTGGGGACTAACATAGCAGCGCAGGCCTACATCAACCTCAATAACATCCGTTTTTTCTACAGGGGGTCCCTTGGTATGTGTTCATTAGCCAATGAGTTGACTCTCAATGTCCTTTCCGTAGTTTTCTCTTGAGAGTGTATTGTATAGAATATGTACAGTATGTATAAGAAGATATCTGAATATGAAATGTACAAGCTTAGTTAAGATCTAGTCCTAAAATAGAGTATCACATAGAAATTACATTATGAAACTGAAATGTATTTTTTCTGACTTGCATCATATTTCATTACTCTGTGATGATGAGTAATAGCCTCAGGACAAATGTTAGATATTTAGTGAATATTTTGATACATTTGCCTAGATTTTCAACTTTAGAGATATGTCCCTAATAGGCTACAGACCATGATTGATCAAAGTTCATGGAACATTTAAGAATGTGTGTAAAAACTGTTTTCCGTCATTATCTGCCGTGATGTTTTGACATCACTGCCATATTGTACCAGATCCTGCTCAAAATAGAAGCCATCTGATATTTCAGATGCCAAAAAATGTTTTTTTTACACATTGACATGGAGTTTTGAAGGGGCTACACTCATATTCATAAGAGTTGCATGTATTTACATTGCTGTCCCTGGGGTCCTTCGATGGGTCTTGTTCCAAAACTGGCATTCTGGAACTTTGGAAGTCCAGTCAAGCATGGAAAATTGGATATGGCTCTCCACACTCCCTGCATGTGTGAATAAAATAGATATGACAATGTCAGACTTTGCTCCCTTATTCATTGACTCCTTTTAAAAACATCAAAATAAACTGAAATAAAATGAGATTGTAAAAGTATATATATATATATATATATATATATATATTATTATTATTATTTGTTGGGGGGGGGGGGGTAGATCAGCTTTAATATTGCAGATAGATTGTGGCTTCCATCAATGTAATTGTCGGCATCATTTCCAATCCCCCCAATAAATTCCCCTAACCTTACCATCCCTCCCATAATTGGAGTAAACTAATGGACAACAGCACTTAGGCTTCTACTTCCAGCTTATACAGACTATATACATTTTACGGACACAGTATATTTTACAATAGTTATCTTTTGTTTGTTTTTAGTCCCATCCTTCAGCTCCACTCAACCCCTCCCATCTATCTCTGCACACCATCCAGTTTTGATTTCTATTTGCCATATATTTTTAAACTGTGCTGTGATGTTTCACAAAAGTTCTGAACCTTTCTATTCTCATAGATTCTACATATTGCAAATTAAAGATAACAGTTTTGCTAAGAGTATTATGATATTATTGATCAATTGACTATGACTTATTAAATCACCCAGCAGTGCTATTTGCAGAGTTAGAACCAGGTAAATGTAATTATTCAGCCATTCCTGAACCTGCGACCAAAAACAAGCTACATATGGACAGTACCAAAACAAATGATCTAATGATTCTGTCTCTTCGTAGCAGAATCTGAAAGTATATTGTTGATATTGCTGAAATAATTGGATTATTGTTGTCATATCGCAAACTCATTAAAACTGTAGCTAAACAATTTATCATATCATATAGAAATGTGATTATTCAACTAGGACAGTGAGGGTGCTGTTTAACAAGCTTTGAGTTGAAGAATTCTAAACACTGTAAGCACAATCTGTAAGCTTTCCTTCTGTTCAATGGTCAATGTTATAAATTATTATTAACTTATAAAACGAAATGCTTTTTGGGCTTAGAATAACCAGGAATGTAAGGTTGTATTACTCCATTGGTAATTTTTTTTGTCATTGAGTCTTTGTAAACAAACAATGTCCTTGCTTCCTGAAGTCTTCCAAAACAAAGTGGCAGGGTTCCTTTATTATAGTAGGGAGTCCCATTGTTGAAATAACAGCTTGTGCCTTTAATAAGTTTACCTCAAGAAGCATAATATTTCAAATGTAATTCAGTGCTGCCATTTTTTAATTGGCACGATATAGACTACTAGAAATATTAAGGTTTTTCTCTTACTCACCTCGGCAGTTTCAGAAAGTTCAGGTGTGATCTCGCCTATTATCAATGGCTCCGGTAGATAGACAGTCTACTGTTAATGTTTCTAGTTCTCCTAAAAACCAACCCCTTATCGTCCAGTGTCAGTTTCAGCATCCCTGCATTCCATCCACAGCACCTCCGTTAGCTTAGGAGGGACGCTGAAGGAACCTAGTCCTGTTGGCAACAAGGCTCCTTCCTTTGCGAGCCATTCACGGAGAAGTATATTTGGTAGTTTGAGTCTTCAGCCCACCTGTTTAGAAAAGGGCTAGAGACCGTGTCCAGTATGCTATACGCACCGTGTGCAGGTAGACCTACTGGTAGCTCACGCCGAGGTGTATGGAAGCTTTTTATTCCTTCTTTGGCTTTCTGAATTTTCTCTGAATGTGCGCCATAATTTCTCTTTTTTGTTGTTGTTCTTTACAATATAGCCTACATTAGGCCTACAAGCTTACATTTACGCACGTGTAGCCTAGACTGCAGTGTGTTTTTGACTGTTTATGGTTTTATATGATATAGCAGCCTATGTTTGGGATTGTTTATATACTGCAATAGCCCATTGTGCTACTAGGCTACACAAATCATTCTCCAATCCTGTCACATTAAATATGGAATGAAAGAAACAAATTCTCTGAATTTGAGGGTTAGGAAAATTGAAGAATAGGATAAAAGGTTTACTGGTAACCTGCTAAACCAATACCAAAAAGTTTAACCAAAGCGCCTGATACAATTAGTTTTGGCATTTAAAAAAAAAACGTTCATATTGGGGGATATTTTTGTTTTTAATGGCATAAAACACAGATAACTTAAATGGTGGTTAACGTGATTTTTGGACTAACTTTCTCCATTTCAAACGTTCACTAGTTCAGTTGATAAAACTTATAGAAATGCTTATATTTTTCATAAGCTCTCAAATCAGACATTAATTGTTGATATTTAATTGTGCATCAACTATTTTGATGTAAAAAGAAAACAAATTAAACCTTCCATATTATCTATAGCCTATTTGTCTTGATTGAGAATTATGTTAATATTACATTTTAATTTGATGTGAATAATGTGTTGCGATTTTTGTGACTTTGACTTGTGAAATTATTACGACCCTTTCAACAACTAATGACTGTTAAGTAAGCGACGCAGACTGGTAGCTAAAGGGAGTTCGCCTATCATTGCATGCATATTAGACTTTTGACAATAACGTACATGAAGCACTGGTACATTCACATACTCTTGATTTAATATGTACATTAATATACACATATAAACAATTGTTGAAATGTCCTATCATACATTTAGGATATGCATTCCAGATAGCCTATACATCATCCAAATTAAGTTAAATACAGAATACACGTAGTAAGACGGGGGATTCAATTCCATCTATTCCCCCCTAAAAGTGTCTTGTGACATATTGCATGTTGATTTTAGCAGCACAACTCTTGCAAAATAAATATAAGGTATATTATATTGAATGGCGAATACATTTCATTTGTTCTTTTTTATTATAAAAGTATTATGTTCCATTTACACACATCCATGAATATGATATGGAATCAATGTTTTGGCACAATGCACACACTTTCAGCTTTAACAAACACCCTAGCGCAGTCTACTGTGAATGCTACTTCAGATTACATTGTTCGATATAATTGGTCTTGAAAGACAGGAGATTGATCTGGAGTTATCTTGTTTCCTAATTAGATTATGTAAATGGTTGGGTCAAAGGAGTATGACATTGAGAGTATAGCTACATTTTTTTACAGTTCATGCATACTCGAGCTCGCCCCCAGATGACTCCTCTTCAGAATAGGTGTCTATGCCATTCTCATCAACTACATAACTTAACCCCTTCCTCTTCCTCTCGCGTTCCTGAGTTTTTATTGTGTCGTAGAGACCCGTGGGGCCTTCCTCCAGTAGCATGCCTCTCTCCGAGTTTGAAGGTTTAATTTGGCACACATTCTTTAGTAAGAGGAGCGCTGGTGCGTAAAGCACGTTGGCGAGGCCCATGCCCAGGTTGAGCTGAACGAAGCCCAGGTCGTGGACTATCTGTCCGGCCACCACAGGGCCCAGGGCGTAGGCCACGCAGTAGGAGATGTCCGCGATGGCGTACACACTGCCATACACGGACACATGACGCACGTCCACCAGGAACGCGAGCGTGGGCAGTAGCGCCGTGTCCACCAGGGCGATGCCAAAGCAGATACCACACAGTGGGCCCATCAGCTGGCCGAAGGTCTTACAGGCTGGCACGGTGCACGAACTGGCACCGATGATCACCATGCCCAAGGCCCCGTAGAACCACTGCAGGTGTGGGTACTTGGCCGCGAGTTTGACGGTGATGTACACACCCAGGACATGCGGGAAGAAGGCGGGGAGCCAGGCGAGGCCGATCTCCCATTGGGAAGAGTGCATGGTTTCTTCCATCCAGTTAGCGATGGTGGGCTCCAGGAAGGCCAGCGGGATGTTGCAGGTGGTCAGGGCACCTGCCACCACAGCTATGTAGGGGTCGATCATCAGTTTGTAGATGGGGGTGCCCACGGGCATGTTCTCTCTCTCCCCTCTGGAGAAGGGCTTTAGCACGGTGAGGCACAGCATGCCGTCCGTAAAACAGATGCAGGCCAGCACAATGAATGGCATCCGCTTCCCACAGAACTCGTACAGGATGCCCCCGAAGGGAGGCGCCACTAGGCTCCCGAAAGAGATGAATGCCAGGGCGATACCCAGGGCTCTGCTCCTCTCCGCCTCCTCCGTGTACTTATCCGCTATCATGGCGATGCCTGATGTATCTGCGAACGCTGAGCCCAAGCCCTGCAAGCTCCGCGCCGCAAACAGAGCCACGTAATTATCGGCGAAGGCGAATATACAAGTGGAGAAAAACATGATGATGAGTCCGATGAACAGAGGAAGTTCATAGCCGACCCGATCAATGAACGTCCCGGTCAACGGGTTGACCAAAAGCTGCAGTATGGCTTTGGATGCAAAAAGTACATCAATCTGCAGGTCGAAGTTGCCTTTGGTGGCTTTAAAGATTGTATGGTTCGAGGAATTCCCTGCGTTTATAACTTGTGCCTTAAACAAGGCGTGATCTGCCTCACTTTGTAATTCTGCCAAATAGTCTGGTATGATCGGCACAATTACCATGTAAAGCATGTTATCTAATAGAAGTGCAACACAGACAATCACTAGAATAATCCGTCTCTGTCGCTCAGGGTCTTTGAATGTAGTTTCTAATTGTTTACTTCTTTCGCCTATCTCGGACAGTTTCATAGCCGCATATTGCGCCAGATCCCCGGCTCTGTGGTCGGCTCCGTGGTCCTCCGTGATTCCCTCTGTATCCATGATTCTTTACGTTTTCTGCTGGCTTCTCTCTTTAAAAAACGAAACATAAACTCTTTCCACCGACTGCAATGTGTGCCTCTCAGATCACGAGCTCTGTGTACATTTGTTTTGGTCTTTTGTCAGGTTCACTCATTCAGTTCACTTATTCGGCAGCAGTCTAATCAGATGGCCAGCTTTCTTTACCTTTCCCTGATCGCTCATATTTCCTCTCTCGTGACATGGACAGGTTTTATCCCTGTCTTCCATTGTTGTTTCATTGTCTCATACCCCGTCATTCAGGTGACGCGCTGGCGCCAGATACTCACTCCCAGGTTAGGGATTCACCTGCAGCTCACTCGCACACTGCCTTCATCAGCGCACGGTCACTAGTTTGAGCTCTTTCCTAAGCCAGACTGCGCCCCCTCAGTGCCCTGGGCTCTCCGCCATCTGCTCTCACGTCTTCAGCCACCTGTATGTCATCATCTCACATCAACTAGACCCCTTAAATGCCACCCCTCCTTCCCTCCCTCCCTCCCCTCCCCTCGCCAGCTCCCCCCCTCCCCTCCCCTCCCCTCCCCTCCCCCCTCCCTCCCCTCCCCTCCCCTCCCCCGTCGTTTCCAAAAGCTATATGATGCAATCCTTTCTTGCCTTTCAGTGTTTCCACAGATGGGACAGTCTTTTGTGCTTGTCCGAGAATGATCCTGCAGAATAATATGCATTATATGGACGGTTTCAAAAAGTTTGGAGAGCTAAACATTGGGCAACATTTGAACAATGTGTTTGGAAACATTTAAACAAGGAGTTATTTTTATCTTTTAGATGTAGGCTATATTTGTTTCAATGCAGGTATTTAATGCAATGTAGTTCAATACAATATGCACTGTGTGGTTAACGTTTCTAACTTTCATACCACAAAAGATAGAATATTCGATGAATTGAAAAGTACCCTAATGTTTTAATAGTGAAACCTGTTTAGTTCAGACAGTGGAGTGATCCACTACACTGATCTCGACTGTGTCTTCACTCAGCCGCAACAAGGATGCCATTTTTACGCACAAGACGCCTTTACGCACGGGCACAGGGAATTCCAATAAGGGAGTGAACTATTTATAATAAGTGTTACATGGAGAAAATAGTACCTCTCTGAAATTAAAATGATGGCCCTTCCTGAACGCTTGAAAAAAATCAAGTAACCCTCCCCTATACCCAAAATAATAATTAAAACAAAGTGGATAGCAGAGAACATGTCTACCGTTTACCATCACTTGTCCTGTAAGCATTACATGGCAACGAAAAAACATTTTAATAGTGCACAGGGCTGCGGGCCAGATGGTAGTTAGTTCGCTGGGCACAGGCCACCGTGGACGAGAGTAGGGGTGGAAAGATCTCCTTCATAGTAAAAGCATTGCATACATCTATCATTGTATTCGCAGGTCCGAGATAAAATAGCCTTTTATTTAAAAAAATCATGCAATTCTACATCATTTTACATATTAGCAGAATATTTTTAATACCACAGAAATTACCTAAATTACAGCCTAAGAATGGACAGAGAGAGTTTTTATTTAACCTTTATTTAACTAGGCAAGTCAGTTAAGAACACATTCTTATTTACAATGACGCCTACCAAAAGGCAAAAGGCCTCCTGCGGGGACAGGGGCTGGATTTAAAAAGAATAATATATATAAATATTGGACCAAACACACATCACAACAAGAGAGACAACACAACTACATAAAGAGAGACCTAAGACAACAACATAGCATGGCAGCAACACACAACAACACAGCAAGGTAGCAACCCAACATGAAAACAACATGGTAGTAACACAACCTGGCAGCAGCACAACATGGTAGCAGCACAAGACATGGTACAAATATTATTGGGCACAGACAACAGCACAAATGGCAAGAAGGTAGAGATAACAATAGATCACGTGAAGCAGCCACCACTGTCAGTAAGAGTGTCCATGATTGAGTCTTTGAATGAAGAGATGGAGATTAAACTCTGCTGGCTTCTCTACTTCCATGGCCTATGTGTTCATCTTATCATATTTCTCCAATGCCAAATCAGTGTGTCTTGATTGCAGCGAAACTGTCCCTGTTTGCAAATAATTCAATCTTAAAGTCATTAGGAATCTGAGCATGGTACTAAAGTTAGGCCTACCTTTCCACCCTAGACAGAGTAGGCCTACTGACCCAGAAAAGTGTACGCTTTAACTCTGCTGGCTACTCTTCTTCCATGGCTTTAGGTCACAAGCATTTCCCTAAAAGCTGTCTGGGTTTAAACATCTTCTATTGTATAGAAAATGAATAGCTTAATCAATTGATTGTGACAGAATTAGATTACTTCCCAAGCAAAGTCAATGTTTTGTCTCCCCAGCTATAGAAGGTTGTAGCTCAGCCTCAATGTCAATGGCAAAGAAAATAAACAATGATATCCCCCTATGCATCAGAGTCACGTCTTTCAGGGGGATTTTACAGCTTGTTATAGATCACTTTTTATAATCGGATCCGTTTTATTTTCTTCAAAATCTTAAGCTAAAAAGGGGTAGGTAGGCCTGTGCCTTTTGCCATTTTCTTTAATAAAAGGTAGGCTTATGGCATACCCTCTCATACTCCCTCAACTCGAGTCTTGGTTTTAACTTAACAGCCCTTCACTGACTTGGAGGTAGGTTATTTAAAGAGTACATGGTGGGTGGAGGAATTGACCAACAAATCTATGCATATAGCAGCCTATAGCCTAATTTCGTCCATCAAACAGGTAGGCCTACCTCATATTTCTTAAATAGGAAGAAATAGGCTCCAACACAAAGCCCTCTTGTTGTTAGTACAATTAAAATGAAGATGGTTGAAATGAATGATGCCAACTCGATTTTGCTTACTTTCAGCACCATGAGCTGTCCATTTCTGATTGATTGTGCCAAGGCTGCTGCTTAAAGTTTCAGCACCACGATATAAATTACTAGAATCTGGCTTATTGTGAGGTTAATAACTCTGATAAATACATCATGGGCAAGAAACATATTGTTTTTAATAAAATCTATTATAGTAGTAGCAAGCTATCAAAGTTGACCTCCAGTCCTCCTTCTCATTTTCGCACTCTCCTTCTCAAACTGAACAGAACATAGGCTAGTTCGCGCGCAATATTGTGCATTTTTTGGACTAGGCCTAATCAACAAAAAATAATCTGAATAAGCCTTGGACTCTCCTCCTGAACTGCCACGTAGGCCTACACAGCACAGCCATTTTGGTAAGGCAGCAAAACATTTTTTTTTTTGATCAGCAAGAGCAGAGCAGGCCGGGGCTCAGTGTTGGAATATTCATTGTGGTGTGTAGTGCAGCCTAGTTTTATTTACACCATCCCAGCAGCTATCTTAGAAATATAACTTTGCTCTGTGCTTCTCTGAGCATGCACTTCGTAGCCTATAGCCTATAGGTTATGGATCATTTGATTGAGACCACACTAAATAACCTATAAGCGCACTTTATATTGTGTGCCCAGCGGAGAATCAGAGATGAGATTCTCAATAAGAAACTAAATTATAAAACTCTGAGAAATATTGATATTTCATCAATTACAAATTACATGACCCTCCCCTAGACTCGATTTAAAAAAAAACTTGACTGAAATTGAAAAAGCATGACCCTCCCCCGTTTTCCTTTCAGGTAACCATTTTGTAAATTTCGATCCATCCCTAATCTCTCACAGCTCCCAGTAACAGGGATGTGAGTCTGTGTCCAAATCAGATGCAAGCCTTGGAGCACATTAAATCAAAGTTAATAGAGCACATTAAATCAAAGTGTATTTATTAAAGCATACTTGATCAAACTTGGAATGTCCTTCACAGTCAAAATCATGTTTTTCATCAAATTGGATGATATCTGGACGGAACCAGATGAAAGTAGGATGACCAAAGTATGAAAAATTACTGTTGCTGGTACATTGATAAAGTTTGATCATTAACTTACTGGCTTCCTCCTCTGTGTCAAAAACTGTAATTCAGGAGGCGGGGTTTATTGAGGCTTTATGTTACATCACATACAGCCACTCATTTTAACCTTTTCACATGTGAGTTGCAAATATCTCTAACAGTCCCCCCAGCATGAGTTTTTTTTATGCGAGTGATGTCAGAATGCACTCACTAACCAGCCTACCTTTTATTAAAGAAAATGGCAAAAAGCACATGCCTACATAACTCATTTTTAGCTTAAGATTTTGAAGAAAATAAAACGGATCCGATTATATAAAGTGATCTATAATAGGGCTTTGTTTCCGTGATGCTTTATGCTAGAAACAAGCTGTAAAATCCAACCTTTTTATGCGAGTGAAGTACATTTCTATTAAAAATGTCACAACAGGCCTGATGGAAACAGAACATTTGTTGGTAAACTTTCCAAATGCAGACAAAACAAAAAACATTAGACAAGGTGGGATCTTTTTGTGTCTGTAAAATGAATTATGAGGAATGCTTTTCCAACAGACTTGAAGGAGTTCCCACAAATGGTGAGCACTTGTTGGCTGCTTTTCTTTCACTCTGCGGTCCAACTCATCCCAAACCATCTCAATTGGGTTGAGGTCGGGTGATTGTGGAGGCCAGATCATCTGATGCAGCACTCCATCACTCTCCTTCTTGGTCAAATAGCCCTTACACAGCCTGGAGGTGTGTTTTGGGTCATTGTCCTGTTGAAAAACAAATGATAGTCTCACTAAGTGCAAACCAGATGGGATGGCGTATTGCTGCAGAATGCTGTGGTAGCCATGCTGGTTAAGTGTGCCTTAAATTCTAAATAAATCACAGACAGTTTCACCAGCAAAGCACCCCCACACCATAACACCTCCTGCTCCATGCTTTACGGTGGGGACTACACATACAGAGATCATCCGTTCACCCACACCGCGTCTCACAAAGACACGGCTGTTGGACTCCAGACCAAAGGACACATTTCCACTGGTCTAATGTCCATTGCTTGTGTTTTTTGGCCCAAGCAGGTCTCTTCTTATTATTGGTGTCCTTTAGTAGTGGTTTCTTTGCAGGATTTGACCATGAACAGTTGATGTTGAGATGTGTCTGTTACTTGAACTCTGTGAAGCATTTATTTGGGCTGCAATTTCTGATGCTGGTAACTCTAATGAACTTATCCTCTGCAGCAGAGGTAACTCTGGGTCTTCCATTCCTGTGGCGGTCCTCATGAGAGCCAGTTTCATCATAGAGCTTGATGGTTTTTGCGACTGCACTTGAAGAAACTTTCAAAGTTCTTGAAATGTTCCGTATTGACTGACCTTCATGTCTCAAAGTAATGATGGACTGTCATTTCTCTTTGCTTATTTGAGCTGTTCTTGCCATAATATGGACTTGGTCTTTTACCAAATAGGGCTATCGTCTGTATACCTCCCCTAGCTTGTCACAACACAACTGAATGGCTCAAGCGCATTAAGAAGGAAAGAAATTCCACAAATTAACTTTTAAGAAGGCACACCTCTTAATTTAAATGCATTCCAGGTGACTACCCCATGAAGCTGGTTGAGAGAATGCCAAAAGTGTGCAAAGCTGTCA
Organism: Coregonus lavaretus; assembly: GCF_964263955.1. Lineage (NCBI taxonomy): Eukaryota > Metazoa > Chordata > Actinopteri > Salmoniformes > Salmonidae > Coregonus > Coregonus lavaretus. The sequence goes on along the minus strand of NC_139988.1, from coordinate 77,743,029 downwards.
TCAAGGCAAAGGGTGGCTATGTGAAGAATCTCAAATATAAAATATATTTTGATTTGTTTAACACTTTTTTGGTTACTACATGATTCCATATGTGTTCTTTCATAGTTTTGATTTCTTCACTATTATTCTACAATGTAAAAACTAGTCAAAATACAGAAAAACCCTTGAATGAGTAGGTATGTCGAAACTTTCGACTGGTAGTGTAAGTATCCAATTTCACTGTGGCGGACAATTTACGTTTGAGGCATGCTATGCTAATGTAAGGTGAGGATTAGCTAGATGAGCCTGACTAACTTCTCTTTTCGATGAGAGCCTAAGCATTCCCCCTGTTTTTCCTCAGGTCAAGTATGCAGACATTTGCGCATCTGCAGTCAGAACAGAACCTGCACAAACTTTTTTCCACCTGCCGCATTTTCTGGTTTGCGCCCGCATTGCCTTCATTGTTGTTTTCCTTAATAATAATAACTTTGGACATGTGTGCGTTCCTATCAAAGTAAGTGCCGTTATCATAATAGATCCTATATATTTTGTTATGTCATTTCTACTGGAGCACACCGTATGTATGTATGTATGTATGTATTTATGTATGTATGTCTGTCTGTATGTAGCATAATACATTCTGTGGGTATTCCTTAATAACCGCGGACATTCGAGGTACTAACTTCATAACCTTTATGGTGTTATACTCAATTGTGCTTATATAGCTAGCTACATTCTTCTATTAGCTCTGTAAAACAATGCTAATGGCGTCAGAGAAGCATTAGCTTGTGTTTAATCCTTTGAAGCTTCCCTGGCCTTATGACCATGGCCTGTGTATTCATTTGCCCTGGCTTTATGACCATGGCCTGTGTACTCATTTGGCCTCTGCCCATGTGGAGCTCTTCAGTTACTGTTTCTTACTGTTTCATTCATAATTGTGATTTTGTCAATGCAAGTTATTATTTTTATTGCAGTGTTATTATCTTACTTCATTGTAATATTGTTTTATTGCTACTGTATATCCTGATATTATATTGTAATTACTAATAATTACTCTTCATTCTGTATTTTCAGAAACCACACACACAAACAGTATTGAACATTATTTGCCAAAATCATAACTAGAACTGGACATCTTCTGTCGAAGATTGAGGCCAGCTTTTGTATGCTAGCAACATACTCTTTGAACATGCACTCTTTTACAGTTTTACTAGAGGAAAAAAACTGCAAGAAAATACATAGGCCTATATGTAATGGTTCTCTATTTTATTGAAGTATTGGTAGTGCTTGAACAACGAAAACAAAAACTAGTTTTACTACAACAACAAAAAAACAGCAAGAAAAGACTGACAACTTATTAATATGCATAACCCATATTTCAATATTCATGCAGTGATTGAACAACAACTGCATTCCCACCCCTAAAGGCATACACTCTTAGAAAAAAAATTACTTTCTAGAACCAATAAGGGATATTTGGCTGCCCCCATAGGAGAAACCTTTGAAGAACCCTTTTTGGTTCCAGGTAGAAGCCTTTTGGGTTCCAGGTAGAACCCTTTTCACAGAGGGTTCTACATGGAACCCAAAAGAGTTCTATCTGGAACCAAAAATGGTTATACCTGGAACCAAAACGGGTTATCCTATGGGGACAGCCAAAGAACCCCTTTGGAACCCTTTTTTCTGAGAGTGTAGTATCATGGCAGGTCACCTGCAGATGTGATCAATAGTGCTTGAGCGTGTGGTACTCCCCAAAGCATGGTGCAACATACATGGGTGTGTCACAAGCTAAACACGTACTTTGTCAACCTCCTCTGCTTCCTTCTCCTGGTTCCGGACAGACAGACTTTGCAGTGCCTCCGTGTGCAACTGCCTTGAGCAGCAGTTTGCGGGACTTCGGAGGGAAAATGTTGTGCAGTGAGGTGTAGGGGATAGTCTGCAGCAGGACGACCCCCAGTGGATGGACACCGAGGGGTGTGGTGCTCTTCCAGCAGCTCTCTTTTGAGGTTCTCTCTATACGTTTGGTAGGTAATCACCTCACCTATGGGGGAGAGGGAGTGGGGAGGATGAGGGAGTAGAGAGGATGATGAGGGAGTGGGTAGGTGGGTGAGATATTGTCAATATAATTGTATAATGGAATTGTATGTGATTTGTATGTGAACTGTATGTCCAATTACAAAAAAAAACATTCAGTAATCATCTCACCTGTTAGCTGGTGGTGAACGATGTGGCCACTGAGGACAGCAGTGTCGATCAGATGGCCCTCCTGCCTTTGGGATCTTATTCCACCTGGTAGTTTTCTGAGCGCATTCCACAAAGCTGTTTGTCATGTCCGCCTTATCCACTGCCCCCATTCTGCCTTGTAACCATCATCGCAGAAAGTGTGTTTGCCGAGGGATGTGGTTTACATAGCTAGCAAGCTATTCTACTGGTGCCAGAATTTTACTGCAGGGTGTCAGCAAATATACACTGAATAAAAATATAAACGCAACATGTCAAGTTTTGGTCCCATGTTTCATTAGCTAAAAGATCCCAGAAATGTTCCATACGCACAAAAAAACATATTTTTCTCAAATTTGGTGCCTACATTTGTTTACATCCATATTAGTGAGCATTTCTCCTTTGCCAAGATCATCTATCCACCTGACAGGTGTGGCATATCAAGAAGCTGATTAAACAGCACAATCATCACACAGGTGCACCTTGTGCTGGGGATAATGAAAGGCCACTCTAAAATCTGCAGTCACACAATACAATGCCACAGATGTCTCAAGTTTTGAGGGCGCGTGCAATTGGCATGCTGACTGCAGGAATGTCCACCAGAGCTGTTGCCAGAGAATTGAATGTTAATATCTCTACCATAAGCCCCCTCCAATGTTGTTTTAGAGGATTTGGCAGTACATCCAACTGGCCTCACAACCGCAGACCACGTGTATGGCGTCATGTGTGCGAGCGGTTTGCTGATGTCAACGTTGTGAACAGAGTGCCCCATGGTGGCGGTGGGGTTTTGGTATGGGCAGGCATAAACTACGGACAATGAACACAATTGCATTTTATCAATGGCAATTTGAATGCACAGAGATACCGTGACGAGATCCTGAGGCCCATTGTCGTGCCATTAATCCGCTGCCATCACCTCATGTTTCAGCATGATAATGACGGCCCGATGTCGCAAGAATATGTACACAATTCCTGGAAGCTGAAAATGTCCCAGTTCTTTCATGGCCTGCATACTCACCAGACATGTCACCATTGAGCATGTTTGGGATGCGCTGGATTGATGTGTACGACAGCGTGTTCCAGTTCGCTCCAACATCCAGCAATTTTGCACAGTCAATGAAGAGGAGTGGGACAACATTCCACAGGCCACAATCAACAGCCTGATCACTCAATGCGAAGGAGATGTGTCGTGCTGCATCAGGCAAATGGTGGTCACACCAGATACTGACTGGTTTTCTGATCCACACTCCTACCTTTTTTTAAGGTATCTGTGACCAACAGATGCATATCTGTATTCCCAGTCATGTGAAATCCATAGATTAGGCCCTAATTAATTTATTTCAACTGACTGATTTCCTTATATGAACTGAAATTGTTGCGTTTATATGTTGGTTCAATTACGTTCCTCTATTCATCTATGGCAAATATACTTAGAGGTTTCTGGTGTTAGCTAGTTACTAGCTAGCTAGGTCTTCAGCCAGCATGGAACAAAAGGGGGAGAAGGGTCGTTCAAATCTCCAATGCATTTGTCATGTCGAACACATCTGTCAATGCTGCTGCGAACTACAACAGAAGAGACATGCGAAACGGGAGATGTATAACAATTTCTTGATAGTCATTAACATGGTCTGGCAGTCAATATATATATATTTTATCAGGGGCGCAACTTTGGCTTTAGATTATTATTATTATTATTATTATTTTTTATTTTTTTATCCAGTCGGATTAAGACTCGAAACAGCCTACCCGATAACCCGGAGGCATCCGCATGGTCCTAAAGCACACCGTTGCCTTGTTTTGTATCACATTCCAATTATACAATTATAAAACCCCCGTCCCAAGTGAAAGCCCCTGTATTTTATGCAATGTACCCAGCCTCACCCCATCCAGTTTCAACTGAATTTGTCCAAGATTAACTCGCTGGCTAGCTTGATAAAACAGTGCTGTCAATTTCATTTTGGCTAGCTAAATTATACAGCCAGCGTTTTGTTTATATTAATGCTGCAACAATAACCAAACAGTTGGATAAACAAATAATTTGTGAAACCATGATATGATGTATGACAGGATTGGATGTTGCATGCAATTTCAATGTTGTTTGAGTTGCTTTGTGCTTTGAGATGATCTCAAAGAACAGTCAGTCAAGGTGAGCTCCCCGCCCACTCAGCCTATTAGCTCTCCACACACTCAGCCTGTCTTTTCAGCCTTACTGATGGTTAAACAATAGAGGAAAGGTGCATTTTCTCGCAATTCTGAGCATTTCTATCGCGAAAACATATTATGAGTGAAGTTAAAATCATATCAAATTTTTATTATGGGTGATGTTTTGGTCACTCAAAGTACTATTTTACATGGGAATCAGGATGACTGTGCGGGACCTAAAAAAAAAGGTGTCACCACATTTGTGACTCGTTTCAGGAAACTAGGCGTATGTCGCACGTCACTACTTCACAAGAGAGGCGTTTGAACGTAAACATAAATCTTTTAATCAAAATGCATTTTTTTTTAGGCAGAAATGCCTTCTGGAACATGTGAACTTTCATGTGCCTTAATAAGAAACTTGTATGCCATCTGTAAATACGAATAACATTGTTAAATTACGAGCCTAGTTGGTTTAGCTATGTAAAAAGACAGGAACCTTCCCGCTAGCCATGATTGGCTGAGATAATGGATGGGCTGGACATGCCAAGAGATGAGTTTGGATTGGTCTACCATGTAGCATGCTTCTGTCTATAACATGAGCTGCTCAGTATGTGTAGGTAATCCTTTCTAATGTGGCTTTTTTGAAAGATATCATGAAGAACTGCAAAAGTGTTGCTAATGCTCTCCACTTTCTGGAGGACGATTGTGCCATGCTGACTCTCTCTGACTCTGAAAATGAATAAGACAATGAAGAAATCCCTGATTTAGGTAAAAACATTTTCAATGAACCAGACATTGTAGACTCTTCTGAAACGGCGATCAACAGTGTTGATGTCACGGAAGAAGTTGACAGAGTTTTGAGATCAGTGGAATGCCCTATGGAAGCAGAGTATGATAGCTAAGGAAATGGAGAAAATTCTGGCGTTTGATCGCAAATATGCGGAGGGAGTCAAAAAGAGAACACACAGAAGGCTGTATAAAACACGTCTCTGGATTACATCTTCAAACTAAGGGCAACCATGGCATCTGTGACAGAGAGGGAGAAGCGTTCACCCATGTATACGGGTAAGAGAGTCAAGCTAGCTACATTTTCAGATATTATAAGTTTCACATTTTGTCTAAAAGCCGTTTTCACTGCAAGTTAAAGCATACTGTTAGCTAATTAACGTTAGCTGGCTGGCTTGCTAGCTAACGTTACGTGTATGATCTGTGTAGTAATATTATTCTTATCTCAGAAAGCCATTTGCATTGGTAGTTATAGCCTAATGTTAGCTAGCTAACATTGAACCTGGATAAGAGCATCTTCTAAATGACTGAAATGTAAATGTAAAAAGTCAAGGGGCCTGACTACTTTCCGAATGCACTGTATACAGCACCAAATTCAGTGGAAGGGTGATGCTGCCATCCTTAGGCGAAGTTGTGTAGGCTGCTATGTCCTCTGCTGTCCGTGGTACACTATGAGGAAGAGTGTTGGAGACATCTAGTGGCAAAATGATTAACAGCATAATGATGCTGAGTCACCTCTGCTCAGCAATGCATGTGTATTGGGTGAATATTTGGGGTTTTATAACAAATGGCAGTTTTTCAAAGCTTTTATATACAGTATAACAGACTTGAATGCCTTATAATCATCTCATGATCTTGACTAAATACCCGTCATTATTAGTCTGTTGATGTTTATACATAGAAAGCATTAACATACAGTGAGGGAAAAAAAGTAAATGTTGCAACTTCTCTGATCTGGGGCCATATGCATCAATATGTATCAAGCATCTCAGAGTACGAGTGCTGATCTAGGATCAGGTCCCACCTGCCTGTGTAAACTTACTTAATGTGATCTAAAAGGCAAAACTAATCCTAAATCTGCACTTTTACTCTGAGAACCTTGCTACATAAGGCCCTCCTGCCTTTGGGTTCAACATTTCCCACAATATGGCCACTAGGAGTCCCCATAGACATTTTATGTGAATAATAACCTTAATGAAGCAAACCTCTACAACACAATCTGTAAGAGTTCCTGCTGTTCAATAGTCATTTAGTTTAATAATATAGTTATTGTCTTTTTGATGTTGATAAAAAATCTTATGAGTTTAAGGTTCTTGCCCTATCTTAACCCCAGATCTTAGGTTGTATTACTATGGTTTTGTTGTCACTTGAGTCTGTGTAAACAAACAATGTATAGCTTTAAAATATGTTTTGTCGAACGGTCCGTTCATAGCCCAATCTATGGATATGATAGTGATAACATTTCATTATCCCTATCCCAAATCTTACCAAACAAGAAAGTGTCCGTTTAATAAGCAAAATGTGAATATTTAATAATACTGAGTTAGAGATGTTGAAAATATTGATTTGTGACATTACTCTCCTCAGTCCTCACCAAGACGATTTAATGGCCAATTATGGCAAAATCTTTTAGATGTACATTTGTCTAATTCAGTGTAATGTGTTCATAATGTAGTGTTGAGCAATCCAATACGGATTATAATCGATGATACCATCACTATGTAGGGCATTTAAACTTAGTGGTAGCTTAGTGGTTAAGAGCGTTGGACCAGTAACCGAAAGGTTGCTGGTTCTAATCCCCAAGCCGACTAGGTGAAAAATCTGTCGATGTGCCCTTGAGCAAGGCACTTAACCCTAATTGCTCCTGTAAGTCGCTCTGGATAAGAGCGTCTGCTAAATGACCAATTTATTTATTATTTATTATTGTCCATGCATAGTACCCAAATAACGTTTTTGCAGGAAAAATTATTCTAAAAATAACCATGACTTTGTACATTATGTGCATCATAAATGATCCAAATCTTCACATATTTTTGTAATAACTGTAGTCTGTAGTCCTTGACATCCAAAAAAGGCATCATGGCGTAATGTCTCTCTCTCTCTCTCTCTCTCTCTCTCTCTCTCTCTCTCTCTCTCTCTCTCTCTCTCTCTCTCTCTCTCTCTCTCTATATATATATATATATATATATATATTTTTTTTTTTCTCCCTCTAACCCCATCCTCCCCAATTCGCTCCCTCTTTCTCACTTGCCCCACACTCACTGTCCTAACTGTCTTTCCTCTCTGTCTTTTTATCCAGGGGAAATACTTATTTTTTTTATGTCCTGGCTGAATAAGGGAGGGTGGAGCTCAGCCCTGTCGCTATAACTGGTTTTAAACCAAGCTCCGGAGATGCAATATCACCATGTAATCTTGTACGCTCGCCAAAGTATTCCCTTGCCAGTGCAGCCCAAACAGCAGAATTAATGCCTGGATGGCCTTTCAATTACTATAGAATATGGGCTATGTTTTTATGTGAATTAATATTTGTAGAAAAACTGTCACACTCAAAGTACTACTACTTCTACTACTTCTACACTCTTAGAAAACATGTGTTGTTAAACAACAGAATTTACACTGAGTGTACAAAACATTATGAACAACTGAGGTGCGTTCAACAAAAAACTCTGTCAGCTTGCTTTTGGCCGTGAACGTTTGAAAATGTTAGCTAACAGTTTGAAAAGTTTGTGTGTGGTGAACAAACATTTTGAAGATGGAGAACAGCGGAAGTGCTACGGGTGTGTAAAGGCCCTATTTGTCAATTAACTTGTAATTAAACACTAGCAAATGTTGAATGTTGTTAGTTATGAAGCAACAAGAGCCTCCTGAGTGGCGCAGCGGTCTAAGGTACTGATCAGTACTAGAGGCGTCACTACAGATCCGGGTTCGATCCCGGGCTTTGTCGCAGCCGGCCGTGACCGGGAAACCCATTAGGCGGTGCACAATTGGCCCAGCATCATCTGGGTTAGGGGAGGGTTTGGCCGGCTGGGATGTCCTTGTCCCATCGACCTCTATCGATTCCTTGTGGCGGCCGGGCGCATGCACACTGGCTTTGGTTGCCAGCTGGACGGTGTTTCCTCCGACACATTGGTGTGGCTGGCTTCCGGGTTAAGCGAGCATGTGTCGTGTTTCGGAGGACGCATGGCTCTCGACCTTCGCCTCTCCCGAGTCCGCACGGGAGTTGCAGCGATGGAACAAGACTGTAACTACCAATTGGGGAGAAAAAGGGTTATAAAAAATAAGAATATCTTTTTTTTAAAGTTATGATGCGACAAAAATATAAACGCAACATGCAAAGTGTTGGTCCCATGTTTCATGAGCTGAAATAAAAGATCACAGAAACGTTCTATACGCACAAAAAGCTTATTTCTATCAGATTTTGTGCACACATTTGTTCACATCCCTGTTAGTGAGCCTTTCTCCTTTGCCAAGATAATCCATCCACCTGACAGGTGTGGCATATCAAGAAGCTGATTAAACAGCATGATCATTACACAGGTGCACCTTGTGCTGGGGACAATAAAAGGCCACTCTAAAATGTGCATTTTTGTCACACAACACAATGCCACAGATGTCTCAAGTTTTGAGGGAGCGTGCAATTGGCATGCTGACTGCAGGAATGTCCACCAGAGCTGTTGCCAGAGAATTGAATGTACATTTCTCTACCATACGTCCCCTCCAATGTCATTTAGAGAATTTGGCAGTACGTCCAACCGGCCTCACAACCAAAGACCACGTGTAACCACACCAGCCCAGAACCTCCACATCTGACTTCTTCCCCAGCGGGACCAGTCACCCGGACAGCTGATGAAACTGTGGGTTTGCACAACCGAAGAATTTCTGCACAAACTGTCTCAGGGAAGCTCATCTACGTGCTCGTCGTCCTCACCAGGGTTTTGACCTGACTGCAGTTCGGCATCGTAACTGACTTTAGTGGGCAAATGCTTACCTTCGATTGCCACTGGCACGCTTGAGAAGTGTGCTTCAACTGTACTGGGAAGATGGCAGACAGCGTGTATGGTGTCGTGTGGGCGAGTGGTTTGCTGATGTCAACTTTGTGAACAGAGTGCCCCATGGTGGCGGTGGGGTATTGTATGGGCAGGCATAAGCTACGGACAATGAACACAATTGCATTTTATCGATGTCAATTTGAATGCACAGAGATACCGTGACGAGATCCTGAGGCCCATTGTCGTGCCATTAATCCGCTGCCATCACCTCATGTTTCAGCATGATAATGACGGCCCGATGTCGCAAGAATATGTACACAATTCCTGGAAGCTGAAAATGTCCCAGTTCTTTCATGGCCTGTATACTCACCAGACATGTCACCCATTGAGCATGTTTGGGATGCTCTGGATCGACGTGTACGACAGCGTGTTCCAGTTCGCTCCAATATCCAGCAACTTCGCACAGCCATTGAAGAGGAGTGGGACAACATTGCATAGGCCACAATCAACAGCCTGATCACTCAATGCGAGAAGGAGATGTGTCGCGCTGTATGAGGCAAATGGTGATCACACCAGATACTGACTGGTTTTCTGATCCACGCCCCTACTTTTTTTAAAGGTATCTGTGTCCAACAGATGCATATCTGTATTCCCAGTCATGTGAAATCCATAGATTAGGGCCTAATTATTTTATTTCAACTGATTTCTTTATATGAACTGTAACTCAGTAAAATCATAGAAATTGTTGGATGTTGCGTTTATATTTTTGTTCCGTGTAGCAGAGAAACTAACTAGCTACGTTAGCTAACTAGAAACTTAAGCAGCCTCGTCCTACTAGCTAGCTAGCTTAGCTGGCTAACATTCGCTAACCTAGCTAGGCGAATTTATCTAATGTAGTTTGTTTTGTTGTATTTCAGGATTTAACTGGACCTACTCATTTGTAATGCTGATTGATACATGGAAAAATTCTAAAGACAAATTTGATAACCCCATGATCAAGAAGAGAGTGGCCTGGGAAATTGTAGCTTGAATGCAGCAAAATAAAAGTTATCCTGTGACCTGGGAGACGTGATGCGAAATGGATTAGTCTGAAGCACATGTGTGTGTTGCTACAGTATGTACCAACCTCTCTTTGTCTTTCTCCTCTTTCTTTCTTTTGTCCTCTTTCTTTCCTATTGTTAGCTTGTTCTCTCACTATTTAAATTACGTACACACACAAACATGGAAAGGGAGAGAGCAGCAGCTGCTGCTTAGTGTCATGTAACTATTGTTAATGTTCACTCATGATGCCAAATTGTGTCTCACACAGGTAGAAGGCCATCCTTGATGGGCATCAGAAGACGGGGCAGGGGAGAAGGATTTGGGAGTTCTACTCCATCATGTTGATCATGCAGTGACCCCCGCAGTCATTATATCATATTTTCCCACATGCAATACTCACACTGTCACCCACAACACTCACACCGCAACCTACACCAACCCCAAGATCACTACACACACACATCATACAGCACACAATACTAATTACACTGTCACAACCCAGCACCTCCACAGACACCCCACACAGCACACTACAGTAACACTGACACCATCTCCCTCTACTACAACACCTTATAACCCTCATGCCAACACCAATCCCCGCACTCAACCCAAAATAAAGACCAAAAGAGATGCTCTTAAGGCAAAACTGGACAATATCATCGCACTTCAGAAAATAACACTTCAAGCACAGAGTGAGAGGAACGATAGCTTAAATCTATTTATTTATTTATTTATTGTTTAATTGTACACTAATAATTAATTATCCTGAGATTTTCCTTGATTGTATGTTCTCCCTCATCCGCCATTCAGCAAATCAGATCATGACTCTGTACTCCTGCTTCCTGTTTACAAGCAGAAACTTAAACAGGAAGTACCCATGACTCGTTCTGTTAAGAAATGGTCACCAGAAACAGAGCTAATGCTACAGGACTGCTTGTGAGAGGTTCCTGTCATATGCATAAAAAAACATTACCAAGTACATCACGTTGATGAAAGTGGTACACGGTGCAATAACCTCGTTCTATCATTTGAACTTCAGACATGTTAACAGGGAATTAATATTATTATGGCCATGCCAAATGGCACATACTACAACAAGAGTATCCAAGGGGATCTAAGTGTAGTTGGAACACAGGATTTTTAAACATTGGCATTCACGTCCAATGATATTGGCCATTTTCTATAAAGGATTTGTACCTTCCTGTGAATTTTGAAACCGTAATGTAAAAGCGAACTGGAAATACAGTATATTGAGGATGTAACTAGGACATGACTGTTGGTTGAATAGGTTATGTTTGTAAGAGTATACTACATATGTTTTTTAAACTATTAAAACTAGGAGAATCAGAATAGTATGAATATATTCTTTATTTCTTCTCTGGTGCTATATTTTATTATATACCCTGCACCTAACATTGTGCTGGAAGTGTGTATACCACCTGTAACAGATACATTTATCAGCTGACCAAATTTGGCTGGTGTACTGTCTTGCCTCCATTAATGAAATTGTATTCCCAGATGAGGATGATGTAATCCTTGGTTTACAGTTCATTCAGCTGCATGAATAATGCATTTGTTTTTAATAAACTTCTGCATATTTGAAATGTCAGAATATTCTCTTAAGTCCACTTAGCATGCAATGCACCATGTTCAACTTGCATGCTATACTATCCTGCATAGCTATCCTTCACCCTACTTTGACTACCTTGGAGTACTGTCACCTATACAGTCACACAGCTTTGTTCAAACTGCAGGCCTTAATGCTCAAATCAGTTTTGTTTTTAAAATCCGTTTTGGAATACTGACTGTCCTAACAGCAAGTTACAAGTGACCAAATCGGAGCTTTCTAAAGAGCAGCGTGACGCAAACCTCCTTAATCCAGATTACTGTAGAATTGCTAATCCTTTAAAAAATATACAATTTCTAAAAAAAACTAAAACATGACTGAGATTTGTTAAAATGTTTGTGTGTGTAAAAAAACAGTTTAATTTTAATATAATAACTGTATATTCCACCGGCATCTACGGAAATAATGTTCAGACACCTTAGTGGGGTTTGTGTAAATATGGTGGTGTATTTACACTTGGAAGCCTCCTCCCCGCAGCTGTGATGAATGCCTGTGTGGATTGTCCTGTTCAATAGTGTGTGTGTGTGTGTGTGTGTTTGTGTGTGTGTGTGTGTGTGTGGCGGGGATTGTGTAATCAGCTTCAGGGCTTCAGATCTGACAGGGTAGATCACGGTCTAGATCACTAATCAAGTAAGAGAAGGGTAGTAGAATGACTTCTCACCCTGATCTCACGCCTGGGTGAGGCTGGAGCTGGGGCTGATTTCGAGGCATTAGAGCCAGTGTGTGATAACCAAAAATATTGTAATTTCAGCAGTTGCTGGTGTATAAAACCGAAAGTAAAAGACGCAAAAACGAAACGGGTTGTGCCGCAGAGCACCATGTGAGTTGTTTATGTTGAGATGAGCACGTTCTAGATAAATGGTTGAACTGATTCCTGTCTCCCATGTCATCATTATTTAATTGTTATAAAAATGTGGTTATGAAACCCAAGAGAACGGTTTGAAAATCTTGTTCTTGCAAATGACCTTGATGAAGATAAAATTGTGCCTACATTTTTTTGTGTAATGGGGCCAAAGACATTTCATTTACTATGCAACCTGCTACAGCCAGATAGGGTAGGTAAAAAGGCTTATGGGTATATTGTGGAAATACTTAAAGGGATACCTGTGGATTTTGGCAATGAAGCCCTTTATCTACTTCCCCAGAGTCAGATTAATTTGTGGATACCATTTTATGTCTCTGCGTGTAGTTTGAAGGAAGTTGCTAACTAGCAAGCAGATACTATAGACTTCCAGTCATTGTGCTAACGCTAGTTAGCATTGGCTTGCGAAACTACCTCTAACGTTCTTCATACTGGACACAGATACATACAAATGGCATCCACAAGTTAATCTGACTCTGGGGAAGTAGATAAAGGTCCTCAATGCCAAAATCCTAGTTATAGCTGAAAGGTTTAGGTTCCACAGAATAAATCAGGAAAAGGGAGAATCAGTGACAATGTTTTCTGCTGCGTAAAAGAAACTATCAGAGCACTGTGAGTTTAATTATGTTCTAAATGACACCATTAGAGACAGACTAGTATGTCGGCTACGGAGTGAAGCTATTGACTGAAAGTAATCTGACCTTGGCAAAGGCCATTGAAGTCAGTGTAAAGGCCAATTAAGTCAGTGTGTCCATGGAACTAGCTGCTAAAGAGGCTCAGCAGTTGAGTTAATCAGGACGAGTGCAAAGAGTTGCAACGGAACATCAGAGAGGAAAATCAAGGCACATGCTTCCACTGTGGCAAGGAGCAACATCAGACGTCTACATGCTGGTGTATTTGTATTTATTATGCATCCCCATTAGCTGCTGCCAAAGCTGCAGCTATTCTTCCTGGGGTCCAGCAAAATTAAGGCAGTTTATACAATTTTAAAAACATTACAATACATTCACAGATTTCACAACACACTGTGTGCCCTCAGGCCCCTACTCCACCACTACCACATATCTACAGTACAAACTCCATGTGTACGTGTGTGTATAGTGCGTATGTTATCGTGTGTATGCATGTGTCTGTACCTATGTTTGTGTTGCTTCACAGTCCCCGCTGTTCCATAAGGACATGGATTGCCGATCCTGTGGTAAAAAGGGCCACATTGAACGAGCCTGCAGAAACAAAAAGAGCTCAGAGAAAATGACAAAGACTGAAAACAAGAAAGAGACATTCCAATGAAACAGGAGAACACTGAGGTGAGTGACTCATCAGGCGAAGTCACACTGAATATACTGGCTGATGCTGGGGGGGGGGCGCAAGGCTACGACGTCTCTCCCTTGCTAGAGGGGCAGCCAATGCGTATGGAGATTGACACAGGGGCAGCTTTAGCTCTTCTGTCACACACAGTCTACAAAAAGACATTGAAACACCTTCCACTTCAGCCAGCACACATGTTAAAGACTTGGTGAATCTGTCGCCGTGAGAGGTATCACTGAGGTCACAGTTAAATGTTTCAGTTAAACTGAAACTGCTGCCACTCTACGTCGTGAAAGGAGACTACCCATCACTACTGGGGCATTCGTGGTCCTACTCACTGCTCAATGAAATCAAAGAAAATACTATGTCAATACTATATAAACTATGTCATTGCATGGCAAATATATCAACTATGTACATGCTCAAATATTCCCATAAAGTTATTAGCTTACTCAAACTCCTGATGTTAAAGTTTAAACACTGAGGTAAACACTAATGCTAAGGCACTATTTAAAATAAATGTAAAGAATACAATAAAAAAGCTTATTAAGATTCAGAAGGGTTCTATGTAGAACCCTTAATGCCTTCCAAAGAATCCTTCTTGCCGTCCAAAGAACCATCAAGATTCATTCTCCCGAGTGGCGCAGTGGTCTAAGGCACTGCATCGCAGTGCTAGCTGTGCCACTAGAGATCCTGGTTCGAATCCAGGCTCTGTCGTAGCCGGCCGCGACCGGGAGACCCATGGGGCGGCGCACAATTGGCCCAGCGTCGTCCAGGGTAGGGGAGGGAATGGCCGGCAGGGGATGTAGCTCAGTTGGTAGAGCATGGCGTTTGCAACGCCAGGGTTGTGGGTTCGATAAAATAATGTATGCGCTAACTGTAAGTCGCTCTGGATAAGAGCGTCTGCTAAATGACTAAAATGTAAATCAAAGAACCCTTTATTCCAAAAACGGTTCTTAGGATGTTAAAGGTTCTAGATAGAATCCTTTGCCTTACAAAGAACCCTTGTCTTCCAAAAAGGATTCCTCAGGTGAAAACGGTTATTAGTAGAACCCTACCCCTCCGCAAAGAACCCTTTTGGAACCCTATTTTCTAAGAGTGCGCCCTTTTTGCACATTGAGCACCTGCCCCACCAGAATTCTGTGCACAGCCCTGCAACCAACTACACCCATGGCTACATTTAATTTCTCCTTAAATAGGCTTCAAAATGGAGAGGTACTTTATCAGCCTAACAATATGCCACAATATTTCAAATTAACTGCCCTGGGGTTTCTAATTTCGGCACATTCCATTCCCAATAGTACGGTCTTTCTCTTAAAGGGGCAATCTTTGATTGCTACATCAATTTTTGGACTTCTAAATTAATTGTATAGCCATTCTCTTCAAGAATATAACTTATACATGCCACATGAGCTTACTTCAACTGTCTAACCCCATCAGAACCCAACATCCAGGCTTGTATTACTACATTACTTACAGAATAAACAATGTAATTGTAAACAAACTCTGTATAGGTTCAAAACATGGTTAAAACCTTTCGGCCAACTGTGTTTGCGCTGGTTTTCTTATAACGACATTTACGGATTACATGCACCTGTGTGCTAAAATAAGCTTGATCGCAACGTAAAACGCACAGGGCCAATTGCAACCACTGATGGTCCCTAGAGTATCGCCATCTGCTCTCTCGTTAAACCACCAATACGAGAGAAAAATCACCTGCACAGCTGATCTCAATTGCAACCATCATCCACCACCGATTTACCGCTCCATAACACGGATGTCGGGGTTATCTTTTAGTCCGGATTGCAGGCAAAATATTTCAATAAAATTTCGCCCTCTGGTGGGTATTATCATAGGAACAATTTAATCTCACTATTTGAGCAGACTAAGGGAGATTTATTTATTTCACAATCATTCCGTACAACTGAAATAAAGTATTTCATTACCTCGTTTACCACGACAAATCTATATGGCAATGAGCATACCAATATACATTTTATGAATGGAAGAAATCATCTACTGATGTTAAAAGGGCTTTATAAATAACATTTGATTGATTGATTGATGTAGGATACATTTTTGTTTACAGTATTTCATCCATTAATGTAGCTCAGGGGATGTAGCTCAGTTGGTAGAACATGGCGTTTGCAACGCCAGGGTTGTGTGTTCAATTCCAGTATAAAAAATAAAAATGTATGCACTCACTAACTGTAAGTCGCTCTGGATGTTGTATTTTGAATGAAATTATGTTTTATTCTAATAAATCTATTTAAAGTTGCACAAATTATATTTAAATGTTTTTTATCGTGTTCATAGCCAGGCTGGTAGTGTAGAGCACATGTCCTATGTTGTGTGGATAGCCTAGATTATTTATTTATTTGTAGAACAATGTGATAACACTCAGTAGTGAACCTTTATGTTTTCTTACAATACTACATGGCCATTAGGCCTGGAATATTGTACTTTATTGAAGAAACAATGTCTGAATTGGAAAGAAATGTGGTAGACAGAGTAATTTCTTATTATTTGGAAGTCGTTATCTTAACCAAAGAAACAGATGCAAAGTGCTTTGTTTTATAATTATATTTAAATTGACACGTTGCTGCATTCCTTATCACTTTCATTTACAATGTGCTAATTCATTCAAAGTTGGTCTTCAATAACTTTATTTTCATAGAAGAGTAGGCTCAAAGTAGGCATACTTTGGCTTAGTAATTGTCTGCAAATAAACGTTGACCAAATCATCGTAATTTCCAGTCTAAATCATTTTATTTCAGTTAATGATGTCATATTCTTCCATGTATCTTTTTCCAATTTCGATTTAGTTGTTCCTGATGCTACTTCATTGGGGCGGGAGTAGAGAACGCAGACAATGACCATTTCCCATGCCATTTCCACTGTCTAGTATCAAGACGGTTTGACACGTAAGATCAGCTGGTTCAGCAGTTTCTTCGTTACAACCAGGGTCAGAGCTCCGTGTAATCTCCCATTAGTAGCATGTTAAGAAATCCAGCAGTAACCTGCAGGTTACCCGCAAGTTCCGTGTCTTTGTTGCAATGCTGTCACAAGAATTAACCAGTGATTTATCTGATCTGACATTGATACCACGCTCTAAAAAATGCTGGGTTGTTTGGTTGGCCCAACTGCTAGGTTGCAGGCGTTGGGACACTTGGGATGTTTTCTTTAAAAAGAGCAAGGTTGGATTGTTAATGCTGAGTTATTGAGATATGCCCCAGCGGGTCAGATCAGAAGACTGGATATATAGTTTAGTAGGGTCGTGGCTTTCAGATTGTTCTTTATAGCCACCCGTGAGAGTAAATATAATTCATGTTAATCTGTTCTGTTGTATAGTTATCACCTGTTACAGTTGTACTACAGTGGGGGAAAAAAAGTATTTAGTCAGCCACCAATTGTGCAAGTTCTCCCACTTCAAAAGATGAGAGAGGCCTGTAATTTTCATCATAGGTACACGTCAACTATGACAGACAAAATGAGATTTTTTTTCTCCAGAAAATCACATTGTAAGATTTTTAATGAATTTATTTGCAAATTATGGTGGAAAATAAGTATTTGGTCAATAACAAAAGTTTCTCAATATTTTGTTATATACCCTTTGTTGGCAATGACAGGTCAAACGTTTTCTGTAAGTCTTCACAAGGTTTTCACACACTGTTGCTGGTATTTTGGCCCATTCCTCCATGCAGATCTCCTCTAGAGCAGTGATGTTTTGGGGCTGTCGCTGGGCAACACGGACTTTCAACTCCCTCCAAAGATTTTCTATGGGGTTGAGATCTGGAGACTGGCTAGGCCACTCCAGGACCTTGAAATGCTTCTTACGAAGCCACTCCTTCGTTGCCCGGGCGGTGTGTTTGGGATCATTGTCATGCTGAAAGACCCAGCCACGTTTCATCTTCAATGCCCTTGCTGATGGAAGGCGGTTTTCACTCAAAATCTCACGATACATGGCCCCATTCATTCTTTCCTTTACACGGATCAGTCGTCCTGGTCCCTTTGCAGAAAAACAGCCCCAAAGCATGATGTTTCCACCCCCATGCTTCACAGTAGGTATGGTGTTCTTTGGATGCAACTCAGCATTATTTGTGCTCCAAACACGACAAGTTGAGTTTTTACCAAAAAGTTATATTTTGGTTTCATCTGACCATATGACATTCTCCCAATCCTCTTCTGGATCATCCAAATGCACTCTAGCAAACTTCAGACGGGCCTGGACATGTACTGGCTTAAGCAGGGGGACACGTCTGGCACTGCAGGATTTGAGTTCCTGGCGGCGTAGTGTGTTACTGATGGTAGGCTTTGTTACTTTGGTCCCAGCTCTCTGCAGGTCATTCACTAGGTCCCCCCGTGTGGTTCTGGGATTTTTGCTCACCGTTCTTGTGATCATTTTGACCCCATGGTGTGGGATCTTACGTGGAGCCCCAGATCGAGGGAGATTATCAGTGGTCTTGTATGTCTTCAATTTCCTAATAATTTCTCCCACAGTTGATTTCTTCAAACCAAGCTGCTTACCTATTGCAGATTCAGTCTTCCCAGCCTGGTGCAGGTCTACAATTTTGTTTCTGGTGTCCTTTGACAGCTCTTTGGTCTTGGCCATAGTGGAGTTTGGAGTGTGACTGTTTGAAGTTGTGGACAGGTGTCTTTTATACTGATAACAAGTTCAAACAGGTGCCATTAATACAGGTAACAAGTGGAGGACAGAGGAGCCTCTTAAAGAAGAAGTTACAGGTCTGTGAGAGCCAGAAATCTTGCTTGTTTGTAGGTGACCAAATACTTATTTTCCACCATAATTTGCAAATAAATTTATAAATAATCCTACAATGTGATTTTCTGGATTTTTTTTCCTCAATTTGTCTGTCATAGTTGACGTGCACCTATGATGAAAATAACAGGCCTCTCTCATCTTTTTAAGTGGGAGAATTTGCACAATTGTTGGCTGACTAAATACTTTTTTCCCCCCACTGTATATATATATATATATATATATATATATATATATATATATATATATATATATATATATATATATATATATATATGTATGTATATATGTATATATATACAGTGGGGAGAACAAGTATTTGATGCATTTACATTTACACTGCCGATTTTGCAGGTTTTCCTACTTACAAAGCATGTAGAGGTCTGTAATTTTTATCATAGGTACACTTCAACTGTGAGAGACGAAATCTAAAACAAAAATCCAGAAAATCACATTGTATGATTTTTAATTAATTAATATGCATTTTATTGCATGACATAAGTATTTGATCACCTACCAACCAGTAAGAATTCCGTCTCTCACAGACCTGTTCGTTTTTCTTTAAGAAGCCCTCCTGTTCTCCACTCATTACTTGTATTAACTGCACCTGTTTGAACTCGTTACCTGTATAAAAGACACCTGTCCACACACTCAATAAAACAGACTCCAACCTCTCCACAATGGCCAAGACCAGAGAGCTGTGTAAGGACATCAGGGATAAAATTGTAGACCTGCACAAGGCTGGGATGGGCTACAGGACAATAGGCAAGCAGCAAGCAGCTTGGTGAGAAGGCAACAACTGTTGGCGCAATTATTAGAAAATGGAAGAAGTTCAAGATGACGGTCAATCACTCTCGGTTTGGGGGATTGATTTGTTTTTCATTTAGCAGACGCTCTTATCCAGAGCGACTTACAGTTAGTGAGTGCATACATTTTTCATACTGGCCCCCCGTGGGAAATGTGGGGATCTAGATGTGATGCCTAGCTTAGAAAGAATGCATTAATGATTAAACATAATAGGTTTGCACTGTACTGATATAAACTGTTTCACATAACAAGCTGTGATTCATGTGAGGAGCTGTTTTAGGTAGTAGGGGGAGATAAGAACTTGTGTCTCGCATACATGAACACTACCTCTTTGTGATCTGTGAACCGTCCAAGGACGTAGGTACAAGGAGTACAGGGGACCAGTGTCTATGGGTGCTGACTCTACAGGTTGTGATGATAACAATTTATGCCTGGCAACAGTGTGCAACGGTAAAGCGCCAAGGGGCTGGGACCAGCCTGTGCGCCAACGATTGGCGCACAGGCTGTAAGTCTAAACCACGCTCAGTCTCTACTCTGATTGGCCAGCAGGGAGCGGGAACTATCTCTGTCAGAGTATTTGAAGAATAACTTAGAACAATGGATCAGTTCTCTGAGTGCCCTGCGTGGTATTTCAGTGGACCCGTATATACGAACATCATATTTACCATTGAAGTGGTTTGCATTAATTAAAATACTAGTCTATTTTAGAAGACGTGTATTGACCTCTTTTGTTCCTAATACCAGATTTGAATTGACGCAACTTAACAATTGGTGACCACCGACTGTGATCTGGTAGAAGGGACTTCGCTGAGTATTGTCCGGCCCATTGGACATCTCTGTCATTGGACGGTGTGTTTCACAAAGAGTCCGGACTACTAAAAACAGGTAAGCAGACACCTATTGTTATATAACTAAAGTTCTGCACATTGGCTTTATCCAAAGTAATTTTGTGAAACACCTGTTTGATGTAAGTGAACTAAATTATGGAATTATTATGAGTAGATAAGCACCATATTGTGACATGCAAACCTTTGGTGAATGTGATGTTAAACCATGGTACCATAGAGTATTGTTCTACCGGCAAGGTCCGTAACTACTTGGGTACGGCTAGGTTCGGAGAAAATACTGAAATCTATCGGCAAGGTCCGTAACTACGAGGGTACGGCTAGGTTCGAAGATACAGGGAATAATTGACTTAGTAATTGCTATCGGCATGGTCCGTAACTACGAGGGTACGGCTAGGTTCAAAGAATTACACCGGCAAGGTCCGTAATTACGAGGGTACGGCTAGGTTCGGAAAATTTTAGATAAATACTATCGACTGGCAAGGTCCGTAACTTCGAGGGTTCAGCAGAGTATTTTTTTGATTATGAGGAGGATAGTAGGCGATGTTGAATTTGACAATGTAAAGGTAAAGATAATGAATAACTAGTATGACTAAACTGAAACGTTTGAACTGATATAACTGAACTGTAACGTTGGTGTTTGAAATAACATAATACTGGTATTAAATAATTATGTTGAGGCAATTTGGTTTATTATTTGATTTAACGTTTGATGTTTGACCCTGCAAAATATTGGTTAAATAATTAGACTGAAATAATTTGGTTTATCGTTGAAATATAAATATGCACCGACTTTAACTAATTAGGTGTGAATAATTTGATTTAAATAAATAGACTAACGTACTTTAAATAACAGCAGAATATTCGAAACGCTAAAACGAAAAGCAGACAAAGCCTTTTACGACTGGACACAGGAGGGGAGGGGCTGGAGTCAGCGAGAGTGTGGCTTTTGGAGAAGTCAGGAGAGACTGGGGGGCGCCACCACGGGGCGATTGTTTGAGAGGTACCTATACATTTCTAACGATATATACGTATGAACTTGCTCACCCGAACGTAGACCTACATCATGGGTGAGAAAGTAGAGAATATTTACATTTGCATTTTTGGTCATTTGGCAGACGCTCTGGTCCAGAGCGACTTATGGGAGCGATTGGGGTTGAGTGCCTTGCTCAGGGGCTCATCGGCAGATTTTTCGCCTGGTCGGCTCAGGGATTGGAACCGGCGACCTCTCGGTTGTTGGCGCGGCGCTA
This sequence comes from Coregonus lavaretus, assembly GCF_964263955.1. NCBI lineage: Eukaryota > Metazoa > Chordata > Actinopteri > Salmoniformes > Salmonidae > Coregonus > Coregonus lavaretus. The sequence continues at coordinate 77,721,399 of NC_139988.1, read as the reverse complement.
TTGGTCACTAAGCTGCCTGCCGCCCCATATGAGTTTAAGGTTGTGCCATTGTTTGATCATGTGATAAGGTTTAATGGGTAATCGGACCATAACTAATGTGGGTATGGAAGTAATGTATAAACAATGTAGAGCCAATAGGGGGCTCCATAGAACTATTATGTTTTGTTGGGCATTTCGGTGGCATGAGGTGAAGTCTGTGTGTATGAGTGAATTCAACGGCTGGTGTGGGTGGTGACCGGATGCTACGGAGTGTTTGGTTTGGTGATGTTGAATGGACGATTTGTAGCGTGTTTTGGGGTTAAATAGAAAGACTCACTTGTTCAATAGAGAATGGGTGAAGGGAGAGATAGCATTATTTTGTGTTACTGAATGAGGTGAGAGTTAAATTACTGAGAATAGAGAAGTATAATGGACACTCCATAATAAATAAACTGAACGTTACTACAGCAATAGAGGATGGTTAATGTTGTTACGTTCGTTTTTAAACCCGATGATAGAGGTAAATGCAGAACGCTGTTAGAGAGTGTGTTTTATTTTTGCTACTAGGGTGTTTGAGATGAGAGGGCTGGCTAATCGGGATTGATGACGTGGCTGGTTGTGGGATATGGAAGTGGTTGTTTGGCGTACTTTGAAAGCATCGCGGAATGTGTGGGGTGACTGGCAATGTATGTAGAGGGTCCCTGGTTCGAACACAGGTAGGGACAGTGGGTAAAGCTTTCGCATTGGGACTATAGACCTAGATTACTACGTGGATTGAGAGATGTGGAAGGTTGAATTAGATGGCTTGAGTGGAAGTGTTCTAGAAGGGTCTGAGGATGTGTTGCAGGGTCCCCGCGCCTCCCCCGTTGTGTAGGAAGGAGCAAGGGGGGGGAAGGGGTGAGAGACAGTACATAGTTCAAAAATGATAGGGATGTGAATTAAATGTGTGCTGGTAAATTATAGCCAGTGTTGTTTTATTAATTAGGGCCTAATCAGAGAGAACAGTTAAAGAAATTGAATAGCGAACTGAAAATGGCGATAGAGCTGTGAGAATTGAGTTGAGGACAAAGGAGAGTAATTTATGGCTCTGGTTAGCGAAAAAAAATATAGAGACAGTAAAGCGAGTTGGGTTGAGCTATGGGATTTCAAGTGGAGGTCTGAATGCTTGACTGGAAGGCAGTGCTTTGATACATTCTAATTGTTATTACTTTATTAGATGGGTTGCTTGACGCCAGGGGTGTTACTTTTGATGTAACCGTGATTTTATTGGCTAAAAAGTGAAGTGTGACATTTACAGGGGGGACAGGAACAATAGAAGGGGAGACAGATTTTCCTAGGGGGTTGAACAAATAATTGATAATGGATCATTTGAGATGAGATCACATGTAGCAGAGTTAGGGTAATCAATTAAATAATCATTGTATACTCAAGGAATTTTGAGTGGTTTTATGGATTAGTTATGAGGAATTAGATTGATACAAACAATTATTGATGGGTTAGGACTTGGGATATCTGTATCATGTTTTGTGTGTACTACCATCTTTAGATTATAACCAGGAGAAAGAGAATTAGCTTATCTCATTGGAATGTTCCTTAGGGCTAGGGGGAGCAGTAGTGAAGTTAGGCAGTATTTAGGTCATAAAGGTGAGCTACCAAATTAAGTGAGGCCTGGCTATTTGTGGTTGTTGTTTTTCAAACAAAAAACAACACACCTAGTATGATGTTTATAAAGCCTTGTTGTTTCAATTTTTGTTTTTTTTCAGCAGGTCAAGGGTGATAGGTCTTAGAGGTACATGCACAGTGAATTTTATGGAGTTTTTTAGGTTTTGGCTGAGTTTGGGGTATATATGATTTCTTATGAGAATGAATGTCATGAGGACTTAATAAACACTTGGGATAACTGACATTTATGAAATATTTAGAATAATGGTAATATGGTACTATGGGATGGAACAGTTCGTTGGATGATTTCAATGGCCTCTGAACTCTGTTTTAACTTTCTGGTGTTAATTAATCATCCACACTAGTAAATTCTAAAGGCATGAGAGGAGGACTTTAAGATAGTTTATTTTACTAAGTTGAGGGTAATTTATAATACTGTGAAAAAAGTGAAGAAGATTATAATTTGGTAATAATATATGATTTGAACCATAAAATAACAAAAGGGAGAGTGAAGGGATGGCAATTGGATAATGAATTACCAATATTACCTAAGTGATTGTTTAGGTAGGTGGTAATATTGACACATGGGCAAATCATGTGTCAAAAGGGGATGGTAGGATTAAATAATAAATATATACGAAGGAGAGGACAAAATACTTTTTAAAAAAACAACAAGAATAGAAATTGAGAGCTGAAAATGTATGTGTGAAGATAGTTTATTAACCACACCCATATGTCAGAGGTTTTGTGCCCCACAGGTGAACTAAAGGAGAAGGTGACCCACTCTATCTAACCAGGAGACTGGTGAGCATTCAGTCCCTAAAGAAGAAAAACTGGAAGCAGCCCCGTTGGGAAGGTCTATATCAGGTCCTGTTGGTGACGGCCTTCGCTGTAAGAATCGCTGAGAGATCCACCTGGGTGCATGTCACACACTGCAAAAAGGTAAACCCAGCTACACCTGACGAACAAACACAGAGTTAGGAGAAAGAACCAATCACCACTAGGGCTCGGGGGTTGGCTCCTTAACGAAGATTCCCTTACCCTGTCTGATCATCCCTGTGTGAGTTCGATAGAAGGTAAAGCAATGGGTTGGCCTCCGGCGTCTGACATGTTCTCAGGGCGAGGGTGGGGATTCACAGGTCTCCTGATGGTAGGTAGCTGTCTGATTGTGGGGGCCATATTCCTAACACACTCAAACCCTCCTGATCCGCCAGAAGTAGTAGTTAACAAGTTGATAAATATGTCAATCTCCATACACAGTTTAAGGACAGGTGTAGTATTGTGAAAGTAGGGAATTACCAGGAATGGCAGTGCGACCCATATAAGGGTAGGTACTGTCTGAAAGTCTGAATTACGCTAAAACAGGTTACAGACCTGAACAAGTGAGATATCCTCTTCAACTGGGGCACCCTATAGAGTAAACCTCTCTGAGGGAGGTAGTGAGACCGGGGATGTGGTGAAGATAGTGCAAACTATAGACCTGAAGGAAGTAGTACAGGTGGAGACGGGGTATAGAGATCCTAACCTGTGGTTGGAATGGATTCAGTATACGGCAAGAACTATGTCTAAAGAGGACTGTTATGCCTGTGGGACAGCCAAACCAAGGTTAACAACTACTCCGTTCCCCTTGACAGGCCTTAACTCTCTGTCAAGTTTATCCTCCATGATTAAATTGTTCAAGCCACCTGGGAATGTGGTGAAGGGGTCTTGTAGTAACTTGCACTATCTGTATCCCCCGATAACAAAGTCACCCCGACCTAGGTTGCCTCCGTTTGAAGTCTCAGGGGATTCGTATTATTGTTTTTCTAGGACTAATAGGATAGGATACAGGGTAGGGCATCTTAGCTCCTGCTCCCACACAGAGAATATCACAACTAAAGAGACCATGACTAATCTCTCCTCTTTGTTGCAGCCTGAGGATTTTAGGAACCAAAACCAGGCCCCTGCTGACATCTGATGGTTGTGTGGTGATAACAGATTGTGAACTCACCTACATACGCAAACAATCAAACGTGTCAGAGACTGGTGAGTTGTCACGTAGAAAGTGGGACCTCCTCCCGGGATCCTTTGATGAAAGGATATATATTGATGGGATAGGAGTACCTCGAGGGGTTCCAGAAGAATTCAAAGCTAGGAATCAGATCGCAGCTGGGTTTGAATAAAGTATTTTCTGGTGGTAAACAATTAATAAAAACGTAGATTGGATAAATTATATTTACTATAACCAGCAAAGATTTATAAACCACACTCGTGATGCAATAAAGGGATTAGCTGAGCAGACAGCGGCAACTAGCTTAATGGCATGGCAGAATAGAATAGCTTTAGATATGCTTTTGGCTGAGCGGGGCGGAGTTTGTGTTCTGTTTGGATCTATGTGCTGTACTTTCATCTCCAACAATACAGCACCGGACGGGTCCATGACCAAAGCACTTCAGGGACTCACCACGCTTGCGAACGAACTGGCTGATAGCTCCCTAAACGGTTGGTTTGATAACATATTTGGTAAATGGAAAACTATTGTTGTAACTATTCTGGGTGAAGTTATAGCTTCTATGGGTATACTTGTTCTTTGTGGATGTTGTCTTATTCCCTGTGTCTGAGGGTTGGTGAGAAAGGAGATGGAGCAAGCGGTTTCCCAACAGATGGTGAGATACGGCCCAAACCCGGACTCCGACCTAAGGAATGACGGATATGACCTACCAGGCTTGGTGGAGTGACACCCTAGAGGGTGTCTAAAGGGGGCCAAAATTTACTTCCCTGTTTGTGTTTTATGTTTTAATAATCTTGTGTTTTGTGTTCTATTAATCCTGTGTTTTATGTTTTATTAATCAAGTTAACCATTGTGAATGTTTGTCTTTCCTTATGTAAATAATAAAAATAAAATAAATCATGTGAAGGTTTGAAGTTCCTGGGTGGCTGGTAGCCAATCTAGTACAAGTTAGGTGTAGATGGAAGGACTGAATGACTTTTTATTATCATTATTGCCTATTAATAAAAGTGTGATTCTTTTTGTTTGTATTGTATTTTAACGAGTGACACCCTGTGTTTTCTTATTTTGGGTTCACACCCAGTGGGTGTGAAAAGGGGGATTGTGGGGATCTAGATGTGATGACTAGCTTAGAAAGAATGCATTAATGATTAAACATAAAAGGTTTGTACTGTACTGATATAAATTGTTTCACATAACAAGCTGTGATTCATGTGAGGAATGTTAAGGAGTAGGGTGAGACAGACTTGTATTTCTCACAGACACGAACACTGCCTCTTTGTGATCTGTGAACCGTCCAAGGACGTAGGTACAAGGAGTACAGGGGACCAGTGTCTATGGGTGATGACTCTACAGGTTGTGATGATAACAAACTTATGCCTGGCAACAGTGTGCAACAGTGGAACGCCAAGGGGCTGGGACCAGCCTGTGTAACAACGATTGGCTGAGTAAGTCTAAACCACGCTCAGTCTCTACTCTGATTGGCCAGCAGGGAGCGGGAACTATCTCTGTCAGAGTATTTTAAGAAGAACTCATAACAATGGCTTAGTTCTCTGAGTGCCCTGCGTGGTATTTCAGGGGACCCGTATATACGAACATCATATTTACCATTGAAGTGGTTTGCATTAATTAAAATACTAGTCTATTTTAGAAGACGTGTATTGACCTCGTTTGTTCCTAATACCAGATTTGAATTGACGCAACTTAACACACCTTATGCCATTGAAATGCCAAATAAACCATAATAGTTCAATGGAGCCCCCTATTGGCTCTCCACTATTTATACATTACTTCCATAACCACATTAGTTATGGTCCGATTACCCATTAAACCTTATCACATGATCAAACAACGGCACAACCTTAAACTCATATGGGGCGGCAGGCAGCTTAGTGACCAAAAGTGCCGTGCCAGCAACCGAGAGGTCACCGGTTCCAATCCCCGAGCCGACCAGGCGAAAAATCTGCTGATGTGCCCTCGAGCAAGGCACCCAACCACAAATGCTCCTGCAAGTCGCTCTGGACAAGAGCGTCTGCTAAATGACCAAAAATGCAAATGTAAATATTCTCTACTTTCTCACCCATGATGTACGTCTACGTTCAGGTCAGCAAGTTCATACGTATATATCTTAAGAAACCCACAGGCACCTCTCAAACAATCGCCCCGTGGTGTTCCCAGCCAACTCCCAACGCTCTTATCCAGAGCGACTTACATTTTAGTGAGTGCATACATTATACAAAAATAATAATAATCATACTGGCCCCCCGTGGGAAACGAACCCACAACCCTGGCGTTGCAAAAACCATGCTCTACCAACTGAGCTACATCCCTGCCGGCCATTCCCTCCCCTACCCTGGACGACGCTGGGCCAATTTTGCACCGCCCCATGGGTCTCCCGGTCGCAGCCGGCTACGACAGAGACTGGATTCGAACCAGGATCTCTAGTGGCACAGCTAGCACTAGCAGCTAGCACCACTGCACCACTCGGGAGTGACAAACATGTTTGCTATTTGTGGGCATAATCAATATCATTAATCTACTTAAACTGTAAATTATGAGGTGTATAACTTTTTTGTGTCATCCTCAATGATTTTAAATTAATTATGTCCACGTGTGTGTCACGACTCCCTCCGAAGCTGCCTCATCTCCTTGTTCGGGCAGGCTTCGGCATTCGTTGTCACTGGCCTTCTAGCCACTGCCGCTCCAATTTTCATCATTCCATTTGTTTTTGTCTTGTTTTTCACACACACCTGGTACATATCCCCTCATCAATCTCTGTATAATTATTCCCTCTGCTCCCCCATATCTTTGTGTGTTATTGTTCCATGTGGAGGTGTCGCTAGCTCATGTTGAGCATTATGTTACTTTTATCGGCAGAATATTCACCCGTGTGTTTTGTTTTCCCAGTACGCATTTAAGTCGCACTGTATTTGGTTTACACATTGCTGCGGACCGCTGTATTGGCCAAAAAAAACCTATTCTTTGATTCACACCTCTTGCGCCTGGCTCCGTCCTACTCACCTTGTTACAGAATAACACACCCAAACAGCATGGAGTCATTGAGCATTCCACCATGTTAGCCAGCTTGGGCGAAGCGATGGATCCAGCCACCCACACACCATCAACCAGGGGTATTCACCTGTCTCTACCGAGGGAATACAATGGGACAGCTGCCCGCTGCCAGAGTTTCCTCCTGCAGCTGGACCTCTACTTCAACACCATCAGCCCTGCTCCATCGGATCGGGAGAAGGTGTCCGCCCTTGTCTCCTGCCTCTCGGGGAAAGCCCTGGAGTGGGCCAACACGGTCTGGAGTGAAGGAGGAGACGCGTTGGACAGCTACGGAGAGTTCGCTCGCCTCTTCCGTGCAGTCTTTGATCATCCCCCCGAAGGAAGAGAGGCGGGCGAGCGTCTGTTCCATCTGAGGCAGGGGACGAGGACCGCGCAAAACTTTGCCCTGGAGTTTAGAAACCTAGCAGCTGTGTCCGGGTTGTACGAGTGGTCCCTCATCGACCATTTCCGATGCAGCCTGCGTGAGGACGTCCGAAGGGAGCTAGCCTGCCGGGATACCACTCTGAACTTCGACCTACTGGTGGACATGGCCATCCGGTTGGACAACCTTCTGGCTTCGAGAGGACGTCCTGGAAGGGGCCTGTCCGTTTCACGCCCCCCCTCACCCCGCCTCACGTTCCGATGGAGATTGGTTGTGCAGCATTCCGGGAGAACGGAGGACGACAGATCCAGTGTCACTCTTGTGGCAGAAGAGGACTTTCTGCTGCACGATGACGTCAGAATTCTTCTGGTTCTGGAGGCAGCAGGCAGGGCACTCTCGTGTCACCCCAGGTAGCACAAACCCACACTCGTTCAGAGTCCTCTGCTGCGTATTTAACCATCCACATCAACTTCCCTGATTACACGGTAGTTCCCCAGTGTAAGGCGCTGGTAGATTCAGGCGCAGCTGGGAACTTTATGGACAGGTCTTTAGCTCTTAGTCTACGTATTACATTGGTTCCCTGTCTATTCCATTGCCCGTCAAAACACTTGACAATCGACCATTAGGGTCAGGTTTTGTTAGGGAGGTTACAGCACCAGTCACTATGATTACGCAGGAGACCCATAATGAGCTAATCACGTTTCATATCATTGAGTCCCTTGATTTCCCTGTTGTGTTGGGCCTTCCCTGGCTAGCACTACACAACCCCACCTTTTCATGGCTGCAGAGGGCTCTCACGGGGTGGTCGCAAGACTGTCAGGGTAGGTGTCTAGCTTTTTCCGTTGGTGCGACCACGGTGGAAAGTCCAGACAATGCCTCCACCTTGCGCATTCCCCCCGAATACCTTGATTTGGCGCACCCCTTTTCCAAAAATGCAGGCGACCAAATTACCACCCCATCGCTCGGGGGATTGCACATTAAACCTCAGGTTAGACGCTGTGCTGCCCAGGAGTCATGTATATCCCCTGTCGCAGGTTGAAACGGAGGCTATGGAGACATACGTCACCGAGTCCCTGCATCAGGGATTCATACGTCCCTCCACTTCACCCGCCTCCTCAAGTAAATTTTTAATGAAGAAGAAAGACGGGGGTGTGCGCCCTTGCATTGATTACTGTGCACTTAATACAATTCGCTATAGTTATCTTCTACCCCTCATTTCCTCTGTAATCGAATCAATGCATGGGGCGCGCTTCTTCCCGAAATTAGATCTCAGGAGTGCGTACAACCTGGTGCGTGTCCGGGAAGGGGACGAATGGAAGACAGCATTTAGCACCACCACAGGGCATTATGAATAGCTGGTGATGCCGTACGGGTTGATGAATGCTCAATTAGTCTTCCAGTCCTTTGTGAATGAGGTGTTTCGGGACATGCTTGGTCGCGGTGTGGTGGTCTACATCGATGACATCCTGGTGTATTCCGCTACGTGCGCCGAGCATGTGTCCCTGGTTCGCAGAGTGCTTGGGCGACTGTTGGAGCATGACCTGTATGCCAAGGCAGAAAAATGTCTGTTCTTCAACAATCCGTCTCCTTCCTTGGATACCACATCACCACTTCAGGTGTGGAGATGGAGTGAGACCGCATTTCAACCACGGTTAAGGAGGTGCAGTGCTTCATTGGCTTTGCCAATTACTATCAGGGCTTTGGCAAGGTCGCAGACCCCATCACCTCTCTGTTGAAGGGTGGGCCGTCCCGGCTCCGCTGTTCTGCTGAGACTGACAGGGCTTTCAATACCCTGAGGGCTCTGTTCACCTCAGCCCCGGTACTGGTCCATCCCGATTCCTCATTGCCGTTCATAGTGGAGGTGGACGCGTCCGAGGTAGGGGTAGACACTGTCCTATTACAACGCTCGGGCATGCCACCCAAGCTCTGCCCCTGTGCCTTCTTTTCTAAGAAGCTCAGCCCGGCGGAAAATAACTATGACATTGGTGATTGGGAGCTGTTGGCTGTTATCAGAGCACTGACAGCGTGGAGGCCCTAGCTCGAGGGGGCTAAACACCGTTTCCTCGTCTGGACTGACCACCGTAACCTGGAGTACATCCTGGCAGCGAGGAGGCTGAAACCTCGCCAGGCCAGGTGGGCCTTGTTCTTCACCCGGTTTGATTTCACGCTGTCCTATATACCAGGCACTAAGAACGTGAAGGTAGACACACTGTCACGGCAGTACGACACAGAGGAGAGGCCCATTGATAACACCCCCATACTCCTGGCCTCCTGCATTGTGGCACCGGTGGTGTGGGCGGTGGACGCGGACATAGAGCGGGCGTTACGCACAGAGCCATCTCCACCTCAGTGCCCAGCTGGGCTTCCGTACGTGCTGTCTAGTGTCCGTGATCATCTTATCTATTGGGCACACACGTCCCCCTCCTCTGGTCACCCAGGCATCGGCCGTACAGTGCGCTCCCTTACCGGTGAGTACTGGTGGCCTACCTTGGCTAAGGACGTGAGGGTGTATGTCTCCTCCTGCTCGGTGTGCTCCCAGAGTAAGGCACCTAGGCACCTTAAAGTGGGTAAGTTACATCCCTTACCAGTTCCACAATGGCCATGGTCCCACTTATCGATTCTCTAACTGATTTTCCCCTCTCTCAGGGTAAGACCATCCTGGTCATTGTGGACCGCTTTTCTAAAGCCTGCCGCCTCCTTCCTCTGCCCGGTCTCCCCACAGCCCTGCAAACTGCGGAAGCCCTTTTTAATCACGTCTTCCGGCACTACGGGGTGCCAGAGGATATAGTGTCTGACCGGGGTCCCCAGTTTACGTCTAGGGTCTGGCTGGTCCACTCCAGGAGTCTGAGGTGCGGGAGGTCCCTCCGCCCCCTCTGGACATCGATGAGGCACCGGCATACTTCATCCGTTCCATCCTGGATTCGAGGCGTCGGGCGGGGGGCCTTTAGTACCTTGTGGAGTGGGAGGGGTACAGTCTGGAGGAGCGGTGCTGGGTCGCGGTGAAGGATGTCCTCGAACCCTCCCTGTTGCAGGACTTCCACCGTCACCATCCGGATCGCCCTTCTCCACGTCCTCCTGGCCGTCCCCGTGGCCAGTGTTGGCGTGCTGCTGGAGCTGCGCGTCAAGGGTGGGATACTGTCACGACTCCCTCCAAAGCTGCCTCATCTCCTTGTTCGGGCAGGCTTCGGCGTTCATTGTCACCATTCGTCTAGCCACTGTCGCTCCTCTTTTCATCATTCCATTTGTTTGGTCTTGTTTTTCACACACACCTGGTACATATCGCCTCATCAGTCTCTGTATAATTATTCACTCTGCTCCCCCATATCTTTGTGTGTTATTGTTCCATGTGGAGGTGTCGCTAGCTCGTGTTGAGCATTATGTTACTTTTATAGCCGGGATATTCACCTTTGTGTTTTGTTTTCCCAGTACGCATTTATGTCGCACTGTATTTGGTTTACGCATTGCTGCGGACCGTTGTATTGGCCAAATAAACCCTATTCTTTGATTCACATGTCCTGCGCCTGGCTCCGTCCAACTCACCTTGTTACAGAATAACACACCCAAACAGCATGGAGTCAGCAGGAGTGGGGAATATGCCTGGAGTCATTGAGCAGGTCTGGGAGCATTCCACCATGTTAGCCAGCTTGGGCGAAGCGATGGATTGGGTTCTCCAGGCCGTCCAGCGCCTGAGGGGAGAGGATCCGACCCTGCAGAACCAGCTGAGCGACCGGATCCAGCCACCCATACACCAGCAACCAGGAGTATTCACCTGTCTCTACCGAGGGAATACGACGGGACAGCTGCCCTCTGCAAGGGTTTCCTCCTGCAGTTGGACCTCTACTTCAACACCATCAGCCCTGCTCCATCGGATCGGGAGAAGGTGTCCGCCCTTGTCTCCTGCCTCCCGGGGAAAGCCCTGGAGTGAGCCAACGCGGTCTGAAGTAAAAGAGGAGACGCATTGTACAGCTACTGAGAGTTTGCTCACCTCTTCCGTGCAGTCTTTGATCATCCCCCCAAAGGAAGAGAGGCGGGCGAGCGTCTGTTCCATCTGAGGCAGGGGACGAGGACTGCTTAAGATTTTGTCCTGGAGTTTAGAACCCTAGCGGCTGGGTCCGGGTGGAACGAGTGGTCCCTCATCGACCATTTCCGATGCAGCCTGCGTGAGGACGTCCGAAGGGAGCTAGCCTGCCGGGATACCAGTCTGACCTTCGACCAACTGGTGGACATGGCCATCCGGTTGGACAACCTACTGGCTTCGAGAGGACGTCCTGGAAGGGGCCTGCCCGTTTCACCCCCCTCACCCAGCCTCACGTTCCGATGGAGGTGGGTGGTGTAGCGTTCCGGGAGAACGGAGGACGACAGATCCAGTGTCACTCTTCTGGCAGAAGAGGACATTCTGCTGCATGATGTCGTCAGAGTTCTTCTGGTTCTGGAGGTGAGAGGCAGGGCACTCTCGCGTCACCCCAGGTAGCACAAACCCACACTTGTTCAGAGTCATCTGCTACGCATTTAACCGTCCACCCTCCATATACAGTTGAAGTCAGAACTTTACATACACTTAGGTTGGAGTCAATAAAACTCGTTTTTCAACCACTCCACAAATGTATTGTTGACAAACTATAGTTTTGGCAAGTCGGTTAGGACATCTACTTTGTGCATGACACAAGTAATTTTTCCAACAATTGTTTACAGACAGATTATTTCACTTTTCCAGTGGGTCAGAAGTTTACATACACTAAGTTGACTGTGCCTTTAAACAGCTTGGAAAATTCCAGAAAATTATGTCATGGCTTTAGAAGCTTCTGATAGGCTAACTGACATCATTTGAGACAATCGGAGGTGTACCTGTGGATGTATTTCAAGGCCTACCTTCAAACTCAGTGCCTCCTTGCCTGACATCATGGTAAAACGTTAGTTTTACGCATGTATAAACACCACGGACCACGCAGCCGTCATATCGCTCAGGAAGGAGACACGTTCTGTCTCCTAGAGATGAACATACCTTGGTGTGAAAAGTGCAAATCAATCCCAGAACAACAGCAAAGGACCTTGTGAAGATGCTGGAGGAAACAGGTACAAAAGTATCTATATCCACAGTAAAACGAGTCCTATATCGACATAACCTGAAAGGCTGCTCAGAAAGGAAGAAACCACTACTCCAAAACCGCCATAAAAAAGCCAGACTACGGTTTGCAACTGCTCATGGGGACAAAGATCATACTTTTTGGAGAAATGTCCTCTGGTCTGATGAAACAAAAATAGAACTGTTGGGCAATAATGACCATTGTTATTTTTGGAGGAAAAAGGGGGCAAGCCGAAGAACACCATCCCAACTGTGAAGCACGGGCGTGGCCGCATCATGCTGTGGGGGTGCTTTGCTGCAGGAGGGACTGGTGTACTTCACAAAATAGATTGCATCATGAGGAAGGAAAATTATGTGGATATTGAAGCAACATCTCAAGACATCAGTCAGGAAGTTAAAGCTTGGTCGCAAATGGGTCTTCCAAATGGACAATGACCCCAAGCATACTTCCAAAGTTGTGGCAAAATGGCTTAAGGACAACAAAGTCAAGGTATTGGAGTGGCCATCACAAAGCCCTGACCTCAATCCTATAGAACATTTGTGGGCAGAACTGAAAAAGTGTGTGCGAGCAAGGAGGCCTACAAACCCGATTCAGTTACACCAGCTCTGTCAGGAGGAATGGGCCAAAATTCACCCAACTTATTGTGGGAAGCTTGTGGAAGGCTACCCAAAAGGTTTGACCCAAGTTAAACAATTTAAAGGCAATTCTACCAAATACTAATTGAGTGTATGTAAACTTCTGACCCACTGGGAATGTGATGAAAGAACTAAAAGCTGAAATAAATCATTCTCTCTACTATTATTCTGATATTTCACATTCTTAAAATAAAGTGGTGATCTTAACTTTTTTTACAAGGATTAAATGTCAGAAATTGTGAAAAACAGAGTTGAAATTTATTTGGCTAAGGTGTATGTAAACTTCTGACTTCAACTGTATCTTCCAGTCCTTTGTGAATGAGGTGTTTCGGGACATGCTTGGTCACGGTGTGGTGGTCTACATCGATGACATCCTGGTGTATACCGCTACGCGCGCCGAGCATGTGTCCCTGGAGTGCTTGGACGACTGTTGAAGCATGACCTGTATGCCAAGGCAGAAACATTTCTGTTCTTCCAACAATCCTTCTCCTTCCTCGGATACCACATCACCACCTCATGTGTGGAGATGGAGGGAGACCGCATTTCAGCCGTGCGTAATAGGCCGACTCCAACCACAGCTAAGGAGGTGCAGCGCTTCATTGGCTTTGCCAATTACTATCGGAGGTTTATCCGGGGTTTTGGCAAGGTCGTAGCCCCATCACCGCTCTGTTGAAGGGTGGGCCGTCCCGGCTCCGCTGGTCTGCTGAGGCTGACAGGGCTATCAGTACCCTGAAGGCTCTGTTCACCTCAGCCCCGGTACTGGTCCATCCCGATCCCTCATTGCCGTTCGTAGTGGTGGACGCGTCCGAGGTAGGGGTAGGCGCTGTTCTATCCCAACTCTCGGGCACGCCACCCAAGCTCCGGCCCGGTGCCTTCTTCTCTAAGAAGCTAAGCTCGGCGGAGCAGAAGTATGACGTTGGTGATCGGGAGCTGTTGGCTGTATTGTGTTTTTAAATTGGAAATAAATCTAATAAAAATAAAAATCACAACAAATGTAAGGTATTTATAAAAACAAAAACAGCTGGCCATGGTTAGCTGGAAGTTGGCAGGGCGAATTTGAGATTAGAGAAATTACTTGCTGTTGTCTTTCAAATGAACTCATGGCTAGATTGCTTGCCGAGGGCTTTTAGCAGTCCTCTAAGTTGAGGCAACTTGCCAGAGATGCAAAAGCGGCCTGCAGAGGGCTTATAACGGTATTTTGAATGGGGGCTACCCGAGTTGCAAATCACACCTTCAACGGCAAACTTAGCTTGCCCGTGGCGGTAAGAATTTATAGTTTTGGGTGTAGGGAAAGTGCAAAATAGCAAGCAGGAGGATATTTTGTGCGTACTGGGTAGCTACTGCTGCTACCTACAGTATATCAGTCAACAACAGCTAACTAGGTTTCCTCTTGACATCAAACCATAGGATTTGGAATATAAGTAACTGAGATAGTTGTTGTATAGACTTTCCTTTTTGATAAGACCACATGTGGATTGCTTGGCTTGCTAGTTAGCTTGTGTGTAGAGTGCACTCCTGAGCCTCTGTCTCCACTAGTCTACTTGAAAATTTGGACAAAAAGGAAAAGCTGCTGGACCTACGGGCCTGTCTCAGCCAAAGAGGATGATGTCATTTTCCAAGCAATTTTCAAGCACGTTTTGAAAAGGTTTGTTTAAAAAACAAGTTCGGAAGGTTTTTCTGAGTGGTTGTTCTCTCATGTATGCTTTGGCCACAACTACAAGTAAAGGACGAGTCAACAACATTATTTGGGTATGAATTAACAGAATATTACCATTTTAAAATATGATTTTCACTGGACAGTTACTTTAAACCACTGAAGAAAACCGCCTCACAATGATTTTAAACTGTGTTTTTAATACACAATTACATTAAACACAGACTACCCCTTGCTAATCAGGAGACTCAGGTATGTTGTGGTGGACTTTCACTAAAATTGCTTCACAGGAACCTGGTTAAATGGAGTTTGTAGTGTGGCTAACCACTGGTTGGCTGACACGTAATGCACTGTCAGCATGCAGTCAAGGCTACTAACCACTTTCTGTGCTAACTAGAGCTCTCTAATCGTATCCTGATATTGACAGCAGATGAGTTTTAGTTTAGGCCTCCAACATTTCAAATTGAATTAATTCCCCTTTAACTGTAGGACTCTGACATTTCACATTGGAATCATTCCCCTTTAATTGTATTTCACATTATTAAATTGGGAGATTGAAAATGTTTGCGGAAAATATGTGGGGTATAAAAACACAACAGATGCTGAATAAATACATATAAAAGTGTATTTTAATATATTTAAATAAATTCAAATAGCATATTTGGAATACATACAATGGATAATGATGCATTGAAATGTAGGTGACACAAAACAGGTAAACAGTTCAAGATAGAAATACATAGTTTTGATAATTATACGTTTTTCTCAATCCTAAATAACTCTCATCATGCATCATTTTCACGTTATTTACAAGTGGCATAGTTCAGTCTGTTCTGTACTTCACTCCAGCTCCAGCCAGCATTCTTTCATTCCTCATTGTGATGAACCATGCCTGTGTACACTACAGGTCCAAAGTTTTAGAACACCTACTCATTCAATGGTTTTTCTTTATTTTTACTATTTTCTACATTGTAGAATAATAGTGAAGACATCAAAACTTTGAAATAACACATATGGAATCATGTAGTAACCAAAAAAATGTTAAACAAATCAAAATATATTTTATATTTGAGATTCTTCAAATAGTTACTACATATGTTGATGTGTTTAACACTTTTTCGGTTACTACATGATTCCATATGTGTTATTTCATAGTTTTGATGTCTTCACTATTATTCTACAATGTAGAAAATAGTAAAAATAAAGAAAAACCCTTGAATGAGTAGGTGTTTTAAACTTTTGACCGGTAGTGTATATCTTCTTCGAGAACATACAATTGATGAATACAGATGCATATGTTTATATATGTAAGTGTAAATTGTCTGTAAATATACAGACAATGATTTACAAATCATACATATACATATCATATACAGTATACAATAAAAAAACAATGATGTCAATAAGTTCCCTTTTAAGCACGTCAGTTGGGAGAGGGTTATCCTAAGGGGTTGTGGTTGGAGTTGAAATTGCCATTTATATAAGCAAGGTAGTTTAATCAAATTCCAAATGCCATTGCCCTCCCTCTTGCCCCAGCTGATAAGCTATTCAAAGGAATCTCAGTAGTAATAGACCAGGGCCGTATCCACAAAGCGTCTCAGAGTAGAACATTGGTTGTAAGTGCCGACAATAAATATACACTGCTCAAAAAAATAAAGGGAACACTTAAACAACACAATGTAACTCAAAGTCAATCACACTTCTGTGAAATCAAACTGTCCACTTAGGAAGCAACACTGATTGACAATACATTTCACATGTTGTTGTGCAAATGGAATAGACAACAGGAAATTATAGGCAATTAGCAAGACACCCCCAATAAATAAGTGGTTCTGCAGGTGGTGACCACAGACCACTTCTCAGTTCCTATGCTGATGTTTTGGTCACTTTTGAATGCTGGCGGTGCTTTCACTCTATTGGTAGCATGAGACGGAGTCTACAACCCACACAAGTGGCTCAGGTAGTGCAGCTCATCCAGGATGGCACATCAATGCGAGCTGTGGCAAGAAGGTTTGCTGTGTCTGTCAGCGTAGTGTCCAGAGCATGGAGGCGCTACCAGGAGACAGGCCAGTACATCAGGAGACGTGGAGGAGGCCGTAGGAGGGCAACAACCCAGCAGCAGGACTGCTACCTCCGCCTTTGTGCAAGGAGGAGCAGGAGGAGCACTGCCAGAGCCCTGCAAAATGACCTCCAGCAGGCCACAAATGTGCATGTGTCTGCTCAAACGTCAGAAACAGACTCCAGGAGGGTGGTATGAGGGCCTGACGTCCACAGGTGGGGGTTGTGCTTACAGCCCAACACCGTGCAGGACGTTTGGCATTTGCCAGAGAACACCAAGATTGGCAAATTCGCCACTGGCGCCCTGTGCTCTTCACAGATGAAAGCAGGTTCACACTGAACACATGTGACAGACGTGACAGTCTGGAGACGCCGTGGAGAACGTTCTGCTGCCTGCAACATCCTCCAGCATGACCGGTTTGGCGGTGGGTCAGTCATGGTGTGGGGTGGCATTTCTTTGGGGGGCCGCACAGCCCTCCATGTGCTCGCCAGAGGTAGCCTGACTGCCATTAGGTACCGAGATGAGATCCTCAGACCCCTTGTGAGACCATATGCTGGTGCGGTTGGCCCTGGGTTCCTCCTAATGCAAGACAATGCTAGACCTCATGTGGCTGGAGTGTGTCAGCAGTTCCTGCAAGAGGAAGGCATTGATGCCTTCCTCATCAGGAGCATGCCCAGGCGTTGCCCAGGCGTTGTAGGGAGGTCATACAGGCACGTGGAGGCCACACACCCTACTGAGCCTCATTTTGACTTATTTTAAGGACATTACATCAAAGTTGGATCAGCCTGTAGTGTGGTTTTCCACTTTAATTTTGAGGGTGACTCCAAATCCAGACCTCCTTGGGTTGATACATTTGATTTCCATTGATAATTTTTGTGTGATTTTGTTGTCAGCACATTCAACTATGTAAAGAAAAAAGTATTTTAATAAGATTATTTCATTCATTCAGATCTAGGATCTGTTGTTTAAGTGTTCCCTTAATTTTTCTGAGCAGTGTATTTTACCCCTACTCTTATGGCATAAGAGTCCCACCTAGTTGACAGATATTTAGGAGCCTGTCCTAGCCAGTATGGCTGACCCTGTAAAACAACACATTTCACTGCACCTGGTGTGTGACAATACAACATCTTGATAATAGAAAAATGCAGCAAGTCAGTGGTTCCTGCGACACATGCAATTGCTTTGGAGTTGTTCAATTCATGTTTTGATATTTATGTTTTGATATGATCAATCCATAAATAATCTAGACCTACATGTAGCCGTATCTCTTGCGCTTTTGACAATAATTTCACGAGGCCTATTTCACATGACATGCCTAACTACTTTTAATGACTAGGCTAATAAATAAACATGTTTTTCTTTTGATTATTTAATATTTCAAGTTAACCCTTTTAAAAAAAGTTATGCATGCCAATATATTAGGCAATAATTTAGAGTAGGCAAAGTGATCGTGTCAGGCGAAAATGATATCAAACGTTTTATCATTGCAACATTTTATGTACAGTAATATTCACCGTGGTTGTCTGAAAGCGTGCTACAGAGTTCACAACTGGTGATTCTTCATCGCAATTGGTTATTCCCCATCATTTGCAACAATGTCAATGAGCGTCACCACTATCTTTCCTTTGCAGTACCTCAAACTGTCGTGATTACCAGCTGAGATAAACTTTTATGAGTTGATTTTACTCCTGGCTTAGAGTTTGTCTTAAAACAGGTTTTATTGATCTTATCTTAACTAATACAACAGAAAAATATGCTTCTGGGAATGTTTTCTACCAGATGTTGGAACAATGCTACAGGGACTTGCTTCCATTTAGCCACAAGCGCATTAGTGAGTCGGGCATGATGCACAAGATCATTAGTGAGGTCAGGCACTGATGTTGGGAGATTAGGCCTGGCTCGCAGTTGGCATTCCAATTCAACCCAAAGGTGTTCGATGGGGTTGAGGTCAGGGCTCTATGCAGGCCGGTTAAGTTCTTCCACACCGATCTTGACAAACCATTTCTGTATGGACCTCGCTTTGTGCACGGGGGCATTGTCATGCTGAAACAGGAAACTCGGTAGTGAGTGTTGCTGCCGAGGACAGATTATTTTTACGCACTACAACACTCGACGGCCCCGTTCTGTGAGCTTGCGTGGCCTACCACTTCACGGCTGAGCCTTTGTTGCTCCTAGACGTTTCCACTTCACAATAACAGCACTTACAGTTGACCGGGGCAGCTCGAGCATGGCAGACATTTGACGAACTGACTTGTTGGAAAGGTGGCATCCTATGACGGTGCAACGTTGAAAGTAATTGAGCATTCTACTGTCAGTGTTTGTCTATGGAGATTGCATGGCTGTGTGCTCGATTTTATACACCTGTCAGCAACGGGTGTGGCTGAAATAGCCGAATCCACTAATTTGAAGGGGTGTCCACATTATTTTGGCCATGTAGTGTGTATATATACAGTACAAGTCAAAAGTTTGGACACACCTACTCATTCAAGGGTTTTTCTTTATTTTTACTATTTTCTACATTGTAGAATAATAGTGAAGACATCAAAACTATGAAATAATATGTGGAATCATGTAGTAACCAAAAAAGTGTTAAACAAATCAAAATATGTTTTATGTTTGAGATTCTTCAAAGTAGCCACCCTTTGCCTTGATGACAGCACACTCAACCAGCTTCACCTGGAATGCTTTTCAAACAGTATTTCCTTCACTATGCAGTCCAACTCATCACAACCCATCTCAATTGGGTTGAGGTCGGGTGATTGTGGAGGCCAGGTCATCTGATGCAGCACTCCATCACTCTCCTTCTTGGTCAAATAGCCCTTACACAGCCTGGAGGTGTGTTGGGTCATTGTCCTGTTGAAAAACAAATGATAGTCCCACTAAGAGCAAATCAGATGGGATGGGTGTATCGCTGCAGAATGCTGTGGTAGCCATGCTGGTTAAGTGTGGCTTGAATTCTAAATAAGTAACAGACAGTGTCACCAGCAAAGCACCCCACACCATCACACCTCCTCCTCTATGCTTCACGGTGGGAACCACACATGCGGAGATCATCCATTCACCTACTATGAGTCTCACAAAGACACAGCGGTTGGAACCAAAAAATCTCACATTTGGACTCATCAGACCAAAGGACAGATTTCCACCGGTCTAATATCCATTGCTCGTGTTTCTTGGCCCAAGCAAGTCTGTTCTTCTTATTGGTGTCCTTTAGTAGTGGTTTCTTTGCAGCAATTTGACCATGAAGGCCTGATTCACGCAGTCTACTCTGAACAGTTGATGTTGAGATGTGTCTGTTACTTGAACTCTGTGAAGCATTTATTTGGGCTGCAATCTGAGGTGCAGTTAACGCTAACAAACTTATCTTCTGCAGCAGAGGTAACTCTTGGTCTTCCTTTCCTGTGACGGTCCTCATGAGAGCCAGTTTAATCGTAGCGCTTGATGGTTTTTGCGACTGCACTTGAAGAAACTTTAAAAGTTCTTGAAATGTTCCGTATTGACTGACCTTCATGTCTTAAAGTAATGATGGACTGTATTTTCTCTTTGCTTATTTGAGCTGTTCTTGCCATAATATGGACTTGGTCTTTTACCAAATAGGGCTATCTTCTGTATACCACCACAACCTTGTCACAACACAACTGATTGGCTCAAACACATTAAGAAGGAAAGAAATTCCACAAATTAACATTTAGCAAGCCACACCTGTTAATTGAAATACATTCCAGGTGACTACCTCATGAAGCTGGTTGAAAGAATGCCAAGAGTGTGCAAAGCTGTCATCAAGGCAAAGGGTGGCTACTTTGAAGGATCTCAAATATAAAATATATTTTGATTTGTTTAACACTTTTATTGTTACTACATACACCACCAGTCAAAGGTTTGGACACACCTACTCATTCAAGTGTTTTCATTATTTTTACAATGTTTTACATTGTATAATAATAGTGAACACATCAAAACTAGTAAAAATAAAGAAAAACCCTGGAATGAGTAGGTGTGTCCAAACTGACTGGTACTGTATATATATATCAACCAAAAGTAAATCAAAACTAGATGTTGAATTGATGCCTGTGCCTAGTGGGAAGAGTCCTACCTAGTCGACAGATATTTAGGAGATATCATGTGCTGTCCTAACTAGTTAAGAGATACCAGCAGCGAGTCAGTGGTTCCTGCACCATAGACAGGAAATTGCTTTGGAGTTGTTGAAAGAATGTTTTGATATTTCTATATAATCAACCCATAAAATATCTAGACCTACCTGCAACAGTATCTCCTTTTTTTTTTTTTTTTTTCATTTATGGGGGGGATGGATCAGCTTAATATTGCAGATAGATTGTATCTTCTATTAATGTAATTGTCTGCGTCACTTCCAACAACATCTGCGTCACTTGCAACAGTATCTCTTGCTCTTTTGAAAATTATTTCATATTCGTGGGTGTCTGAAGCGGACTATAGAGTTCACAGATGGCGATGCCTCCTCGTGATTGGATATTCCCCACAATTTGCAACAATGTCAATGAGTGTCATCACTATCTTTTCTTTGCGTAATTACCAGTTGAAATAAACTTTTATGAGTTGATTTTACTCCTGGCTCAGTTTGTCTGAACAGTGTCTTAACATCATCCTAAAACCTACTCTGAGCTGGGATTTTGTTGTTGTCTTAAAACGGGTTTTAACAGGATTCCTAGGACCTTTTCTGAAACACTTTGTGGATATGGCCCCAGGTCCCCCCTGTCCATGTTATCTCAATGTGTATGATCTAAAAGGCTAAACTGATACTAGAGAAGCACTCCTACTCTGAGACGTTTTATTAATATTGGCCCAGGTGTCCTTCTTTCAGCCTTTTACTTGATAACTTAACTATGATAAATGTATTTAAATGAAATACTAACTGGAGAGCTCATTTACAACTTATAGTCCCCCAGAAGTGTAAAAACACATTACATCATTCAAATTCTCTCTGTTGAAATACTATACATTTCAGATGTAAAAAAAAAAGACTAAACTCCTTTAAACTGATATTTCCATGATGGTGCATCGTCCAAGCGTCCTCTCATAGAACCCCCGATGTGGTGGCGCCCAACATGGGGGGAGAGGTGGGGGAGAGTCCTGTGCCCTGTGTGTGGGGGGGGGACTACGGTGAGAGAAAGGGAGACAACCAGATGTGTGTGTGGGACTGTGGTGAGCATTTCGACGAGGTGTGAGTGTGGGGCTGTGGTGAAACTTGGGGAGAGGTTGAGGTTTGTGTATGGGGCTGTGGTAGGGGTGAGGACTATGTGTGTGTGTGGGGTTATGGTGAAGATTAGATGTGTGTGTAGGACTTTGCTGAGAGTGAGGGAGAGTATAGGATGTGTGTGGGTGGTTTTGGTGAGGCTGAGAGAAAGGATTAGGTGTGTGGGGACGAGGTTTGTGTGTGGGGCTATGGTGAGGGTGAGGAGTGTGTGTGGAGCTATGGTGAGGACGAGATGTGTGTGTGGGGCTGTGGTGAACATGAGGTGTGTGCGTGGGGCTGTGGTGAGAGAAAGATGTGTGAGGATGAGATGTGTGTGTGGGGCTATGATGTAGATGAGGTGTGTGTGTGTGGCTATGATGGGGATGATGTGTGTGTGTGGGACTATGCTGTAGATGAGGTGTGTGTGTGGAGATGTGTTGAGCCAGAGGGTGCAAGCGTGGGAGATAGCGTGGGGAGGGAGCTGGAGCTGGAGCATGAAGTCAGCAGAAGTACTCGTTGGGCTGTCCCTCTATCTTAGCCGTGGCCTCCGAGTCCAGACTGGAGCGGGCCGACAGCAGCCGGTTGGACTCCTCTGGATTGAGTCTGGTCAGGTACTCACCCTCCAACCCTTTAGCCTTGGTTCCGGGGGACAGCGTCTCAAAAGTCACATACGAGTCCTGGATGTCCTTGGACTTCTTGCCCCACATCTTCTGGATGCGCCTCTTGAGCGCGCCACAGCAGACGATGACGGTGAGCGGCACAGCAATGACGCAAGCCACCGTAATCACAATGACGTTGATGAGCTTCTGGGTGCCAGCGGCACTGGCCGCCTCGTCGGTGGAGAAGATGACGCACTGCTCCTTCTTGGGGATCAGGCCCCGGACACACACGCAGGCAATGTACTTGGTCTTGGGCACCAGGCCCTCGATGAAGACCCGATTCTGGCCCGCCGCCACGTTGATCTTGCGCATGTCTCGCTCGCCGAAGACGGCATAGAGCACACTGAAGGCTGTGGTGTTCTTGGCCTTGGGTGCCCGCCAGTTCAGGGTGATGGTGTTCTCCGTGTCGCCCAACACCTTGACCGAGCGAACTATCCGGTCCGGGTCATACTGGGCCTGAGCCAGGTTGCTCAGGTTGGTCTTCTCCAGCTCCAGGAGTCCGTCTGGACTGGGCAACCTGGCTTGTCCAGGGGTGGCTCTATCTGCCACACTTCCCACTCCCTCAGGCTCAGGGCTGGAGTCCACCACAGCAGGTGGGGGTGGAGGGGTGGGGGTGGGAACCACTAACCTAGCCACAAGTTTCTCCTGGTATGCTACCTTCCCCATCCCGTTGGGTTTCTTGACTTTGTTTTTTTTTACAGCAGCAGCAACCACGCTGGTTTGGTTGTTGTTATTGTCGGGTTTTGGGGGAGCGTCGGAGATGACCAGGGAGATGACGGTCTCTGCAATTCCAGCGTAGTTAGTGGCCGTGCAGACGTACTTCCCTGAGTCACGGTAGGACACGGCTGGGACACTGAGGATGGACCAGATGATGCCTTCCTTGGAGTTCTCCTGCTGGACTGTAGAGCAAGAGAAGAGACATGGACATACTATTAGTCAGAGTAAAAAATAAAAATACTAAATACTAAAAAGTCATACAAAGACAGGGGAGATTCCCATTGAAAGTGTTTTTTAATCCAGGGGCCATATCCACAAAGCGTCTCAGAAAAGGTCCTAGGAATCCTGTTAAAACCAGTTTTAAGACAAAAAATAACTCTCAGAGTAGGTTTTAGGATGATGTTAAGACACTGCTCAGACAAACTCTGAGCCAGGAGTAATTTCAATTCGTAAAAGTTTACCTCAGCTGGTAGTCACAACAGTTTAAGGTACAGCAAAGGAAAGATAGTGATGACGCTCATTGACATGCAATGTTGCAAATGATGGGGAATAACTAATCGCGAGGAGGCATTGCCAGCTGTGAACTCTATAGCACGCTTCAGACAACTACGGCCTAACACAGTCTTTATGAAGTCAAGAAGCTACTACTACTTGCTAGCTAGCTACATTGATTAGCTAGGTTCACAATGTAAACAAAAGCAACTTGTGTAATTAGACAATAATTTAGTACAACCACTAGCAACAATTTAATGAGTATTTTTGAAAAACTGGACCAAAGCTATTGTAGTTATGCATAATCGATTAATATGGTACAGTACAGTAGAAAATAGAATAAAGACGCTCTTCCCCTCTGCTCCTCTCCGCTCTCAAAACAACGCGCTCTGTTAAGCAGGTAGAACAGCACATTGACACGACGCTGATGGCAAAGCAACGCGACGTGTAGTGGAGCTGAAGAGTTATAGTAGAGCTGAAGTGTTATACTCACACAGACACAGAGAGAGAAAGGAATAGAAGCACACATACACAAATCCCTTGCTGACTCACCTGTCCCATTCAGGGCTTTCCCTTCCGCCCTCCGCCAGGCCAGATCCGGGCTGGGAACGCCAATGGTTCCGCAGCGCAGCAGCACGTTGTTTCCCACGGCGCCGTGGACGCGTGCCATCGCTGTGTGGATGCGCGGCGCCTGGCACCTCCGTAGCTCGGCGTCGCTGAACAGAACACCTGACAGGCTCTCGGGAGCGGCGCAGCGGAGGCGTGTGTCGATGAATGCTACGGAGAGCGTTGGCGACTTCTGGAACTGGACCAGGTCATACAGGCGGCAGTCACACACCCAGGGGTTGTCATGGAGACCTGGATGGTTTAAGTTCAACTCATTAATTCACATGGCAGAATACAATTGAACTCTGAATTCTGTGATGAATAAAATAAAAAAGGATACTAATGAGGGTTGGTGGGGTCAGAGGTGAGGGGAGAACGTAAAAGTTACAGTATGAAGTGGAGGGGACATTATAAGAAAGGCCCAGAGTTTTTCCTGGGCCTGGTCACTTTACAAACACATCGTGAATGAAAGGAATGACAGTGTCTCTCTGGTTGCACAGCTTTACTGTACAGCTACAGATGACTGCTGTGGATGTCTGTGTGAGGATTACTTACATTCTAGAATAAACTACAATGCGGGTGTGGTGATGATGACAACGATAATGATGACGGCGACGACGATGGTTCAATTGGGATTTAGGCAGTGATTGCACAATATTCAGATTATGTTGACTTTTTCAGAGGATTTGGGAACACGTCACACATTTGTCTGTATATCTCAATTTTTTTCTAAATTTGGAGGGATTTTTCAACCAACAACTGAGTGACTAAAATATATATATTTTTTATCTCAAGTGTTTTTTTTTTACCAGTAAATTGACTGAGAACACATTATCATTTACAGCAACAACCTGGGTAATAGTTTCAGGGGAGAGGAGGGGGGATGAATGAGCCAATTGGAAGCTGGGGATGATTAGGTGGCCATGATGGTATGAGGACCAGATTGGACATTTTGCCAGGACACCGGGGCTAACACCCCTACTCTTACAATAAGTGCCATGGGATCTTTAGAGACCACAGAGAGTCAGGACACCCGTTTAACATCCCATCCGAAAAACAGCACCCTACACAGGGCAATGTTCCCAATCACTGCCCTGGGGTATTGGGATATTTTTCTTGACCAGTAGAAAGAGTACTTCCTACTGGCCCTCCAACACCACTTACCAGCAGCATCTGGTCTCCCATCCAGGGACCAACCCTGCTTAGCTTTAGAGGCAAGCCAGTAGTAGGATGTAGGGTGGTATGCTGCTGGCCAATGATGATGACAACGATAATGGCAACAATTATGGTTAAATTGGGATTTAGGGAGTGATTGCACAATACTCAGATCATGTTGGCTTTTTCAGAGGATTTGGGAACATATCACACATTCGTCTGTATACAGTATCTCTTTTTTTCTCAATTTGGAGAGATTTTTCAACCAACAACTGAGTGACTGAAAAAGATCTAGCTTCCTTAAGCAATTTTTTATCACAAGTGGTAGAGGCATTCATATGATGGAAAACATGCCTGATCTGGATGTATGATTGTCTTGTGGCTGCCTTCCAGCCACATCTCCCTTGTAAATGAGAGTGTATCTCAATGGTACATGCGATCACCTGCTTAATTGTTAGATAAATATCAGGAAAAATCGCTCTCCCTTACCAAGTATCATTTTGGAGCTCTCTGCGCTCTGCACAGGTTTAACCGCTAGCCAGGTGGCGAGCACCTCGGCCGGGACAGTCAGGAGGTTGTTGCTGGACAGATCCAGGTAGGTCAGGTTTTTTATATAAATTGTGGCGTCTGCGGGAACTGAGGTCAACTGGTTGTTGTGCAAGTCGAGCAGCCTGAGGCTGGACATATCCATAAGAGACTCCCAGGGGAATGCGGTGAGGGCATTCCCATCCAGTCGCAGCTCCTCCAGATTTAGCATCCCACGGAAACTGTCCGGGTTGAGGGCGGACAGCACATTGAAGGACATCCAGAGGAACTCCAGATTGGGGAGGTAGCTGAAGGCTTTGCTTGGGATCCGATGGATGGCTGTTTTCTCGATGCGCAGCTTGGACGTGTCCACGGGGAAACTGGCAGGCACAAGGGAGATCTCGGGGTCATTGCAAATGACGCTCCTGAGGAAACAACGGGATGTGTTAAACCTAGGCTTATGTTATTTAAATAAAAATGTGTGAGGAAAGGAACACAAATTATTATTATTTTAACTGTCTTTTTGTAAAAAGAATTTTTTATTATTGGTGTAAATTATTTATGTGAAATGCCAAATTGGGTTTTCATATAAGTTAATTAATATAGGCTATGTGCCAATTAATATTATAATTATGGTATTGTAATTATAGTCAACTGATTCAAAAGCCTACATGTAGGCCTAACACTCTCACTAAAAACTAAACTCAGAGAGATTGACAGAGATGGAGAGTTGGTCAGTGTGCCTTTGCAAGATAATCCTGCATTAAATAAAATTGGACATCATGCACTCCCAATAATTCACTTTGTCCACGTGCTGATTTCACAGTGAGGGGTCAACATCTGTAATCATGCGAGAAAAGCCTCTTCAATTAAACGGAATGCGTCTGCACAAACAAATAAAACCATGCACATAAAGCGACAATTTGGTTTGGTTCGTTTCTTCTACTCACCTGGCCAAAGATCCATCACTCAGGTTGTGAAAAAAACAGCTGCACTGTGACGGGCACGCGCTCACCGAGGAGGGTAGCGCACCTGTCGCCAGGTAGAGTCCCAGGACGAACGCGAGGAACATTTTGGCCCACTTTTATGCGTGCACTGCACAGCTAGTCTGCATGCATCCAGTCAGCACCCATTGAAGCCAAACAGACCTGCGTTTGTCATTTACTGAAATATCATCTGCACGGTTTTGTCCCACGGCTTCGCGCTCCCATAGTGATCAGACTGCTATGAGTCCCGAGATAAAAAGGATAGACAAGGATTAGCGAAAGGGACTGCAGTTTTTTCATCTGGATGCATATTTCATCCTGGAATCCGATAGGCTGCGCAGAGACGTCCCTATTTATTATCACACAAAATACTTCCGAAATGGTCATAATCCACTGTGATGTTGTTTGTCTTTTTTTTCTCCCCCACAAATTCAGTTTGTTAATTTGAGCCCTGCCGTGACTGGTAATCTGTTGTTGGGCTGCGCTGGTTTTGCCACGGTGTGGCACCATGGTAAAATTGGTTTGAGAATCGATGTTGGCCAGACATTCGGACCTTCAAACTTAGATAGCTCGCAAACGATTTGACCTACATAACTCAGGTTATGCTCTTTATGATTGAAAAAAATGTGTACAACATTGCACAGGTCTTATTTTACCGATTCCGACCCGAGTTTCATAATCCCATGGCAGGGGTTTAGTCAGCCTGGGGCATGTCAATGCCTCTAGTTTGGGACCATCAACAAAGTGCATGATCACAATATTCAAATTCCAATAGCTCTTCAACCACGTGATTTAGCAACCTAATTTCAACTGTCCATTATTCCTCATATAGAGAGGCATGTTGCACACACTTTGGTTGCCTCATAAAATGATTCAATTTTTTAAAATTCTATATTTATAAAAAACACTTAAAATTCAATGGCCCCTTGATCACATGACCTCGGCATCTCAAACCAACTTTGTATTGTTCAAAGAGTAGGGACACACATTGCACACCCTTTGGTTTCATAAAGCTTACACGATTTTATACAAATATTTGAAACTTTAGAATTTCAATAGCTCTTTAACCACGTGACTCGTTTCAACTGTCCATTATTCCTTGTATAGAGAGACATGTTGCACACACTTTAGTTCTAAAAAAGTATTCATTTTATTTATATATACAGTACCAGTCAAAAGTTTGGACACACCTACTCATTCCAGAGTTTTTCTTTATTTTTGCTATTTTCTACATTGTAGAATAATAGTGAAGACATCAAAACTATGGAATAACATGTGGAATCATGTAGTTACCAAAAAAGTGTTAAACAAATCAAAATATATTTTAGATTTTAGATTCTTCAAAGTAGCCAACCTTTGCCTTGATGACAGCTTTGCACATGCTTGGCATTCTCTCAACCAGCTTCACCTGGAATGCTTTTCCAACAGTCTTGAAGGAGTTCCTACATACGCTGAGCACTTGTTGGCTGCTTTTCCTTCACTCTGCAGTCCGACTCATCCCAAACCATCGCAATTGGATTGAGGTCGGGGGATTGTGGAGGCCAGGTCATCTGATGCAGCACTCCATCACTCTCCTTCTTGGTAAAATAGCCCTTACACAGCCTGGAGGTGTGTTGGTCATTGTCCTGTTGAAAAACAAATGATAGTCCCACTAAGCCCAAACCAGATGGGTTGGCATATCACTGCAGAATGCTCTGGTAGCCATGCTGGTTAAGTATGCCTTGAATTCTAAATAAATCACAGACAGTGTCACCAGCAAAGCACCCTCACACCATAACACCTCCTCCTCCATGCTTTACAGTGGTAACTCTAATGAACTTATCCTCTGCAGCAGAGGTAACTCTGGGTCTTCCATTCCTGTTGTGGTCCTCATGAGAGACAGTTTCATCATAGCGCTTCATGGTTTTTGCGACTGCACTTGAAGAGACTTTCAAAGTTCTTGTAATTTTCCGTATTGACTGACCTTCATGTCTTAAAGTAATGATGGACTGTTGTTTCTCTTTGCTTATTTGAGCTGTTCTTGCCATAATATGGACATGGTCTTTTACCAAATAGGGCAATCTTCTGTATACCACCCCAACCTTGTCACAACACAACTGATTGGCTCAAACGCATTAAGAAATTCCACACAAGGCACACCTGTTAAGAAGGCACACCTGTTAATTGAAATGCATTCCAGGTGACTATCTCATGAAGCTGGTTGAGAGAATGTCAAGAGTGTGCAAAGCTGTCATCAAGGCAAAGGGTAGCTATTTGAAGAATCTCAAATACAAAATACATTTTGATTTGTTTAACACTTTTTTGGTTACTACATGTTTCTGTATGTGTTATTTCATAGTTTTGATGTCTTCACTACTATTCTACAATGTAAAAAAGAGTAAAAATAAAGAAAAATGTTTGAATGAATAGGTGTGTCCAAACATTTGACTGGTAGTGTATATTTTAAGAATATAATGGAATATAACCAAATACTTGTGTTTCTCCTAGAATAAAATCTTACAATGTAACAACAGTTTTAGTAAGTAATAGGCTACAGTCCAGTTTCAGCTTCTTCTGACAAAGTAGAAACAATAAAAAGTGTATTTTTTTGAGTGTGTATATTCAGGACACAGGAAAAGCAATTTTTACACTATTGTTCTAAATGTATCACCCTCTTCTTATTAATCCTCATCTTTCAGTTCATTCAAATTCAATTGTAATACATTTTGTACCTCTAGTTCAACAACTCCAAATCGCTTTTGCATGCGCTCCAAAGTGATAACTTGAAATAACATTATATAGTTTAATTAAATAACCAAAAGGAAACAATTGATTATATTATCCTGTTGGTAATATTATGTGAATACGGCCTCATGTAAAATCATTGTCAAAAGCGAAAGAGATACTTTTGCATCACAAACATGTGCTGTTAGATTACAATATTATTTTTCTGCCCGTTAGGAACAATGTAAACAACACCAAATAAATTATAAGTAATACCAGAGAGTCTGTTCTAATGAAAAATTCATTGTAAAGCCTTTATTACAGCATAGCAAGAGCCTTGGTGATCAATATTAAACAAACACTGAAACAGGCAACATAAGCAGGAACAGAAGCATAGGGCTGAGTGACTCACTCATTCCTGGCTTTCGTTCAAAATAATTTATATTGTAATGCAGGGCTAAAGACACATTCTTTCTGATTGTCTTTAGCATATGCAGTCTCTCTCCTCTTGCTACAGCTAATTTAGTTTGAATTATTATGTGGATTATAAGACATTGACATATTTGAAGAGATTGATGCATTTTTCATTAGGGTAAATCAGGTCTGTAATATTGAGTTAGAAATGTACAACTTTAGAGGACTTAAGCCTCGAATAAATTGCAAGTTTATCCCTTTTTGGCCATTAGGCTACACTTTAAAATAGGACTCAACTTTGACTGACATCTATCGGTAGTCTAAACTGTGGCACAAATTGGGGGATTTTTCACACCTAGCCAAGCTATTAAACGATCCTTTTGTAAATTAATGGATGTGTGAATGTTTCTGTCCGAGAGTCTCTCTCCTCTTGCACTAGTCCTGCATCAGGCCTTGGAGGCAAGCAAACAGCCTACTGTCCACCTGGTAATTGTGAGGTACCAAAGGACAAAGCCTCACCTATAGATGGATTGGTGGTTTCAGAGAGAAGCCAGCTGCGAGCCTGCACAGCAATTTGAAGAAATCGAGTGATGAATGGACTGTTTTTGAAATTATTGTTGTAGTATATTTATTTGTTGTCTAATATTAGAATTTGAGTTGTCATCGAATTGAGTTGTCAATATGCTGCATTGCATTGTGAAAATAAAAATATACAGTCCTTAATTCATGGCATGGTTTCTTTTTAGCCAAATGTTGAATAGACATGCAGACAAATTAAGTAATGCAGGAAAATAGGAATAATAGCCTACTGTCTTTAGTCATAAAAAGAATTAGGCTAAATAAATGTATGTTATTTTGTTGGGTAACGGATTGGCTCTCGGCGGCTTCTATCTTCAATATAATAATTCATTCAAAAGGTTAAACCCATAGGTCTTAGGCCTGCAGTAAATGCAATTAGGTTACTAGGTTCATTTTTCATTAGGTTATAATAATCCATGCCTTCTGGGAATGTTATAAAGTCCAAAGGTTATGGGCAGAGTTAGAAAGTTGGCTGTCAAAGGTATTACAATGGAAATAAACGTTTAATATGTCTGTCTGCATATTTAAAGACATGGCATATAAGGGTGCAGTGATATACCCTATGGGTTGGATGATACTTTTCTCATCAAACATCTTGAACATGTATTCTTAAAAACTGGAAATCATCCAATGTCCGCCTTTAAATGCTTTATTATCCAAATGTTGAAAGTGCGTGGGCAACGGAGAGAAACAGTTGTCGTTTGTATGTGTATGTTTTGTATTGTCAAAAAGAAGTGACAAGCTTGCAACATCTGATTATTCATTATGAGTAGGATTTATTTTGTTTTGATTCTTCATTGTAACTATAATGTCACAAATAATTGAACACACACACACACACACACAACATGAGCAGATTCACTTGGTCAAAACATTTCTTTATTAAAGACGATCAGAAATAATGTTTACATTTTCTACGCCGGTGGCTGGACGGTGTTCGCGCTTGTTGGATGTATCTCCGCCTTGTGGTTTGTCATTAACCGACTGGCCGGTGTTGCCCGGAGCTCCCCCATCTGATAGTGCCGTCGAAGGAGCACAGCATGAGGAGAAAGGCAATCAACGATGTTCGCATGTCAAGAGCCGTGGAAGCCGAAGACAGCGACCTGACGCAAAGCAGTCTACACTCCCAACGAGAGGCCCGGAGCGGATACAAACAACGAATAGTTTCGCCGTCCTGGAGCCTGATCTTCCTGCACCTTCGTCGCTGGGGGTGTCTGCGGCCGCAGTGCCTACTACTATGATTTCGAAGTAGACGTCGAGCGGGCTTCTCGATCTGTCGGAGGCCTGCATCCTGTGAAGCGTGGGAGTGGGCGGATTTCCTCGTCCTTTTCGCCAGCCCTGATTTTGGGCAGCTCCATGGTAAGAAATGTGACCGTTCCTGAAGCAAAAACAATGTCCTATCCCAGAGCTAGAGTAAATTACATTACTAAGCTGCTCCCGAATGTACTACGTCAGGTTATGGAAATCGATTCTATTGTAGTCCATGTGGGTTTTAATGATATTATGAAGGGCAGCTCTGAACAGTTGAAATTAGATTTTTAAAAGCTGATTGACTCTCTGCAGGAGACTAACAAAAAACCCATAATATCAGGCCCTGTGCCCTCTCTGAATCGTGGCATTGAACGCTTTAGCAGGATTCTTGCTCTTCACAACTGGCTACGTGATTATTGCATCTACTGCTGCTAAGCTTCCCAGTAAAGCAATAAAAACAAGTAAGCATTCCAGAAGAAAAAAGTGCTCAAAATAGCCCACGTTAACATATGTAGCTTAAGAAACAAGGTTCATGAAATCAATAATTTGCTAGTAACAGATGACATTCATATTCTGACTATCTCTGAAACTCACTTAGATAATACCTTTGATGATATAGTGGTAGCAATACAAAGTTATAACATTTACAGAAAATATAGAAATGCCAATGGTGGAGGTGTTGCTGTTTATATTCAGAACCACATTCCTGTGAAGATTAGATGTTAAATACTGTTGAAGTAATATGGCTACAGGTTAATCTGCCTCACCTAAAGCCAATTCTGGTGGGAGCTGCTATAGACCACCAAGTGCTAACAGTCAGTATCTGGATAACATGTGAAATGCTTGATAACGTATGTGATATCAATAGAGAGGTATACTTTCTGGGTGATTTAAATATTGACTGGCTTTCATCAGGCTGCCCACTCAAGAGAAAGCTTCAAACTGTAACCAGTGCCTGCTACCTGGTTCAGGTTATCAGTCAACCTTACAAACAGTACAGGAATGAAATCATCATAATGTATTGATCATATCTTTACTAATGCTGCAGAGATTTGCAGAGATTTGTTTGAAAGCAGTATTCAAATCCATTGGATTTAGTGATCACAATATAGTAGCCATATCTAGGAAAACCAGAGTTCCAAAGGCTGGGGCTAATATTGTGTATAAGAGGTCATACAATATGTTTTATAGTGATTCCTATGTTGTTGATGTAAATAATATATGTTGGTCCGTGGTGTGTAATCAAATCAAATCAAATTTCATTTGTCATATACACGGTTTAGCAGATGTTATTGCGGGTGTAGTGAAATGCTTGTGCTTCTAGCTCCAACACTGCAGTAATATCTAACAAGCAATATCTAACAATTTCACAACATATACCCAATAGAAACAAATCTAGTAAGGAATGGAATTTAAGAATGTATACATATATGGACAAGCAATGACAGAGCGGCATGGACTAAGATACAGTAGAATATTATAGAATAGAGTACAGTATATACAGTGGGGAGAACAAGTTTTAAATACACTGCCAATTTTGCAGGTTTTCCTACTTACAAAGCATGTAGAGGTCTGTAATTTTTATCATAGGTACACTTCAACTGTGAGAGACGGAATCTAAAACAAAAATCCAGAAAATCACATTGTATGATTTTTAAGTAATTCATTTGCATTTTATTGCATGACATAAGTATTTGATACATCAGAAAAGCAGAACTTAATATTTGGTACAGAAACCTTTGTTTGCAATTACAGAGATCATACGTTTCCTGTAGGTCTTGACCAGGTTTGCACACACTGCAGCAGGGATTTTGGCCCACTCCTCCCTACAGACCTTCTCCAGATCCTTCAGGTTTCGGGGCTGTCGCTGGGCAATACGGACTTTCAGCTCCCTCCAAAGATTTTCTATTGGGTTCAGGTCTGGAGACTGGCTAGGCCACTCCAGGACCTTGAGATGCTTCTTACGGAGCCACTCCTTAGTTGCCCTGGCTGTGTGTTTCGAGTCGTTGTCATGCTGGAAGACCCAGCCACGACCCATCTTCAATGCTCTTACTGAGGGAAGGAGGTTGTTGGCCAAGATCTCGCGATACATGGCCCCATCCATCCTCCCCTCAATACGGTGCAGTCGTCCTGTCCCCTTTGCAGAAAAGCATCCCCAAAGAATGTTGTTTCCACCTCCATGCTTCATGGTTGGGATGGTGTTCTTGGGGTTGTACTCATCCTTCTTCTTCCTCCAAACATGGCGAGTGGAGTTTAGACCAAAAAGCTCTATTTCTGTCTCATCAGACCACATGACCTTCTCCCATTCCTCCTCTGGATCATCCAGATGGTCATTGGCAAACTTCAGATGGGCCTGGACATGCGCTGGCTTGAGCAGGGGGACCTTGCGTGCACTGCAGGATTTTAATCCATGACGGTGTAGTGTGTTACTAATGGTTTTCTTTGCAAATGAATTAAATGCATGAATTACTTAAAAATCATACAATGTGATTTTCTGGATTTTTGTTTTAGATTCCGTCTCTCACAGTTGAAGTGTACCTATGATAAAAATTACAGACCTCTACATGCTTTGTAAGTAGGAAAACCTGCAAAATCGGCAGTGTATCAAATACTTGTTCTCCCCACTGTACATATGAGATGAGTAGTGCAAGATATGTAAACATTATTAAAGTGACTAGTGTTCCATTTCTTAAAGTGGCCAGTGATTTCAATAGGCAGCAGCAGCCTCTAATGTGCTAGTGATGGCTATTTAACAGTCTGATGGCCTTGAGATAGAAGCTGTTTTTCATTCTCTCTGTCCCAGCTTTGATGCCCCTGTACTGACCTCGCCTTCTGGATGATAGCGGGATGAACAGGCAGTGGCTCGGGTGGTTGATGTCCTTGATGATCTTTTTGGCCTTCCTGTGACATCGGGTGCTGTAGGTGTCTTGGAGGGCGGGTAGTTTGCCCCCGGTAATGCGTTTGGCAGACCGCACTACCCTCTGGAGAGCCCTGCAGTTGCGGGCGGTGCAGTTGCCATACCAGGCGGTGATACAGCCCGACAGGATGCTCTCAATTGTGCATCTGTAAAAGTTTGTGAGGGTTTTAGGTGCCAAGCCAAATTTCTTCAGCCTCCTGAGGTTGAAGAGGCTCTGTTGCGCCTTCTTCACCACACTGTCTGCGTGGGTGGACCATTTCAGTTTGTCAGTGATGTGTACGCCAAGGAACTTGAAGCTTTCCACCTTCTCCACTGCGGTCCCTTCGATGTGGATATGGGGGTGCACCCTCTGCTGTTTCCTGAAGTCCACGATCATCTCCTTTGTTTTGTTGGTGTTGAGTGAGGTTATTTTCCTGGCACCATACTCCCAGAGCCCTCACCTCCTCCCTGTAGGGGGTCTCGTAATTGTTGGTAACCAAGCCTACTACTGTTGTGTCGTCTGCAAACTTGATGATTGAGTTGGAGGCGTGCTTGGCCATGCAGTCATGGGTGAACAGGGAGTACAGGAGGGGGCTGAGCACGCACCCTTGTGGGGCCCCAGTGTTGAGGATCAGCGAAGTGGAGATGTTTCCTACCTTCACCACCTGGGGACGGCCCGTCAGGAAGTCCAGGACCCAGCTGCACAGGGCGGGGTTCAGACCCAGGGCCTCAAGCTTAATGATGAGCTTGGAGGGTACTATGGTGCTGAATGCTGAGCTATAGTCGATGAACAGCATTCTTACATAGGTATTCCTCTTGTCCAGATGGGATAGGGCAGTGTGCAGTGTGATGGTGATTGCATCATCT
Source organism: Coregonus lavaretus (assembly GCF_964263955.1). NCBI lineage: Eukaryota > Metazoa > Chordata > Actinopteri > Salmoniformes > Salmonidae > Coregonus > Coregonus lavaretus. The sequence continues at coordinate 77,685,847 of NC_139988.1, read as the reverse complement.
GTGGATCTATTGGGGTGGTAAGCAAATTGAAGTCTGTCTAGGGTGACAGGTAAGGTAGAGGTGGTATGATCCTTGACTAGTCTCTCAAAACACTTAATGATGACAGAGGTGAGTTCTATGAGGCGATAGTCATTTAGTTCAGTTACCTTTGCTTTCTTGGGTACAGGAACAATGGTGGCCATCTTAAAGCATGTGGGAACAGCAGACTGGGAAAGTGAGAGATTGAATATGTCAGTAAACACACCAGCCTGTGTTATCCTCAAAACGGGCGAAGAAGGTGTTTAGCTTGTCTGGAAGCGAGACGTCGGTGTCGGCTGGTTTTCCTTTTGTAGTCCATGATTGTCTGTAGACCCTGCCACATATGTCTCGTGTCTGAGCCGTTGAATTGCGACTCCACTTTGTCTCTATACTGATGTTTTGCCAGTTTAATTGCCTTGCATCCCTTGCCACTGTTTGTATTCTGCCATATTCCCAGTCACCTTGCCATGGTTAAATGCGGTGGTTCGCGCTTTCAGTTTTGCGCGAATGGTGCCATCTATCCATGGTTTCTGGTTAGGTTAGGTTTTAATAGTCACAGTGAGCACAACATCACCTAAACACTTCCTGATAAACTCAGTCACTGTTTCAGTGTATTCGTCTAAATTATTTTCGCAAGCTACCCGGAACATATCCCAGTCCGCGTGATCAAAACAATCTTGAAGCGTGGATTCCAATTGGTCAGACCAGCGTTGAATAGTCCTTAGCACGGGTACTTCCTGTTTGAGTTTCTGCCTATAGGAAGGGAGGAGCAAAATGGAGTCGTGGTCAGATTTGCCGAAAGGAGGGCCGGGGAGGGCCTTATAACCATCCCGGAAGTTTGAATAGCAATGGTCGAGGATTTTAGCAGCGTGAGTACAACAGTCGATATGTTGATAGAACTTTGGCAGGCTAGTCCTCAAATATGCTTTGTTAAAATCCCTGGCTACAATAAATGCAGCCTCAGGATATGTGGTTTCCAGTTTGCATAAAGTCCAGTGAAGTTCTTTGAGGGACGTTATGGTATCGGCTTGAGGGGGGATATACACGGCTGTGACTATAACCGAAGAAAATTATCTTGGGAGATAATACGGTCGGGATTTGATTGTGAGGTATTCTAGGTCTGGTGAACAAAAGGACTTGAGTTCCTGTATGTTACTACAATGACACCATGAGTCGTTAATCATTAAACACACACCTCCTCCCTTCAGCTTCCCGGATATTTATTCCTGTCTGCGCGATGAACTGAGAACCCATCTGGCTGGACCGATTTCGACAGAATATCCCCAGAGAGCCATGTTTCCGTGAAACAAAGTATGTTACAGGCCTTGATGTCTCTCTGGAAAGAAATCCTTGCCCGGAGTTCGTCGACCTTGTTAACCAGAGACTGAACATTAGCGAGTAGTATACTTGGAAGCAGGCCGCTCTGAGTGCCTCTCCTCCACTGGCAATGTGTTGGGTCAGCCGCTGGAGTCAGTTCAATTGCCCTGGGGAGAGCAAACAAAGGATCCGCTTCGGGAAAGTCGTATTCCTGGTCGTAATGCTGGTGAGTTACCGCTGCTCTGATATCCAATAGTTTTCCCCGGCTGTATGTAATGATACAAAACACTTTCTGAGCTAATAATGAAAAAAATTATACATAAAAAAAAGAGGAGCAAACAGACACTGCCCATGACACATTTATGAAATTGCTTATTCCAGTTACTAATAAGCATGCACCCATTAGGAAGATTACTGTAAAAAATGAGGCGCAAACAGACACTGCACTTGACAAATTTATGAAATTGCTTATTCCAGTTACTAATAAGCATGCACCCATTAAGAAAATGACTGTAAAAATTGTTAAAGCCCCGTGGATTGATGAGGAATTGAAAAATGGTATGGTTGAGAGGGATGGGGCAAAAGGAATGGCAAATAAGTTTGGCTGCACAACCGATTAGCAAACGTATTGCAAATTGAGAAATCATGTGACTAAACTGAATAAAAAGAAGAAGAAACAACACTATGAAACAAGGATAAATGACATAAAGAATGATAGTAAAATGCTTTGGAGCACCTTAAATGAAATTCTGGGAAAAAAGGCAAACTCAGCTCCATCATTCATTGAATCAGATGGCTCATTCATCACAAAACCAACTGATATTGCCAACTAATTTTTTCATTGGTAAGATTAGCAAATTTAGGCATGACATGCCAGCAACAATTGTTGACACTACACATCCAAGTATATCTGACCAAATTATGAAAGATAAGCATTGTAATTTTGATTTATGTAAAGTGAGTGTGGAAGAGGTGAAAAAATGATGGTTGTCTATTAACAATGACAAGCCACCGGGGTCTGACAACTTGGATGGAAAATTGCTGAGGATAATAGCGGACGATATTGCCACTCCTATTTGCCATATTTTCAATTTAAGCCTGCTAGAATGTGTGTGCCCCCAGGCTTGGAGGGAAGCAAAAGTCATTCCGCTACCTAAGAATAGTAAAGCACCCTTTTCTGTCTCAAATAGCCGACCAATTAGCCTGTTACCAACCCTTAGTAAACTATTGGAAAAAATTGTGTTTGACCAGATACAATGCTATTTTAAAGTAAACAAATTGACAACAAACTTTCAGCATGGTTTTAGAGAAGGACATTCAACAAGCACAACACTTACACAAATGACTGATGATTGGCTGAGAGAAATAGTTGATAATAAGATTGTGGGGGCTGTTTTGTTAGACTTCAGTGCGGCTTTTGACATTATCAATCATAGTCTGCTGCTGGAAAAACGTATGTGTTATGGCTTTACACCCCCTGCTATAATGTGGATAAAGAGTTACTTGTCTAACAGAACACAGAGGGTGTTCTTAAATGGAAGCCTCTCAAACATCTGCATTGCTTCTACATCTGCATGACTTGCTGTTTGGCGTTTTAGGTTGGGTTTCTGTATAGCACTTTGTGACATCTGCTGATGTAAAAGGGGCTTTATAAATAAAATTTGATTGATTGATTGATAATCCAGGTAGAATCAGGAATTCCCCAAGGCAGCTGTCTAGGCCCCTTGCTATTTTCCATATTTACTAACGACATGCCACTGGCTTTGAGTAAAGCCAGTGTGTCTATGTATGCGGATGACTCAACACTATACACGTCAGCTACCACAGCAACTGAAATAACTGCAACACTTAACAAAGAGTTGCAGTTAGTTTCGTAATGGGTGGCAATGAATAAGTTAGTCCTGAATATTTCCAAAACTAAAAGCATTGTATTTGGGTCAAATCATTAACTAAACGCTAAACCTCAACTACATCTCGTAATGAATAATGTGGAAATTGAGCAAGTTGAGGAGACTAAGCTGCTTGGAGTAACCCTGGATTGTAGACTGTAATGGTCAAAGCATATTGATACAACATTAGCTAAGATGGGGAGAAGTATGTCCATAATTAAGCACTGCTCTGCCTTCTTAACAACACTATCAAAAAGGCAGGTCCTACAGGCCTTAGTTTTGTCGCACCTAGACTACTGTTCAGTAGTGTGGTCAGGTGCCACAAAGAGGAACTTGGGAAAATTGCAGTTGGCTCAGAACAGGGCAGCATGGCTGTCCCTTAAAAGTACACGGAGAGCTAACATTAATGACATGCATGTCAGTCTCTCCTGGCTCAGAGTGGACGAGAGATTGACTTCATCACTGCTTGTTTTTGTAAGAGGTGTTGACCAAGCTGTCTGTTTAAACTACTAGCACACAGCTCGGAAACCCATGCATACCCCACAAGACATGCCACCAGAGGTCTCTTCACAGTCCCCAAATCCAGAACAGACTATGGGAGAAGCACAGTACTACATAGAGCCATGACTACATGGAACTCTATTCCACATCAGGTAACTGATGCAAGTAGAATCAGATTTTTAAAAAACAGGTAAAAATACACCTTATGGAACAGCAGGGACTGTGAAGAGACACACACAAGGGTATAGACACATGCATACGCACACATTTTGATATTGTTGTATGGTGGTATTAAACATTTTGTATTGTAGATAGGTAGTGGTGTAATAATGTAATATAATGTACTGTTCTATATTTGTTTTATACAGTGGGGGAAAAAAATATTTAGTCAGCCACCAATTGTGCAAGTTCTCCCACTTAAAAAGATGAGAGAGGCCTGTACTTTTCATCATAGGTACACGTCAACTATGACAGACAAAATGAGAATTTTTTTCTCCAAAAAATCATATTGTAGGATTTTTAATGAATTTATTTGCAAATTATGGTGGAAAATAAGTATTTGGTCAATAACAAAAGTTTCTCAATACTTTGTTATATACCCTTTGTTGGCAATGACACAGGTCAAACATTTTCTGTAAGTCTTCACAAGGTTTTCACACACTGTTGCTGGTATTTTGTCCCATTCCTCCATGCAGATCTCCTCTAGAGCAGTGATGTTTTGGGGCTGTCGCTGGGCAACACAGACTTTCAACTCCCTCCAAATATTTTCAATGGGGTTGAGATCTGGAGACTGGCTAGGCCACTCCAGGACCTTGAAATGCTTCTTACGAAGCCACTCCTTCGTTGCCCGGGCGGTGTGTTTGGGATCATTGTCATGTGAAAGACCCATCCACGTTTCATTTTCAATGCCCTTGCTGATGGAAGGAGGTTTTCACTCAAAATCTCACAATACATGGCCCCATTCATTCTTTCCTTTACACGGATCAGTCGTCCTGGTCCCTTTGCAGAAAAACAGCCCCAAAGCATGATGTTTCCACCCCCATGCTTCACAGTAGGTATGGTGTTCTTTGGATGCAACTCAGTATTCTTTGTCCTCCAAACATGACAAGTTGAGTTTTTACCAAAAAGTTATATTTTGGTTTTATCTGACCATATGACATTCTCCCAATCCTCTTCTGGATCATCCAAATGCATTCTAGCAAACTTCAGACGGGCCTGGACATGTACTGGCTTAAGCAGGGGGACACGTCTGGCACTGCAGGATTTGAGTCCCTGGCGGCGTAGTGTGTTACTGATGGTAGGCTTTGTTACTTTGGTCCCAGCTCTCTGCAGGTCATTCACTAGGTCCCCCCGTGTGGTTCTGGGATTTTTGCTCACCGTTCTTGTGATAATTTTGACCCCACGGGGTGAGATCTTGCGTGGAGCTCCAGATCGAGGGAGATTATCAGTGGTCTTGTATGTCTTCCATTTCCTAATAATTGCTCCCACAGTCGATTTCTTCAAACCAAGCTGCTTACCTATTGCAGATTCAGTCTTCCCAGCCTGGTGCAGGTCTACAATTTTGTTTCTGGTGTCCTTTGACAGCTCTTTGGTCTTGGCCATAGTGGAGTTTGGAGTGTGACTGTTTGAGGTTGTGGACAGGTGTCTTTTATACTGATAACAAGTTCAAACAGGTGCCATTAATACAGGTAACGAGTGGAGGACAGAGGAGCCTCTTAAAGAAGAAGTTACAGGTCTGTGAGAGCCAGAAATCTTGCTTGTTTGTAGGTGACCAAATACTTATTTTCCACCATAATTTGCAAATAAATTCATTAAAAATCCTACAATGTGATTTTCTGGATTCTTTTTTTCTCAATTTGTCTGTCACAGTTGACGTGTACCTATGATGAAAATTACAGGCCTCTCTCATCTTTTTAAGTGGGAGAACATGCACAATTGGTGGCTGACTAAATACTTTTTTTCCCCACTGTATGTAAAGTAAGTGCTTTAATATGTTTGGACCCCAGGAAGAGTAGCTGCTGCCTTGGCAGCAGCTAATGGGGATCCCTAATAAATACAAATACAAAATAATAGCTTGGCTAGGTGTGAAAAATCCCCCAATTTGTGCCACAATTTAGACTACTGATTGATGCTGCGGTCAGTCAGAATTGAGTCCTATTGTAAAGTGTAGCCTAATGGCCAAAAAAGGGCAAACTTGCAATGTATTCGACGCTTAAGTACTCTAAAGTTGTACATTTCTAACTAAATATCAAAGACCAGATTTACCCTAACGAAAAATGCATCAACCCCTACAAATATATAAATGTATTATATTCCACGTAATATTTCAAACAAAATTAGCTGTAGCGAGAGGAGAGAGACTGCATATGCTAAAGACAATCAGACAGAATGTGTCTTTAACCCTGCATTATAATTTAACTTATTTTGAACGAAAGCCAGGAATGAGTGAGTCACTCAGCCCTATGCTTCTGTTCCTGCTTCTGTTGCCTATTTCAGTGTTTGTTTAATATCCTACTGATTCTGTGATCACCAAGCCTCATGCAACCGCAAAATGTCAGATAAAGGAATTTCACAAATCCGGCTGGTTTTAAACTTTGCTATGCTGTATTAAAGGCTTTACAATTTGTTTCCATTAGAACAGACTCTCTGGTATTACTTATACTTTATTTAGTATTGTTTACACTGTTCCAAACTGGCAGATAAATTATATTGTAATCTAACAGCACCTGTTGGTCATGCAACAGTATCTCTTACCCTTCTGACAATGATTTTACATGAGACCTAATTCACATGATATGCCTAAAATACTTATATCCACTAGGCTAATAAATAATCAAATTTTTCCTTTAAATTATTTCATTGACCTATATCATGTTATTTCAAGTTATCCCTTTGGAGCACATGCAAAAGCTGAACTGAATGATGAGGATGAAGATGAAGATGAAGAGAGTGATTGAATTTAGAACAATAGTGTAAGAATTGCTCTTCCTCTGTCCCGCGCGCACACAAAAAAAAGACATGTTTTTGTTTCTACTTTGTCAGAAGAAGCTGTAACTGGGCCGTAGCTTATTACTTACTAAAACTGTTGTTACGCTGTAAGGTTCTTATTCTAAGAAAAAACGAAAATGGTCTGTTATATTCCATTATATTCTTAAAATATATGTGTTGACTGAATATACACAAGTGATGTCTGCTAAATTAACAAGTTGATGGTGAAGCCATAAAGCAGGGGTGTCAAACGTACGGCCCGCGGGCCGGATCAGGCCCGCAAACGGGTTTAATCCGGCCCGCGAGATGATTTTGGATTTTTTTTTTTTTTTTTTTTTTTACAGTATAAAAATGCTCTGCAAATTTTCAATAAAATAAACTGCTGTTCCAATTGCGTCCACTGGATGGCGCAATAGCAATTGTGTTAAGCAAGCAAACGGTTTATACCGGGGCAGAGCAAGTAGGTCAAGCACGTGCAGCCAATGAGCTACTTTGTTTTGCCCGCAATATTTATTACGGCTTCTACTTTTAACATTATGTGCTTTGGCACCCTCATTGCCCCAATATGTCTCTGTCAAAAAAGGGAAAAGTGGACGCAGAGTGCAGAGTGTTCCAAGAAAAATGGTCATCCTCCTATTTATTCACGGAATTGAATGGGAAAGCTGTATGTTTGATGTGTTCAGAGCATGTTGCAGTGCTGAAAGAATATAACCTTCGCGCCACTATGTGAGTCTTCATGCCGACAAATATGACAACTTTCAAGGACAGCGGAGAAGAGAGAAGGTGAATGAACTGTTGGCGGGTCTGAAGAAACAGCAGTCTGTGTTTACTCACAGCCGAGACATCAGTGACGCTGCAGTGAAAGATAGCTACCTCATTGCTAATGAAATCGCAGTGGCTTCAAAACCATTTACTAAGGGTGAATTTGTAAAAACATGCATGATGAAGGCAGCGGAGATTGTGTGCCCTGAAAAGCGGCAGGCTTTTGCAAATATCAGCCTGACAAGAAACACAGTTGCAGACAGGATTTCCGATCTTTCAGTGGATTTGGACAGCCAGTTGAAGCAAAAAGTAAAGTCATTTATTGCGTTTTCGGTTGCAATTGATGAAAGCACGGACATTACAGATGTTGCACAACTGGCCATTTTCATCTGCGGTGTTGATGACACATTGACCGTCACCGAGGAGTTCATGGAGTTGGTGCCGATGACAGATACAACGACAGCAGCTGATATTTTTACCGCACTCGTCGGCGCGCTGGACAGGGTCGGAGTGGACTGGTCCCGCGCTGTCAGCCTGGCTACAGATGGTGCGCCCTCAATGATCGGGAAAAAAGCAGGCGTTGTGACAAAGTTCAGAGAGAAAGTGCAATCTGCAAATGGAGGACGTGATTTTTTGACTTTTCACTGTATTTTGCACCATTAGGCTTTGTGTTGCAAGTCATTAAAGATGGATAATGTCATGAAGGTGGTCATCCAAACTGTTAATTTCATCCGATCCAGAAGCCTGAATCACCGTCAGTTTGACAGCCTTCTCAGAGAGAAAGACCACATCTATGGCCTGCCATACCACACTGAGGTAAAATGGTTAAGCCGAGGTGCTGTGCTGAGGCGTTTCTTTGATTTACGAGAAGAAATTGAACAGTTCATGGAAGAAAAGGGCAAACCAGTGTTAGAATTTCATTCCACAGAATGGATGCAGGACCTTGCATTTATGGTGGATGTTACAGAGCACCTGAATAACTTCAACAAACAGCTGCAAGGGCGCAACAAAGTTGTCACGCAGTATTATGACAGCATACGTTCTTTCAAGTTGAAGCTGTCATTGTGGGAGACGCAACTTGCCGGTGGTGATGCAGCTCACTTCCCCTGTCTGAAAAATGTGTGCGCGACCCAACATGTGGCAGACATGAAGCGGTTCAAAGATAAAATAACGGGACTGTTACGGGAGTTTGAGCAACGCTTTCAGATTTATGTTTATGTTTTTATGTTGATGTGCTATTGTTTTTAATTGATTTTATTTGTATATTTAACCTATTCTTGACTCTGTGGTTCTTGCACTTGTTTGGGGAACAGGATTTCATTCTTTTTATCTACATTTCTGCCTGAGAAATGACACCCTGATATAGTTCTGTGATCTGTGAAACAGTTCTGTTAATCACTGAGGCATTGTGTGTTTGTGTGTTCTTTTTCTTTAGAATTTTCAAATAAACTTGACGTGTTTTATGATTAATAGTGATGTTGTGCTTGTACTATTTTGGACACACTGTCCTCAGGCTCCAGCTTTATGTTGTATGTTGATCGTATTAAAACAAAGAAAACAATCTGAAGTTGTTGTTTTTAAGTTATATATACACCATGATTTTTCCGGTCCGGCCCACTTGGGAATAGATTTTCCTCCGTGTGGCCCCTGAGCTAAAATGAGTTTGACACCCCTGCCATAAAGCCTCCGCTACTAAGCACAGATAAAAAATAAATAAATAAAGGTTTCACATATTTTCAAGACCTGAGCTATTTAATGTAGGTGTTTTATTTATTACATTTACTTGTGGAATGTTACCGAATAGATAACAACAATAGAAAGAATAATCTGGTGGCATTGGTAGAGAGAATTGAGTGAACTTGCACTGTACTGTAAATACACAACAACGCTGTGGGCCAGGTGTAAATGATTTAGCAGCCTTTCCAATAAATTGGAATACAAAAGAAGCCATCCACCCTTGATGGGCTATCAGTAGGACAATAGACTCTTGCCTAGTTTAGGGGCTTTAAATGTATTAATGGGTGTTTGCGAGGCGTGTCACTTCACCCATCTCTTTGCATAGCCCACATGCACTGTTTTCTAACCACATCTGGATGGATCCATAACGAATTACTATGGGAATAAATATCACTGAATTACAGAAATATTGGAAATTAGTAGGGTAATGCAATTGTTGCTTACTGAAACACCCAAAGTCATCCAATTGTTGTAATAGGATTTGAAGCAATAGCCTACCCGCGTGTGGTCAACTATTTCAGCACTGTTTTACGTTGCTTTGAGACAAGCATGGGGACTGGTCTTGATAAATCAATCAGATTTTTATTTTCACTAAATCTTTGTTTGGGTATTGGTTAGCCTACAATTAGGGTGTGGAAATGTTAGGATTATTTTGCTCTTCACTCACAGTCGCTTAGTAGCCTAGGCCTACTTCTTACCGGTCACGTTATACAGAGCCATATTTTCCTAACGGAAACCCTGAGGCCTACATAGGCTACTGTAAAATGCATTTTTGTTTTTCTTGGAATAGAAACACCATAATATTAATAAATTTAATTAAGCTACATTTCTAACAATATAACAGCACAACAAATACAATAAGCATTTACAAACACATTATAATCAATCCCATATAGTCTGTTCTAACAAAAACTACAGCCAATATTAAAAACAGTCAAAAGCATTCCTGAATTCAATCCCTTTAGCCGACATGTTGTGGTTTATTCATTGTTTAATTATTCAAGGCTCCCCCTTTGTTATTTCGTTTTATAACTAAAATACTTGACTGTATTTAAAGATATAGATGACAGGTATGATGTGTGATGACATGCACAAATGAATGAATGACTGATTGATATACTGTATATTGAAGTAGGCCTTTATGCCAATAAGTAAGTTACGCTAAAACAGCTACAGTAAACAGGACTCTTATGACTACAGCTCCATGTCATTTCAATAACTTAGCTTCTCAAAGATGCCCTCTGGTGGTCAAATTACACTCTAAAAATTAGGGGTTCAACAAGGGTTCTTCTAAGATCCTCAAAGTTCTTTGAAGAACCTTAGGGTTCTTGGCACTGAAAATTGCACCCAAAGGGTTCTTCCAAGAACCCCATAGGAGGTGGGGTTTATCGAGGAACCTCATTAGTTGGTAGGGGTTCTTGCAGGAACCTAACTGCCCAACTGAATCATTTTGATTTTAATTTGAAAGGACAGCAGGTGCAGGCACTTAACTTACTCAATTTAAGGTAAGGTTTGTCCCTTGTATGATCTAAATTGATATTGTTTTATGATGATACCATCTATCTTTTCATATTTGTGCAAAACAGAAAATTGATACAATTCAATGGATATCAATCAACAAAGAGGTAAGAATATGTATGCTATAAGAATATGTTGAAGGCTAGCTGTATTGGGTGCAGATGACTGAACTGCTCACTTATGTGTCTGTGTCTGCAGGTTTACAGACGAGGAGGCACACAAAGGTATGTCAATTGGTATTGGTATGTTATGCAGATCACATGTACCATCCTCCTCCCTTACCTCTTCAATGAAAATCCTTTAATAATAATAATAAGCCATTTAGCAGACGCTTTTATCCAAAGCGACTTACAGTCACGCGTGCATACATTTTTGTGTATGGGTGGTCCCGGGGATCGAACCCACTACCCTGGCGTTACGAGCGCCGTGCTCTACCAGTTGAGCTACAGAGGACGACTATAGGCCTCTACATTATGGACAAGGTATGTGTATCAAAACCATTATCAAAATAGTTTTTTTTTATTCACTTTTACCACAAAAACCAAGGTATGAATACTGTCGTGTGCATGTTTTGTATAATTAAAATTTTTTGGATTCACCGTCCCTACACCTCTGATGAATATAACAGGAAACCTGTTCGATCACCATGCACTGCAAAATCATTCTGGCTATGGATACGAAGAACATCAGCACGTTAACATCAACATGCCAGAGGATATACCCATTGGACTTGGGACTCTGCTGGGAGTTTACCTTATTTTAAAAAAAATGTTGATTCTGCTTTGCCACTAAAATCCTAATAAACACTGACAACTAAAATATTGTGTTATTGTTGTTGTTTTTTAAGCGTATTACTACTACTAATAATAAAATAATAGGGGACGGGGGAGTGCCAACCTATAAAAAGAAAATGTTCCGGCAGTATCCTTTAGGGTTCTTCAAAATTGAAACTGTGGGGGAACCCCTATAAGTTCTTTGAAGAACCCTTTTAAAACGGTTCTTCAAAGAACAGCTTTTAATGGATCCTCTAAGAACCTTTTGAATAACCTTTTGGGGTACATTTTTGAACTACCCCCCCCCCCCCCCCGCTATTATTAATAATAATAATACACATAACAACAATAACACAATATTTTAGTTGTCAGTGTTTATTAGGATTTTAGTGGCAAAGTAGAATAAAAAAATCAAAATATGAGGTGAACTCCCAGCAGCCCCAAGTCCAATGGGTATATCCTCTGGCGTGTTGATGATAATGTGTTGATCTTCTCCGTATCCATAGCCAGAATAATTTTGCAGTGCATGGTGATCTAACAGGTTTCCTGTTATATTCATCAGAGGTGTAGGGAGGGTGAAGTCTGTGAATCCAAAACTGTTTAATTATACTGATTTGTAACAAAACATGCACACGACAGTATTCATGCCTAGGTTTTTGTGGTAAATGTTAATGGAAAAAAATGTTTTAATAACAATAATATGCCATTTAGCAGACGCTTTTATCCAAAGCGACTTACAGTCATGCATGCATACATTTTTGTGTATGGGTGGTCCCGGGGATCGAACCCACTACCTTGGCATTACAAGCGCTGTGCTCTACCAGCTGAGCTACAGAGGACCACCCATAATGGTTTTCATAAACATACAGTACCTTGTCCATAATGTAGAGGCCTATGGATTTTCATTGAAGAGGTAAGGGAGGAGGATGGTACATGTGATCTGAATAACATACCAATACCAATTGACAAACCTTTGCATGCCTCTTTGTATACCTGTTGACACAGACACAAAAGTGAGCAGTTCAGAAAATCTGTGCCCAATACAGTTAGCCTTCAACATATTCTTATAGCCAACATGTTCTTACCTCTTTGTTGATTGATAGCCATTGAATTGTGTCCATTTTCTGTTTTAGAAAGATTTGCACAAATATGAAAAGATAGATGGTGTCATCATTAAACAATATTAATTTAGATCATACATTTTCAGTGCCAAGAACCCTAAAGTTCTTCGAAGAACTTTCAGGATCTTAGAAGAACCCTTGTTGAACCCCTAATTTTTAGAGTGTATATACACTGAATGTACAAACACTATGAACACCTGCTCTTTCCATGACATAGACTGACCAGGTGAATCCAGGTGAAAGCTGTGATCTTTTATTGATATCACTTGTTAAATCCACTTCAATCAGTGTAAATGAAAAAAGGAGACAGGTTAAAGAAGGATCTTTAAGCCTTGAGACAATTGAGACATGGAGTGTGTATTTGTGCCATTCAGAGGGTGAATGGGTAATAAAAAAATATTTAAGTGCCTTTGATCAGGGTATTCTAGTAGGTGCCAGGTGCACCGGTTTGTGTCAAGAACAGCAACACTGCTGAGTTTTTAGTGCGCAACAGTTTCCTAGGTGTATCAAGAATGGTCCACCACCCAAAGGACATCCAGCCAACTTGACACAACTGTGGGAAGTATTGGAGTCAACATCAGCTCAGCATCCCTGTGGAATGCTTTCGAGACCTTGTAGAGTCCATGCCCCAACAAATTGAGACTGTTCTATCAAGTGTGCTTTAAAATTTGACCTTATTCAAGCTCAATGAGGAAAATTTGAACATATAAATTAGCCAGATACAATTCACAGTCCAGAGACATTCGGCATTTTATTTTTCTATATAAATGGAAAATATCAAAAGGTTAGGTGCCCAACAAAATTGCATAGCTTAAAAATGATCAATGATAGATTTTGACAGAGTCAAATGTTGAACAAAATGGTACTTTGTGGGTCAGATATAATTACAGGAAAATATTGTTGGAAAATATTGTTGTTTTTTCATGAAAAATATGTTTTTCATGAGAGCCAAAAAGCCGATGTGCAGATGGCAATTTCCCTGTACACCTAAAGCCAGCCATAATGAGGTCAGCAACGGCCAGATGGATTTGTGAGCTTGGCTCTATATTAGAGACAACTAAGAGCTATGCTATAAACAGATCAGTTTATAATGACACAAATCTGTGTCAGACAAGTCATAGTAGAGACTCATACAGGACAGATAACTAAAATACATAGCCTAGTTTCTATCATAGCCTAGTGGTCATATGCAGCCATTTTTATCTCAATATCAAATCCGTTTTAGGTAAAAATCAAGTATCTTATTTTGTTTTCTATTTAAATTGTCAATAATAAAAAAAAAACATATCTTCTTAGCAAAGAGTAATTTCTCAAGCAAGAATTTAGCTAGGACTGTCTGGGAGTGGTCTAACTGGGGACGGGAAAACTTAAAATGATCTGTTATTGGCAGAGAGGTGTGGAACTCTCTTTCTTATTGGTCTGTTAACTAATTTATCACCTGGTGGTGTCACCAGGCAGGCCAAAAACTCCATCCCACCAAAACAGGCTGAAATTTCAGGTGGTCTTTTCAAACAGCTCTTACACTAAAAGGGCATTATCATAATTTTCACAATTTCACATTATTATCCCAACCTCATAGTGTGGAAATATATATAAAATACAGGAAAATCATGTTTTTGACTGCACTGGGCTTCATGTTTTTAATGACATTTCCCAAGGTTTCCCAATCTGATAATCCACTTTTGTAGGCAAACAATAAGACCATTGTTCCCCTCTAACCCTATGGTATGAAAAGCTGCCAATTAGGATGTTGCAATTATAGCATGTTCCATTAAAGAATAGATGGTATAATTTATGCCAAGTTGTGGCTTTTGTATCTCTCACCCATTTGTCAGAAAGCATCTCGTCATCTCGCTCAACTAAACATCCTTTTGTATTACGGAACTATAGCAATGTTTACAGAGTTGACTTTCCCATTTGATTTGTTTACTCAGGAAGTTATTAACATAGATCTTATACCTTTAAAAATCTTGCAGTTATTTTATTTCAAAGTAAGGATTATTATCCTGCTTTGTTCCAGTCAAATCTAAGATTAGTTCATTGTCTTTCAGTTTCGCAGTGAGGTGTCACGCCCTGGCTCTGGGGACACTGTTATGTTGAGCCAGGGTGTGTAGATTTCTGTGTTGTAGGTCTAGTTGTTTCTTTTCTATGTTGCCAGTGTGGTTCTCAATCAGAGGCAATGAGTGTCAGCTGTGGCTGGTTGTCTCTGACTGGGAACCACATTTAAACAGGCTGTTTTCCCACAATAGTTGTGGGATCTTGTTCTAGTCTGTTTGTGTTAGACCGTAGACTGTCACGTTATCGTTTTGATCGTGTATCACCTATAATAAATATGTTTGCATTCAACGCTGCGCCTTGGTCCTCCTCTCTTACCGACGATCGTGACAGAAGATCCCACCAGAACTGGACCAAGCAGCGGGTCCAGGAGCCATCGCCAGGGAGATCCCTAGCGGATATCCAGCGCCTCCTCGACTGGGTCAAGCCGGGTGAGGAAGAGAGGGGCTTAACGTGGAAGCAGAAGGGCGAAAGGCTGGCGAGAAGTATGGAGGCCTGGTCCACGGGTAGGAGTGAAGCCCATAACATTTTTAGGGGGGGGGCTAACGCCGTGGACGACGGGCCAGCAGGAGACCGCGACAGAGCGGCCCAGCGGGTTGGCAGAGGAGGCCGCCAGGTTACGGGGGCCACTGGTCGAAGAGGGGATGGAAGGTGTAGAGGCACGGCGAGAGGTACTGGGGTGTGTTACCAGTCCGGTCCGGCCCATTCCAGATCCCTGCGTAGGGCCAGTGGTGTGTGTCCCCAGTACGGTCCGGCCTGTTCCTGCTCCCCGCACCAGGCCAATGGTGCGAGTCTCCAGCCCGGTCCGGCCCGCTCCTGCTCCCCGCACCAAGCCAATGATGCGCATTGCCAGCCCGGTCCGGCCCGTTCCTGCTCCCCGCACCAAGCCAATGGTGCGCGTCACCAGCCCAGTCCGGCCCGTTCCTGCTCCCCGCACCAAGCCAGTGGTGTGCGTCGTCAGCCCGGTCCGGCCCGCTCCTGCTCCCCACACCAAGCCAGTGGTGTGCGTCGTCAGTCCGGCACGGCCCGTGCCTGTTCCCCACACCAAGCCAGTGGTGTGCGTCGTCAGCCCGGTCCGGCCCGCTCCTGCTCCCCACACCAAGCCAGTGCTGTGCGTCGTCAGTCCGGCACGGCCCGTGCCTGTTCCCCACACCAAGCCAGTGGTGTGCGTCGCCAGTCCGGTCCGGCCCGCTCCTGCTCCCCACACCAAGCCAGTGGTTTGCGTCGTCAGTCCGGCACGGCCCGTGCCTGTTCCCCACACCAAGCCAGTGGTGTGCGTCGCCAGTCCGGTCCGGCCCGCTCCTGCTCCCCGCACCAAGCCTATGGTACGCGTCGTCAGTCCGGCACGGCCCGTGCCTGTTCCACCGGTGCCTGGTCCGGCACCGGTCAGCTGCTTCACGCCGGAGCTAGAGCAATCCGCTCCACCAGTGTGCAGTCCAGCTCCGGTCAGCGGGAGCTTTGGGGGGTTGGAGAGGGAGTGGGGATCAGGCCCGGAGCCGGATCCGCCGCCAAGGCGGAGTGCCCACCCGGTCCCTCCCCTGTGGTATTTAGTTGACGCGGTTGGAGTCCGCGCCTTTAGGGGGGGGTACTGTCACGCCCTGGCTCTGGGGACACTTGTATGTTGAGCCAGGGTGTGCGTTTCATTGGTTTGTCTAGTAGTTTCATTTCTATGTTGGCCAGTGTGGTTCTATATCAGAGGCAACGAGTGTCAGCTGTGGCTGGTTGTCTCTGATTGGGAACCACATTTATACAGGCTGTTTTCCCACAGTAGTTGTGGGATCTTGTTCGTGTTGGTTTGTGTTTGACCATTGACTGTCACGTTATCGTTTTGTTGTTTTTGATCGTGTATCATAAATAAAGAGTATGTTCGTCTGCAACGCTGCGCCTTGGTCCTCATCTGTTCCCGACGAGCGTGACATGAGGTCAGTGTATCACTGAGATGAGTGTCTGAAATGTGTGTGTGTGCGTGTGTGCGCGCATGTGTGTGTATGCATGTCAGTTACCATTTTTAAATGTAAGGGAAAAAATGAATTACTTTAGAAATAAAGCACAAAAAACACTTAAATAGTTAATATAATTTGCCTATAAATGGTTGTGTGAACAAATCTTGCAGTCAGTTTTCCTAAACATAAATCAAATGATTTGAGAAGATTTGACACTATACGTGAATCATCACATCCTTTGTGGAGTGCTCCAGTCTTGCCACCTTGTCTCCTGAAGTGGATTTATTTTGAGTGATTATCTCCTTTGGTTGTGCTATCAGACCCAAAGAAGGGGACACCTCTTCTATAATTTGCATATAACTAATTCTATATGTTATAAACATGTGACCTATTTTCATCATCATGGCTCTTGTAATGTAAACTGCTGCGAACCACTATAGTATATTGTTTGTTATACTGAGGGATAGAGGAGAAGAAGAAGAAGAAGGTTTGAATAAAAGTGACTTTAATCCTGAAAAGCACTGATTTGTGTAAGGAACAGAAAAACACAGACACACACCTATATTGTACCTCATTAATATTTGTGTTTATTTATGATGTTTATAAGAAGATCCTCATCCAATGAAAAGTGTACTCAACATGATGTGCGTGTGTCCTCTCTCTGTCCTTGTTATCAATGGCTGTCTTTGAGGAAGGCAAACTAACAGCAGCTGATATAGCAGATGATCACTCTATCCCCGACATAATTCATCATAATATTTCTACTACTGAACATTGTATTTTAGTAAAATACAAAGTACAGTAGTAGAAATGCACTGTTTATATTTTTTTTATTTAGCAGAAGCTCTTATCCAGAGTGGCGCAGCGGTCTAAGGCACTGCATCTCAGTGATTGAGGCGTCACTACACACTCCCGGTTCGATTCTAAGGTGTATCACAACCGGCCGTGATTCAGAGTCCCGTAGGGCGGCGCACAATTGGCCCAGTGTCGTCCGGGTTTGGCCGGTGTAGGCCGTCATTGTAAATAAGAATGTATTCTTAACTGATTTGCCTAATAAAATAAAATACAGAGCAATTCATGTTAAATACCTTGCTCAAGGTCACATGAACATATTTTTCACCTAATCGGCATGGGGACCAGCAACATTTTAGTTAACGGCCCAATTCTCTTAATCGCTAGCACAGCGCATATTTATTTATACACTGGATTCTTGACATACAGTGGGGGAAAAAGTATTTAGTCAGCCACCAATTGTGCAAGTTCTCCCACTTAAAAAGATGAGAGAGGCCTGTAATTTTCATCATAGGTACACGTCAACTGTGACAGACAAATTGAGGAAAAAAATTCCAGAAAATCACATTGTAGGATTTTAATAAATGTATTTGCAAATTATGGTGGAAAATAAGTATTTGGTCACCTACAAACAAGCAAGATTTCTGGCTCTCACAGACCTGTAACTACTTCAAGAGGCTCCTCTGTCCTCCACTCGTTACCTGTATTAATGGCACCTGTTTGAACTTGTTATCAGTATAAAAGACACCTGTCCACAACCTCACTCCAAACTCCACTATGGCCAAGACCAAAGAGCTGTCAAAGGATACCAGAAACAAAATTGTAGACCTGCACCAGGCTGGGAAGACTGAATCTGCAATAGGTAAGCAGCTTGGTTTGAAGACATCAACTGTGGGAGCAATTATTAGGAAATGGAAGACATACAAGACCACTGATAATCTCCCTCAATCTGGGGCTCCACGCAAGATCTCACCCCGTGGGGTCAAAATGATCACAAGAACGGTGAGCAAAAATCCCAGAACCACACGGGGGGACCTAGTGAATGACCTGCAGAGAGCTGGGACCAAAGTAACAAAGCCTACCATCAGTAACACACTACGCCGCCAGGGACTCAAATCCTGCAGTGCCAGACGTGTCCCCCTGCTTAAGCCAGTACATGTCCAGGCCCGTCTGAAGTTTGCTAGAGTGCATTTGGATGATCCAGAAGAGGATTGGGAGAATGTCATATGGTCAGATGAAACCAAAATAGAACTTTTTGGTAAAAACTCAACTTGTCGTGTTTGGAGGACAAATAATGCTGAGTTGCATCCAAAGAACACCATACCTACTGTGAAGCATGGGGGTGGAAACATCATGCTTTGGGGCTGTTTTTCTGCAAAGGGACCAGGACGACTGATCCGTGTAAAGGAAAGAATGAATGGGGCCATGTATCGTGAGATTTTGAGTGAAAACCTCCTTCCATCAGCAAGGGCATTGAAGATGAAACGTGGCTGGGTCTTTCAGCATGACAATGATCCCAAACACACCGCCCGGGCAACGAAGGAGTGGCTTCGTAAGAAGCATTTCAAGGTCCTGGAGTGGCCTAGCCAGTCTCCAGATCTCAACCCCATAGAAAATCTTTGGAGGGAGTTGAAAGTCTGTGTTGCCCAGCGACAGCCCCAAAACATCACTGCTCTAGAGGAGATCTGCATGGAGGAATGGGCCAAAATACCAGCAACAGTGTGTGAAAACCTTGTGAAGACTTACAGAAAACGTTTGACCTGTGTCTTTGCCAACAAAGGGTATATAACAAAGTATTGAGAAACTTTTGTTATTGACCAAATACTTATTTTCCACCATAATTTGCAAATAAATTCATAAAAAATCCTACAATGTGATTTTCTGGATTTTTTTTCCTCATTTTGTCTGTCATAGTTGACGTGTACCTGTGATGAAAATTACAGGCCTCTCTCATCTTTTTAAGTGGGAGAACTTGCACAATTGGTGGCTGACTAAATACTTTTTTTCCCCACTGTAGCTTACTCTAATATACTGTATCTACTGCTGTACATATCATTCTTAGCTGAATTTGTGTAAATTCTTCCGGTGTACATTTGCATTTGATTGCTGCCGTTCATGATTTCTTGTCTTTTTTGGTCTTTTTTTCTCCTTACATTTTAATTGTTTGACATTTTACTGCATTGTTAGGAGTTAGTAACATAAGCATATTGTTGAACCTGCTATAACACCTGCTAAACTGTGTACGTGACTAATTAACTTTGATTAGATTTTGATTTGATTGAAAGGTCTACATGCAGGGTTGGGGATTAACTAATTACATGTAATCAGTTAACATGTAATCTGATTACAAAACCCCCCGAACTGTAATCTGTTACATTACCAGCAAAAATCTTGTAATCAAATTAAATATACTTTTGAAAAACTAGGTGATTAATTCTTGAATTACTTTTAAATTTAGAAAGGATATTTTGTGAAAAAATACATTATGACACCTTTCTGTTTTCTCAGTAGCTATGTTTCCATACAATTGGCGCCAGATTTATGCGAATATTCTAGAATCCACATAAAGAAAATATGAGAATTTTCCCACCAGTGGTGTTTCCACCAAATGGTCTTGTTGCGTTTAAGAATCAGTGCGTGATGACATAGTGCAAACAAAATGTAGTGGTGGGGAAAGTACTCAATTGTCATAAAATTAAAGATACCTTAATAGAAAATGACTTAAGTAAAAAGTGAAAGTCACCAAGTAAAATACTACTTGAGTAAAAGTATTTGGTTTTAAATATACTTGAGTAACAAAAGTAAAAGTATAAATCATTTCAAATTCCTTTTATTAAGCAAACCAGATGGCACAATTTTCTTTTTTATTTACGGATAGCCAGGGGCACACTCCAACACAGACATAATTTACAAATGAAGCATTTGTATTTACTGAGTCTGACAGATCAAAGGCAGTAGGGATGTCCTGGGATGTTAATAAGTGCGTGAATTGGACCATTTTCCTGTCCTGCTAAGCATTCAAACTGTAACAAGTACTTTTGGGTGTCAGGGAAAATGTACAGAGTAAAAAGTACATTATTTTCTTTAGGAATGTAGTGAAGTAAAAGTAAAAGTAGTCAAAAATATAAATAGTAAAGTAAAGTACAGATACCCCCAAAAAACTACTTAAGTAGTACTTTAAAGTATTTTTAGCTTAATAAGTTTTAGCCAACAGATCGCAGATACAGTGCGGGTAGGCTGTGTGGGTAAGATAGTCTACACGATGAGATTATTATGGATAAGAACGAGAATATTTTTATTTGTCAAATAGCAGTCAAGCATCGATCATCATGTCACCAGAATAAGACCCTCTATATTTATTGGAAAGGGGCATCGAGATCACTGTGCACTTTCACCACCCTGTGAAGTTTATGTAAGGGATAAATGCTGACGTTCTGTACGTTGGCTCCGCCTCGTCCAGCTGCGTCTTCTATTATTTCCAAGGGAATGTACAGAACAGAGGTTTTTATCCCACTTATACCCCAGATACCAAAGAAAACAATACTAAAGCACACATTTACCATTATAAATAAATACATTTTTTTTATATTTTCATTTTTATAAGCAAATTCATACTTTCTCATCGTTTTGTTGCTAGAGACGCGACCCAGTCGTTCGTTCAATTAGTTCTATATTTAAGGACGTGACCCAGTGGTTCAATCTATATGTTTTGTTGCCATGCTCGCTGGCAATGTTCTTATCCCTTGCTTGCTAGCTAGCCTACTAGCTACGGCTAACACAGTCACGGTCTCTGCAGCCAGAACAACAGTAAAGTAGCTGCATTTGCATTTGTTTAGGCTGTTTTCTATTGACCTTCATTTAGATACATACATAACAATGAGCTGATGATACCCAATTTTGCCTGGCATAGTGCCTTCTCGTCAGGACACTCGTCGACACTGTTCATTATGAGGAGATCACATTGCATATCAAACAATAGGCTAGAAGCTAGCTAAATAGTTTGTTGTTAGCAAACCTGCCAATATGACAACCAAATTCAAAAATATCAGTTGATGAAAACAGCTGGTCAAGCTAGATATTTCATGTCAGAGGATTTGACAGCATAGCGCCACTTGTGCCATGGTTACAGTAGGGACCGGAGAACTTCATGTTCATCACTCACCACATTAGTTCATCAGATGCTCCAAAAAACAAATCAATTGCTAGCTAGCTAAGTTTTTCTTTGTTGGACCTGCGTTTATCCAATTTCGGTTTGTGTGATTGTTGGTTTAGCTTTTTGTAACTTTGTAGGTGTCCTGATATATTTTCGAACTGTCCCAATATCTTTTCGAACTGTCCGTTATCTGGTTTTAATGTCCATTCTAGAATGGAGAGTGTGCAAAGCTGTCATCAAGGCAAAGGGTGGCTATTTGAATAATCTCAAATATAAAATATATTTTGATTTGATTAACACTTTTTTGGTTACTACATGATTCCATATGGGTTATTTCATAGTTTTGATGTATTCACTATTATTCTACAATGTAGAAAATAGTCAAAATAAAGAAAAACCCTTGAATGAGTAGTTGTCTCCAAACTTTTCACTGGTACTGTATGTGGCTGGGTGCTTGCGCCAGCGACACAGAGCTGTATAGACAACATCAAACATGTGCATTTAACATCAAGGGCATCCTTCTCCAGACGTTGGTCACACACAGACAGAAAGGCTTGTTGTGTAACTAATTGAGCGCTTTAGAGTAGCGGTGTGTAAATACGTATTAGGGGGGCAGCGGGTTGTGTTGTTATGTTCATTAAGACATTCTTGTGCGGATTGGGGCAAGAGAGTGAGAGAGCTTTACATAATTGCATGCATGCTTTTTCACGTGAAATGCCCCTTTAAAAGTGCAATCAGTTAGGTTAGATGCACATTATAAAGCAAGCGGACAGTGAAGAGTAAGTAGATCTGTGATTTTTGCACTTTACTGGTGTGAAAAATAGCATTGAAGATGGTGTCTTCCTACACTTTACCGGATGGTTTCTCGGACTTCGACGTGTTCTCTTTGGGATCTTGTCTGCTAGTGGAGGGTGAGTGTCGCATTTCTGATGGAATTCATCCAAAACATTATTATTGTTTAAACAGCCCTTCAAAAGAAAACGTACCTGCTTTCATTTTCACTTCTCAAGGAATATGCGCTCTGCCACTGTGTTTATAACCTATTCTGTGTTATGTCCCCTAAAGGTCTTCTGGGATTCTTCCTGAATGCTGTGACAGTCGCTGCTTTTCTCAAAATAAGAGAACTGAGAACCCCCAGCAATTTCCTAGTCTTGAGCTTGGCATTGGCCGATATGGGTATCTCTGCGAATGCAACCATTGCCGCTTTCTCCAGTTTTCTGAGGTGAGTGACATAGCATACTAATCCACCTTATTCACTTTTTACTCACACTCACTCATTGTTGCAACGTTTTGCCACTGTGAAATATCATGAATTGAATGGAATATTTTACATAGAAAGGTTCAGAACTTTTGATAAACATGACAGTACAGTTGAAAAATATATGGCAAATAGAAATCCTATATGGATGGTGTTGAGATAGATGGGTGGTGTTGAATGGAGTTGAAGGATGGGACTAATAACAACAACTAATAACAAGATAACTAATAATGTAAGCATACTGTGCCCATAATAAATATATAGGTTGGGAGCTTTTGTGAAAGAGCACAGTTAGAAAGATATGGCATATAGAAGCAAACCGGATGGACATCATGAAAATGATTGGAGAGGTTGATAGTAGAAGAAGTTAAGGATAAAAAACTAACAAAATATAATTCTTGTAAAATTGACTGTGTCCATAAAATGTACGGAAGTAGAGGCCTAAGCATTGTTGTTCACTAGTTTACTCCAATTAAGGAAAGGGTGGTGGGGTTGTAAAGTAATAAAGGGGAATATATATATATTTTAAAGGGTATGTATATAAAAACATGGGGGATTGGAAGTGATGCAGACAATTACATCGATGGAAGTTACAATATTAAGCTGATCTACCCCCTAAAAAAATTCTCTCTCTCTCTCTCTCTCTCTCTCTCTCTCTCTCTCTCTTCTCCTCCTCTCTCTCTCTCTCTCTCTCTCTCTCTCTCTCTCTCTCTCTCTCTCTCTTCTCTCTCTCTCTCTCTCTCTCTCTCTCTCTCTCTCTCTCCTCTCTCTCTCTCTCTCTCTCTCTCCTCTCATCTCTCTCTCCTCTCTCTCTCCTCTCTCATCTCTCTCTCTCTCTCTCTCTCTCTCCTCTCTCTCTCTCTCTCTCTCTCTCTCTCTCTCTCTCTCTCTCTCTCTCTCTCTCTCTCTCTCTCTCTCTCTCTCTCTCTCTCTCTCTCTCTCTCCTCTCGGCAAAGACCAACGGGGGAAGGGTCATAACAGACCTCCCGGGGACTGTGCTGTGATGCATAAAGGAGGAGGATTTAGAACTCTGTAATCGGGGGGATGAACAAAGATGTTCTGTTTAGGATTAAAACAGGCACCAGATTCACTTCAAATTCAAAATGGTTATTAATAGATGACCGTGGCCAATGCAAAAGATCACAAACAGACACTCGCCTTCCCTGCGGTCTAGTTCTATGCACTGTAAAGCGTTTGCCATGAATTTGACTGTATCTTACAGGCAGTTCGGTGGTGAGTAAAATTCTGTATTTCATATTACAGTACACCTACTGTAATATAAATACAGTATCAAAGCAAGTACTGTGTAATGACACACAGTACACTACGTAAATTGACTGTACACTTGACTGTATTATACTGTAAAAAAGTAAATGCTACCATAATTGGAATTGATTAATTATTGGATGAATGAAATTCATTGAGGGGAGGAGTTTGTATTTCATTGTAATTATAAGAGATTGGTGCAAGCAGGTTGTCTGCTAGGTAAAGTGTTTTCACATATATTAAAGAAAATGTTGTGTTTTATATCACTTGCACTTCTAGAGGCCTTCTCAAATGCTTCCAAACTGGCAGCAACTACAGGGCAAAACAGACCAAAAGGACATGACATAATGCTCAACCATTAAAGGATTGAGACTTGCTGCCATTCTAATCTGTTGACTATACATTTTAAATTGATGGGGCACTATAACCACAAAATAGTTAAATTGGTACAGCATTCTCACTCACGGGTGCAACAAATATAGCCTCTACAAGGTACGCCTCAAAATATGTTAATGAGCCAGAAACAACCATACCATGCATACCTTAGTGGTCAAAAGGTTTTTGGCGCTCAAAAGATATGGTATGGTACTGCATTCTGTGAGGTGGAATTACATTCAATGTAAGTCGCTCTGGATAAGAGCGTCTGCTAAATGACTTAAATGTAATGTAAAATACAGCAAATTTCCCACAATGCACCATCATTTACAGTATGCTGTAGTAAAACGTTTGAGTTCATTTTTACTGTTGATAATACTAAAAATTACCATATAGTAGTCCCCTGTAGCTCAGTTGGTAGAGCATGGCTCTTGCAACGCCAGGGTTGTGGGTTCGTTTCCCACGGGGGGCCAATATGAAAATGTATGCACTCACTAACTGTAAGTTGCTCTGGATAAGAGTGTCTGTTAAATGACTAAAATGTAAATATAAATTACAGTTTTCCGTTACAGTGTGCTCTACCAGTCTAACCATTCGTTGTTGAGCATTATAAAAAGCATTCAAAACCAGCTAAACAGATAGGCTACTCACAGAACATAATGTTAAGGCCTAATGTATTGTCTTTCCCCCTCTTTACTTCTGTATGCCCTTCTCCAGGTACTGGCCCTATGGCTCTGATGGCTGCCAGACTCACGGCTTCCAGGGTTTCGTGACAGCTCTCGCCAGCATCCACTTCATTGCTGCCATCGCATGGGACAGATACCATCAGTACTGCACAAGTAAGTGGCATGAGTCTCATAGGTCTCATACATCTCCACAGACACACGCACGCACACACACACACACACATACACAAACACACACAGACACACACACACACACACATCCATTCCCAACAACAAATGCACAAACACACACTAAACAGGACTAATCTTTGTGTGCAGTTGTTCTTGGGGCCTCACAGCATCCTAAGAGGCCATCTGGCCTTTAGCCTAAGAGTCTATTGGTCTGTTAGGAGTTCACTCATCTACATGGTTTTAAAGACCTCTCACAAAGACATAATCTGCAGATTACACCCACACTGACACCCTTTCTATTGTGTTATGACCCTGTCAAACTAAACACTTAGTGTACAAAACATTAAGCTATGATCCCTTATTGATGTCACTTGTTAAATCCACTTCAATTAGTGTAGATGAAGCGGAGGAGACAGGTTAAAGAAGGATTTTTAAGCTTTAAGACAATTGAGACATGGATTGTTTATGTGTGCCATTCAGAGGGTGAATGGGCAAGACAAAATATTTAAGTGGCTTTGAACGGGTATGGTAGTAGGTGCCAAGTGCTCCGGTTTGTGTCAAGAACTGCAACGCTGCTGGGTTTTTCACGCTCAACAGATTCCGGTGTGTATCAAGAATGGTCCACCACCCAAAGGACACCCAGCCAACTTGACACAACTGTGGGAAGCATTGGAGTCAACATGCACCAGCATCCCTGTGGAACGTTTTAGAGACCTTGTAGAGTCCATGCCCCGATGAATTAAGGCTGTTCTGAGGTCAATAGGGGAGGTGCATCTCAATATTAGGAAGGTGTCCTTAATGTTTTGTACACTCAGTGTACAGTATGTCTGAGAGCAATATGAGGTATACAGTACCACAATGACCAGAAGTGACCAAGCTTCTGTTAGAGAAAGCTACAGTATGTGGCCAACCACTGGTCAATGGAAAGCATTTTGTTTAGTAGTATTTCAAACAAATAGTAAACCAACATTAACCATGTTGAGCTTAGGCCTACTCCAAAACATGGATCAACATGGAATGTATCATGTTACTTGGTCCTGCCATACAACATTTTTTACATGTGTTAATAATACAATAATTACACAATAACACATTTTACTGTAACCCAAATTGAATTGTAACGCATTAAAAATGCATTATAGTCTTTGCTTTCACAAACACCTGAAAAGCAAGTTTGAAGTACATTTTCCATCCCTAAATACATTTAAAATGTATTGCAAACAGGTTATGAAGTCATTTCACGTGACATTTCATTTGATGTGTTGTACAGTGCATTCGGAAACTATTCAGACCCCTTGACTTTTTCCACATTTTGTTACGTTAGCCTTATTCTAAAATTGATTAAATTGTTTTTTCCTCATCAATCTACACACAATACCCCATAATGACAAAGCACAAACAGGTTTTTAGAAATGTTTGCAAAACAAAACAAACAACTGACATATCACATTTACATTAAGTATTCAGTACCCTTTACTCTGTACTTTGTTGAAGCACCTTTGGCAGCGATTACAGCCTCGAGTCTTCTTGGGTATGACGCTACAAGCTTGGCACACCTGTATTTGGGAGTTTCTCCCATTCTTCTCTGCAGATCCTGTCAGGTTGTATGGGAGCGTCGCTGCACAACAATTTTCAGGTCTCTCCAGAGATGTTTGATCGGGTTCAAGTCCGGGCTCTGGCTGGGCCACTCAAGGACATTCAGAAACCTGTCCCAAAGCCACTCCTGCGTTGTCTTGGCTGTGTGTTTAGGGTCATTGTCCTGTTGGAAGGTGAACCTTCACCCCAGTCTGAGGTCCTGAGCAGGTTTTCATCAAGGATCTCTCTGTACTTTGCTCCGTTCATCTGTCCCTCAATCCTGACTAGTCTCCCAGTCCCTGCCGCTGAAAAACATCTCCCCAGCATGATGCTGCCACCACCATGCTTCACCATAGGGATGGTGCCAGGTTTCCTCCATACGTGACGCTTGGCATTAAGGCCAAAGAGTTCAATCTTGGTTTCATCAGACCAGAGAATCTTGTTTCTCATTGTCTGAGAGTCCTTTAGGTGCCTTTTGGCAAACTCCAAGCGGGCTGTCATGTGCATTTTACTGAGGAGTGGCTTCCATCTGGCCACTCTACCATAAAGGCCTGATTGGTGGAGTGCTGCAGAAATGGTTGTCATTCTGGAGGGTACTCCTATCTCCACAGAGGACTCTGGAGCTCTGTCAGAGTGACCATCGGGTTCTTGGTCACCTCCCTGACCAAGGCCCTTCTCCCCCGATTGCTCAGTTTGGCCGGGCAGCCAGCTCTAGGAAGAGTCTAGGTGGTTCCAAACTTCTTTCACTATGTTCTTGGGGACCTTCAATGCTGCAGAATTTTTTTGGTATCCTTTCCCAGATGTGCGCCTAGACACAATCCTGTCTCGGAGCTCTACGGACAATTCCTTCGAAATCATGGCTTGGTTTTTGTTCTGACATGCACTGTCAACTGTGGGACCTTATATAGATAGGTGTGTGCCTTTCCAAATCATGTCTAATTCATTGAATTTACCACAGGTGGACTCCAATCAAGTTGTAGAAACATCTCAAGGATGATCAATGGAAACAGGATGCACCTGAGCTCAATTTCGAGTCTCATAGCAAAGGGTCTGAATACTTATGTAAATAAGGTATTTCTGTTTTTTATTTTTCATAAATTAGCAAACATTTCTAAAAACCTGTTTTCCCTTTGTCATTATGGGTTATTGTGCACAGCACACACTTTTACTGTCACGCTCCATTCCAATTGGAAGTAGTAATTCCATAAATTTGAATCTATTCTAATCATCCCACTTCTATGGTTTCTGTAGATTATTGAAATAGAGTATTCTAATCATTGTATTTCTATGGTTGTGCTTCTCATCAGGGACGAAGCTACAGTGGAGCAGTGCTATCACTCTGGCTATTTTCATCTGGCTGTTCACCGCCTTCTGGTCTGCCATGCCCCTCATCGGCTGGGGAGAGTATGACTACGAACCCCTCAGGACCTGCTGTACCCTGGACTACAGCAAAGGAGACAGGTAACAAACACACCCACATTTCAAGTTTTTAATGTCACATGCACAGGTACAGTGAAATACCTTTCTTGTAATCTCTAAACCCGACAATGCAATAATCAATAACAATATAATACTACAAATAACAAGGTAGAAGAAAAACACACGAGATATAAAAATAAGAAGAAGAAGAACACGATAAAGTAAGTAAGAATATTATATACAGGGACAGTTCCAGTTCCATATTTACAATATGCAGGGATACTGGAGTGATAGAGGTAGATATGTATAGGGGTAAGGTGACTAGGTAACAGGATATATGATAAACAGAGTAGCATCAGTGTATATGATGATTGTATGTGAGTGGGTGTGTGTAGAATCAGTACAAATGTATGTGCATATTATGTGTGTGTAAGCAAATGATGGAGTGAGGGTTTGTATGTGTGTTGAAGTATCAGTGTGCGTAGTGTGTAGGGCCCTGTGAGTGTGCATAGAGACAGCGCAAAAATAAGAATAAAATACAAAGCTAAACTCAGATAGTCTGTGTAGCCATTTTGTTAGCTATTTAGTTAGCTATGGAGCAGTCATATGGCATGGGAATAGAAGCTGTTCAGGAGCCTGTTGATGTCACCCACTCACATGCACACAAAAGCCCATTCTGATGGGACCACCAAGTGCTAACAGTCAGTATCTGGATAACATGTGTGAAATGCTTGATAATGTATGTGATATCAATAGAGAGGTATATTTTCTGGGTGATTTAAATATTGACTGGCTTTCATCAGGCTGCCCACTCAAGAGAAAGCTTCAAACTAACTAGTGCCTGCAACCTGGTTCAGGTTATCAATCAACCTACCATGGTAGTTACAAACAGCACAGGAATCAAATCATCAACATGTATTGATCACATCTTTACTAACGCTGCAGAAATTTGTTTGAAAGCATTATCCAAATCCATCGGATGTAGTGATCACAATATAGTAGCCATATCTAGCAAAACGTTCCAAACGCTGGGCCTAATATAGTGTATACGAGATCATACAATATGCTTTGTAGCGATTCCTATGTTGTTGATGTAAATAATATTTGTTGGTGTGTAATGAGGAGCAACCAGACGCTGCACTTGACACATTTATGAAATTGCTTATCCCAGTTACTAAAAAGCATGCACCCATTAAGAAAATGACTGTAAAAACTGTAAAATTTTGAAAAATGGTATGGTTGAGAGTGATAAGGCAAAATAAATGGAAAATAGGTCTGGCTGTACAACCGATTGGCAAACGTACTGCAAATTGAGAAACCATGTGACTAAACTGAATAAAAAGAAGAAGAAACTACACTATGAAACAAAGATACAGTGGGGGGAAAAAGTATTTAGTCAGCCACCAATTGTGCAAGTTCTCGCACTTAAAAAGATGAGAGAGGCCTGTAATTTTCATCATAGGTACACGTCAACTGTGACAGACAAATTGAGGAAAAAAAATCCAGAAAATCACATTTTAGGATTTTAATAAATGTATTTGCAAATTATGGTGGAAAATAAGTATTTGGTCACCTACAAACAAGCAAGATTTCTGGCTCTCACAGACCTGTAACTTCTTCTTTAAGAGGCTCCTCTGTCCTCCACTCGTTACCTGTATTAATGGCACCTGTTTGAACTTGTTATCAGTATAAAAGACACCTGTCCACAACCTCAAACAGTCACACTCCAAACTCCACTATGGCCAAGACCAAAGAGCTGTCAAAGGACACCAGAAACAAAATTGTAGACCTGCACCAGGCTGGGAAGACTGAATCTGCAATAGGTAAGCAGCTTGGTTTGAAGAAATCAACTGTGGGAGCAATTATTAGGAAATGGAAGACTTACAAGACCACTGATAATCTCCCTCGATCCCAAGATCTCACCCTGTGGGGTCAAAATGATCACAAGAACGGTGAGAAAAAATCCCAGAACCACACAGGGGGACCTAGTGAATGACCTGCAGAGAGCTGGGACCAAAGTAACAAAGCCTACAATCAGTAACACACTACGCCGCCAGGGACTCAAATCCTGCAGTGCAAGACGTGTCCCCCTGCTTAAGCCAGTACATGTCCAGGCCCGTCTGAAGTTTGCTAGAGTGCATTTGGATGATCCAGAAGAGGATTGGGAGAATGTCATATGGTCAGATGAAACCAAAATAGAACTTTTTGTTGAAAACTCAACTTGTCGTGTTTGGAGGACAAATAATGCTGAGTTGCATCCAAAGAACACCATACCTACTGTGAAGCATGGGGGTGGAAACATCATGCTTTGGGGCTCTTTTTCTGCAAAGGGACCAGGACGACTTATCCGTGTAAAGGAAAGAATGAATGGGGCCATGTATCGTGAGATTTTGAGTGAAAACCTCCTTTCATCAGCAAGGGCATTGAAGATGAAACGTGGCTGGGTCTTTCAGCACGACAATGATCCCAAACACACTGCCCGGGCAACGAAGGAGTGGCTTCGTAAGAAGCATTTCAAGGTCCTGGAGTGGCCTAGCCAGTCTCCAGATCTCAACCCCATAGAAAATCTTTGGAGGGAGTTGAAAGTCTGTGTTGCCCAGCGACAGCCCCAAAACATCACTGCTCTAGAGATCTGCATGGAGGAATGGGCCAAAATAACAGCAACAGTGTGTGAAAACCTTGTGAAGACTTACAGAAAACGTTTGACCTGTGTCATTGCCAAATACTTATTTTCCACCATAATTTGCAAATAAATTCATAAAAAATCCTACAATGTGATTTTCTTTTCTCATTTTGTCTGTCATAGTTGACGTGTACCTATGATGAAAATTACAGGCCTCTCATCTTTTTAAGTGGGAGAACTTGCACAATTGGTGGCTGACTAAATACTTTTTTCCCCCACTGTAAATGACATAAAGAATGATAGTAAACAGCTTTGGAGCACCTTAAATGAAATTTTGGGCAAAAAGGCAAACTCCGCTCCATCATTCATTGAATCAGATGGCTCATTCATTACAAAACCCACTGATATTGCCAACTACTTTAATGATTTTTTCATTGGCAAGATTAGCAAACTTAGGTATGACATGCCAGCAACAAATGCTGACACTACACATCCAAGTATATCTGACCAAATTATGAAAGACAAGCATTTTAATGTTGAATTCTGTAAAGTAAGTGTGGAAGAGGTGAAAAAAGTATTGTCCATCAACTGGGGTCTGAAAACATGGATGGAAAATTACTTAGGATAATAGCGGATGGTATTGCCACTCCTATTTGCCATATCTTCAATTTAAGCCTACTAGAAAGTGTGTGCCCTCAGGCCTGGAGGGGAGCAAAAGTTATTCCCCTACCTTAGGATAGTAAAGCCCCCTTTACTGGCTCAAATAACCGACCAATCAGCCTGTTACCAATTCTTAGTAAACTATTGGAAGAAATTGTGTTTGACCAGATACAATGCTATTTTACAGTAAACAAATTGACAACATAATTTTAGCATGATTATAGGGAAGGACATTCAACAAGCACAGCACTTACACAAATGACTGATGATTGGCTGAGAGAAATTGATGATAAAAAGATTGTGGGGGCTGTTTTGTTAGACTTCAGTGCAGCTTTTGACATTGTCGATCATAGTCTGTTGTTGGAAAAACGTATGTGTTATGGCTTTACACCCCCTGCTATATTGTCAATAAAGAGTTCCCTGTCTTCTTTAATGGAAGCTTCTCCAACTAAATCCAGGTAGAATCAGGAAATCCCCAGGGCAGCCCCTTACTATTTTCAATCTTTACTAACGACATGCCACTGGCTTTTAGTAAAGCCAGTGTGTCTATGTATGCAGATGACTCAACAAAATACATGTCAGCTACCACAGTGACTGAAATGACTGCAACACTTAACAAAGAGCTGCAGATAGTTTCAGAATGGGTGGCAAGGAATAAGTTAGTCCTAAATATTTCAAAAACTAAAAGCATTGTATTTTGGACAAATCATTCACTAAACCCTAAACATCAACTAAATCTTGTAATAAATAATGTGGTAATTGAGCGAGTTGAGGAGACTAAACTGCTCGGAGTAACCCTGTATTGTAAACTTTCATTGTTAAAACATATTGATTCAACAGTAGCTAGAATGGGGAGAAGTCTGTCCATAAAAAGCGCTGCTCTGCATTCTTAACAGCACTATCAACAAGGCAGGTCCTACAGGCCCTAGTTTTGTCACACTTGGACTACTGTTCAGTCGTGTGGTCAGGTGCCACAAAGAGGGATTGTAATTGGCTCAGAACAGGGCTGCACGGTGGCCCTTGGATGTACACAGACATTAATAATATGCATGTCAATCTCTCCTGGCTCAAAGTGGAGGAGAGATTGACTTCATCACTACTTGTATTTGTGAGAAGTATTGACATGTTGAATGCACTGAGCCGCCTGTTTGAACTACTGGCACACAGCTCGGACACCCATGCATACCCCACAAGACATGCCACCAGAGGTCTCTTCACAGTCCCCAAGTCCAGAACAGACTATGGGAGGCGCACAGTACTACATAGAGCCATGACTACATGGAACTCTATTCCACATCAAGTAACTCATGCAAGCAGTAAAATTAGATTTAAAAAACAGATAATATTTTTTTTTAGATATGTGGTAGTAGAGTAGGGGCCTGAGGGCACACACTTAAAATGATGTGAAATTTGTTCTAAATGTATTGTAATGTTTTTAAAAATGTATAACTTCCTTAATTTTGCTGGACCCCAGGAAGTGTAGCTGCTGCCTTGGCAGCAGCTAATGGGGATCCATAATAAATACAAATAAATACAAATGGACTACAGCAAGGGAGACAGGTAACACACACACACACAACTTTACATATTGCAAAAAGACTGACCGATGGACAGACAGACACACACACACACAAATACACAAAAACATGGCCTACAACAAGGGTGACAAGTAACACACACATACAAATCATAAATACATCAAATCATTGCTAAAACCTTCAGCCCTGCCATGTCTAGCCAAACATCAATCTTAGTACAGTACCTGGTTTTACAGACACTCATCAGACTTAGAGTATTGTCTCTTTCTGTAGTGTAAAACATTCATCTTGGCTCCCAGGTGCACTTGTTTCATAACATCCTGTGTTCTTTCTTCTCCTAAACAGGAACTATGTGTCCTACCTAATCCCCATGGCCATTTTCAACATGGCCATCCAGACCTTTGTTGTCATGTCCTCCTACCAGTCCATCGGCCAGAAATTCAAGAAGACCGGAAACCCCAGGGTAAGAAGCATGTCTGCTATTATTTTCATACAGGGCTAGGCCCTGTTCCAATACTGTATTTGTATGTATTATGGATCCCCATTAGCTTCTGCCAAGGCAGCAGCTACTCTTCCTGGGGTCCAGCAAAATTAAGGCAATTTTAAAAACATTACAATACATTCACAACATATTTCACTACACATTAAGGGTGTGCCCTCAGGCCACTACTATACTACCACATATCTACAACACAAAATCCATGTGTACGTGTGTGTATAGTGCGTATGTTATCGCGTGTATGTATGCATGTGTCTGTGCCTGTGTTTGTGTCTCTTCACAGTCCCCGCTGTTCCATAAGGTGTATTTTTATCTGTTTTTTAAATCTAATTTTACTGCTTGCATGAGTTACTTGATGTGGATTAGAGTTCCATGTAGTCATGGCTCTATGTAGTACTGTGCGCCTCCCATAGTCTGTTCTGGACTTGGGGACTGTGAAGAGACCTCTGGTGGTATGTCTTGTGGGGTATGCATAGTTGTCCGAGCTGTGTGCCAGTAGTTCAGACAGCTCGGTTCATTCAACATGTCAATACCTCTCACAAATACAAGTAGTGATGAAGTCAATCTCTCCTCCATTTTGAGCCAGGAGAGATTGACATTTATATTATTAACATGCATATTATTATTAACTAACTTATTCCTTGCCACCCATTCTGAAACTAACTGTAGTTCTTTGTTAAGTGTTGCAGTCATTTCAGTCACTGTAGTAGCTGACGTGTATAGTGTTGAGTCATCCGCATACATAGACACATTGGCTTTACACAAAGCCAGTGGCATGTCATTAGTAATGTTTTAAAAAAGTAAGGGGTCTAGACAGCTGCCCTGGGCAATTCCTGATTCTACCTGGATTATGTTGGAGAGGCTTCCATTAAAGAACAACCTCTGTCAACATGCACAATCCCTATAGCGCCAATGTTAATCTATTTCGTTTTTCAGCCCTGCAAGGTGTAGAGCATCAAGGCCCCCCGGCACAGTGCCGCCACTGTGCCATAAAAGGAAGCCAGCCACTGTGCCGTAAAAGGAAGCCACTGTTCTGTTAAATAGACACAGTAGACTATACGACTATACATAGGTCCCTCGGGACTGGAGGGACTGAATCAAGTTGCCTCTCCATCTATATGTTGCATAAGCCATTTACTCACGGTGGTGTAGCTAGGTCTAAGACCGCGCTAGCCGGAGCACAAAGGTGACTATGCTGCAGGAAAGAGTGAGCTCTTCTCACTAAGGCAGCACTATTACTGTTATGTAACCTTAAAATAGCATCACTCACACACATACATGCTCTCTCTCTCTCACACACACACACACACACACACACAGACATCCAATACCTGAAATGCACGCATCAGGTCATCATTATTTTGGAAACACAAATACAGAAAACAAAGCCCCCTCTCCTCTCAGATGCCCCTGACAAACAGAGTGTTGGGTTTCTACTAGGAATGTCTACAAAACTGTAAACAACTATGTAATTAACATTCCTGTATGGATACAAAGGTTGTACACATGGTAAGTGGCAATGCAGTCTTTGTGTCATGTGTACTCAAAAAGAACACATACGCAAACAAACCTGTTATCCCCAAGAATATTGCAGTATGAGTATGAAACATGGGATTACTCTGAGTGGTCAGTGAACAACGTTTCCCTGTGTACCTGTTTTGGTGCATGATGTCTTTGTTTACGAGCTGAACTTGGAGTTGAGTTGATTATGAAATTATGGTAAGCCAGATATTGTGTTTCTATCCCAGCCGTTATCCAATGCTTGTGACCAGACCGTCACACGCATGTAAGCCCCATGATCCGAGATGTTTTTTTCTTTTTTCTTCTCTTCATGGTTGAAGAGTAACAATCCCTTCTCTCTCTATCTCCCTCTCTCTCTCTCACCATCTCTGTTCTCTCTCTCCCTCAATTCAATTCAATACAATTCAAAAGGCTTTTTTATGGATAAGTATAACCACATACATTAGTATAACCACATACATTACCAGAGCAAACATAGAGGAAAATATTAAATCAATGATGATGGAAATACCGCTTGACTTATTCCACATTTTCTTGTGTTACAGCCTGAATTCAAAATTATTTTGTTGTTATTTTGATAGTTTTTCCTCACCCATCTACACACAATACCCCATAATGACAAAGTTAAAACATGCTTTTAGAAAATGTTGCACATTTATTGAAGAAATACAGAAATATCTATTTCACATAAGTATTCACACCCCTGAGACAATACTTTGTAGAAGCACCTTTGGCAGCAATTACAGCTGTGACTCTTTCTGGGTAAGTCTCTAAGAGCTTTCCACACCAGGATTGTGCAACATTTGCCCATTATTCTCTTAAAATTATTCAAGCTCGGTTAAATTGGTTGTTGATCATTGCTAGACAACCATTTTCAGGTCTTGCCATAGATGTCCAAGTAGATTTAAGTCACAGCTGTAACTAGACCACTCAGGAACATTCACTGTCTTCTTGGTAAGCAACTCCAGTGTAGATTTGGCCTTGTGTTTTATGTTATTGTCCTGCTGAAAGGTGAATTCATCTCCCAGTTTCTGTTGGAAAGCAGACTGAACCAGCTTTTCCTCTAGGATATTGCCTCTGTTTAGCTCCATTCCTTTAATTTTTTATCCTGAAAAACTCCACCGTGTCCTTAACGATGACAAGCATACCCATAACATGATGCTCGAAAATATGGAGAGTGGTACTCAGTAATGTGTTGTATTGGATTTGCCCCAAACTTAACACTTTATATTCAGGGCAAAAAGTTATTTGCTTTGCCAATTTTTTTTGCAGTACTACTTTAGTGCCTTGTTGCAAACAGGATGCATGTTTTTACTCCTGAACTTATTTAGGCTTGCTATAACAAAGTGGTTGAATACTTATTGACTAAAGACATGTCAGCTTTTCATTTAAAATACATTTGTAAACATTTCCACTTTGACATTGAGGTATTGTGTGTAGGCCAGTGACAAAACAAATCTCTATTTAATCCATTTTAAATTCAGACAGTAACACAACAAAATTAGGAAAAAGTCAAGGGGTGTGAAGACTTTCTGAAGGCACTGTAAGTAATATACTGTCAATCTCTCTACAGTTTAACACTGCCACTCCTCTGAAGACATTTTTGTTCTGCTGGGGACCCTATGGAGTCCTGGCCTTCTACGCTGCTGTTGAGAATGCCAACCTGGTCTCTCCCAAGATAAGGATGGTGAGGACAACACACACATGCGCACACACACTGCATCTAATCTGACAGTAAACTTCATATACATTTCTCAAGGTCATATGTGCATGCCAAAGGTATTCTACTCCATTGACCAAATACACTAACACCCTACAGCAAATTAGAATTAGAAAGCAATACTCATGGCTTCTGTGTAATATAGTAGTCATTAATCGCACTGCTTGATTATATAAAGTGCATTCGGAAATTATTCAGACCCCTTGATTTATTCCACATTTTGTTACGTTACAGCCTTATTCTAAAATGGATAACATTGTTTTTTCCCCTCATCAATCTACACACAATACCCCATAATGACAAAGCAAAAATAGGGTTAAATTTTTATTTATTTAAATGTATTAAAAATAGAAAACTGAAATATCACATTTACATAAGTATTCAGACCCTTTACTCAGTACTTTGTTGAAGAACCATTGGCAGCGATTACAGCCTTGAGTCTTCTTGGGTATGATGCTCAAGCTTGGCACACCTGTATTTGGGGAGTTTCTCCCATTCTTCTTTGCAGATCCTCTCAAGCTCTGTCAGGTTGGATGGGGAGTGTCGCTGCACAGCTATTTTCAGGTCTCTCCAGACATGTTCGAACGGGTTCAAGTCCGGGCTCTGGCTGGGCCACTCAAGGACAGAGACTTTTCCCGAAGTCGCTCCTGCGTTGTCTTGGCTGTGTGCTTAGGGTTGTTGTCCTATTGGAAGGTGAACCTTCGCCCCCAGGCTGAGGTCCTGAGCGCTCTGGAGCAGGTTTTCATCAAGGATTTCTCTGTACTTTGCTCCGTTTATCTTTGCCTTGATCCTGACTAGTCTCCCAGTCCTTGCCGCTGAAAAACATCACCACAGCATGACGCTGTCACCACCGTGCTTCTCCGTAGGGATGGTGCCAGGTTTCCTCCAAATGTGACGCTAGGGATTCAGGCCAAAGAGTTCAATCTTGGTTTCATCAGACCAGAGAATCTTGTTTCTCATGGTCTGAGAGTCCTTTAGGTGCCTTTTGGCAAACTCAAAGCGGGCTGTCATGTGCCTTTTACTGAGGAGTGGCTACCGTCTGGCCACTCTACCATAAAGGCCTGATTGGTGAAGGGCTGCAGAGATGGTTGTCCTTCTGGAAGGTTCTCCCATCACCACAGAGGAACTCTGGAGCTCTGTCAGAGTGACCATCGGGTTCTTGGTCACCTCCCTAACAAAGGCCCTTTTCCCCAGATTGCTCAGTATGGCCGGGCGGCCAGCTCTAGGAAGAGTCTTGATGGTTCTAAACTTCTTCCATTTAAGAATGAAGGCGGCCACTGTGTTCTTGGGGACCTTCAATGCTGCAGACATTTTTTGGTACCCTTCCCCATATCTGTGCCTCGACACAATCCTGTCTCGGAGCTCTACGGACAATTCCTTCGACCTCATGGCTTGGTTTTTGCTCTGACATGTACTGACAACTGTGGGACCTTATATAGACAGGTGTGTGCCTTTCTAAATTATGTCCAATCAATTGAATTTACCACAGGTGGACTCCAATCAAGTTGTTGAAACATCTCAAGGATGATCAATGGAAACAGGATGCACCTGAGCTCAATTCTGAGTCTCATAGCAAAGGGTCTGAATACTTACAGTGAGGGAAAAAAGTATTTGATCCCCTGCTGATTTTGTATGTTTGCCCACTGACAAAGAAATGATCAGTCTATAATTTTTAATGGAAGGTTTATTTGAACAGTGAGAGACAGAATGACAACAAAAAAATCCAGAAAAACGCATGTCAAAAAATGTTATAAATTGATTTGCATTTTAATGAGGGAAGTAAGTATTTGACCCCCTCTCAATCAGAAAGATTTCTGGCTCCCAGGTGTCTTTTATACAGGTAACGAGCTGAGATTAGGAGCACACTCTTAAAGGGAGTGCTCCTAATCTCAGCTTGTTACCTGTATAAAAGACACCTGTCCACAGAAGCAATCAATCAGATTCCAAACTCTCCACCATGGCCAAGACCAAAGAGCTCTCCAAGGATGTTAAGGACAAGATTGCAGACCTACACAAGGCTGGAATGGGCTACAAGACCATCGCCAAGCAGCTTGGTGAGAAGGTGCCTGCCTTACACAGGAAGCGGCACAGGTCCTAATCCAGGCACTTGTCATCTCCCGTCTGGATTACTGCAACTCGCTGTTGGCTGGGCTCCCTGCCTGTGCCATTAAACCCCTACAACTCATCCAGAATGCCGCAGCCCGTCTGGTGTTCAACCTTCCCAAGTTCTCTCACGTCACCCCGCTCCTCCGCACACTCCACTGGCTTCCAGTTGAAGCTCGCATCTGCTACAAGACCATGGTGCTTGCCTACGGAGCTGTGAGGGGAACGGCACCTCCGTACCTTCTGGCTCTGATCAGTCCCTACACCCAAACGAGGGCACTGCGTTCATCCACCTCTGGCCTGCTGGCTCCCCTACCTCTGCGGAAGCATAGTTCCCGCTCAGCCCAGTCAAAACTGTTCGCTGCTCTGGCACCCCAATGGTGGAACAAGCTCCCTCACGACGCCAGGACAGCGGAGTCACTCACCACCTTCCGGAGACATTTGAAACCCCACCTCTTTAAGGAATAAAGTTATAGGATAAAGTAATCCTTCTACCCCCCCCCCCCCCCCCCCCCCCCAAAAAAAAAAATAATAAATAAATAAAATTGTAAAGTGGTTATCCCACTGGCTATAAGGTGAATGCACCTATTTGTAAGTCGCTCTGGATAAGAGCGTCTGCTAAATGACGTAAATGTAAATAGGTGACAACCGTTGGTGCGATTATTCGCAAATGGAAGAAACACAAATAACTGTCAATCTCCCTCGACCTGGGGCTCCATGCAAGATCTCACCTCGTGGAGTTGCAATGATCATGAGAACTTTGAGGAATCAGCCCAGAACTACATGGGAGGATCTTGTCAATGATCTCAAGGCAGCTGGGACCATAGTCACCAAGAAAACAATTGGTAACACACTACGCCGTGAAGGACTGAAATCCTGCAGCGCCCGCAAGGTCCACCTGCTTAAGAAAGCACATATACAGGGCCGTCTGAAGTTTGCCAATGAACATCTGAATGATTCAGAGGAGAACTGGGTGAAAGTGTTGTGGTCATATGAGACTAAAATGGAGCTCTTTAGAATCAACTCAACTCGCCGTGTTTGGAGGAGGAGGAATGCTGCCTATGACCCTAAGAACACCATCCCCACCGTCAAACATGGAGGTGGAAACATTATGCTTTGGGAGTGTTTTTCTGGTAAGGGGACAGGACAACTTCACCGCATCAAAGGGACGATGGACAGGGCCATGTACCGTCAAATCTTGGGTGACAACCTCCTTCCCTCAGCCAGGGCATTGAAAATGGGTCGTGGATTGGTATTCCAGCATGACAATGACCCAAAACACACGTCCAAGGCAACAAAGGAGTGGCTCAAGAAGAAGCACATTAAGGTCCTGGAGTGGCCTAGCCAGTCTCCAGACCTTAATCCCATAGAAAATCTGTGGAGGGAGCTGAATGTTCGAGTTGCCAAACGTCAGCCTCGAAACCTTAATGACTTGGAGAAGATCTGCAAAGAGGAGTGGAACAAAATCCCTCCTGAGATGTGTGCAAACCTGGTGGCCAACTACAAGGGTCCAACGTGGTCCTCTGTAGCTCAGCTGGTAGAGCACGGCGCTTGTAACGCCAAGGTAGTGGGTTCGATCCCTGGGACCACCCATACACAAAAAAAAAAAAAAAATGTATGCACGCATGACTGTAAGTCGCTTTGGATAAAAGCGTCTGCTAAATGGCATATTATTATTATTATTATTACAAGAAACGTCTGACCTCTGTGATTGCCAACAAGGGTTTTGCCACCAAGTACTAAGTCATGTTTTGCAGAGGGGTCAAATACTTATTTCCCTCATTAAAATGCAAATCAATTTATAAGATTTTTGACATGCGTTGTTGTTGTTCTGTCTCTCACTGTTCAAATAAACCTACCATTAAAATTATAGACTGATCATGACTTTGTCAGTGGGCAAATGTACAAAATCAGCAGGGGATCAAATACTTTTTTCCCCCACTGTATGTAAATAAGGTATTTCTGTTTTTGATTTTTAATAAATGTTCAAACATTTCTAAAAACCTGTTTTCACTTTGTGATTATGGGGTATTGTCTGTAGATTGATGATTATTTCTATTTAATTCATTCATTTCAGAATAAGGCTGTAACGTAACAAAATGTGGAAAAAGTCAAGGAGTCTGAATACTTTCCGAATGCACTTTAACTCATGGTCCTTTGGTTCCCAAAGCAATGTACATTTAACACATACTTGTATAGTGTATGGCCCATTCAGGAATCAAGCTCACAACTCTGGTGTGCCAAATATCATT
The DNA here is from genome assembly GCF_964263955.1 of Coregonus lavaretus. Taxonomy (NCBI): domain Eukaryota; kingdom Metazoa; phylum Chordata; class Actinopteri; order Salmoniformes; family Salmonidae; genus Coregonus; species Coregonus lavaretus. Next base: position 77,644,614 of record NC_139988.1, on the reverse strand, counting down.
CTCCAACCAACTCAGTCATTCAACCCTCTATGTATATCTGTATTTTAACAAACTTGTTGTACAGTTCTTTGACACAAATGTACAATTTTATTTTACTTTTGAGCTAGTACTGAGACATTGACATTGCTATGTTTGGCCTTGTGTTTGCAGTTGGCTCCTATTCTGGCAAAGACCTCTCCTACCTTCAATGTTTTCCTGTACGCCCTGGGCAATGAGAACTACAGAGGCGGCATCTGGCAGTTCCTCACTGGGGAAAAGATTGAAGTGCTTCAAATTGAGAACAAGTTCAAATAAACTAAGCATGCGATAATCACACACACAAACTGTCCTCTTGGTTTTCTGACAGGTACGAATGTTGTTGTAGATTCGTTCATGTAAATCGACCTGGACTTGACTTCATTCATGGCAATGGACCTGGACTTGACTTCATTGTGTTTGTGTGTGTGTGTGTGTGTTGTGTAAGTGACATTTTAGTCATGGGTTAACGTGGAGTGTTGTGTTTGTTCTGGCATTGGGATATATTATATGTTCACTCTCTAGTTTAGGATGGGCAGTAGACACACGCCATGCCCAGACTGAGGCAAAACTATATTATTAGAAATTAGATATTACTATTATAAGTTATGACATATAATGATGAATTCCTGTCCAGCTCAAATATCCTAGAACATATTTCCTCTAAATGGACTAAAATAGATAATTTTTTAACACTACTTTAGTCTGCAGGTATAACGCTTCATCACTTGTTATGAGCATGTACGAGCCTTTATGATGTCTTATTATAACGCTTATAATACATTATGTCCCTGTAATTTAGTATTATGAGATGTTAATATAATGGGTCGTACATGTGTATAACAAAAGTTGCTCAAACAATACATTATAACCACATCAAAATGCATCATACTTGCAGGCTTTAGGCAAAGTGTTACCAATCTTTACACTCATCAAACATGATACTACTTTGCATTCCTTTGAAGCTGGATAAATTCATGTAAAGAGTAGAAATCCCCTGATATAAATCCTTTATAGCTCTAGTCCCAGTAGAAGCAAAATGGTCATCCAGAGATGGGGCATTCCAATCTTGCTTTGTAGGCTATAACAGGCAAAAGTTCTGGTTGAGCTACCAAGCAGAATTAGTAGAGCAGCAACACTCTGCAATCCTACCAAAAAGGGTGCTTTTCATGAAAACACAGCCCACCGGCCACCCTGAGATCATAAGAAAGAAAGAGATTTATTGTGCGTGCTCTTCTCTCCTACAGGCTTAGTTTAAAAGCCAGAAATTTAAAATGGTCTCCTTTTTCACATAGGAGTATTTTTTTTTGTTAGCACATCATTCACGTTAGAAAGAAAACTACTAAAATAGATTTTCATTGTTGACAGGTGATAAATGGTTGGACAGGTTATAACTGGTCATTGAAAGTAAGCAATCACCTTCATTATGATGCACCAAATGTGCCATTAGACATTGCACATGGCATTGATTAAGGTGATTTTACTAAGGTGAAGTTCCTTGACATTAATTGCTTCTAATAAAAGAGCAAAAGGTAGTGTTTGAGACCTTTTCATTCCACCCAACTCCTAGATTTTTATGTAGGGTTCGGTTTACGTGGAGAGTACAGTATAGCAACCAGCATCGGTTAACATCTGTTGCCTTTTCAACATTATTACCGCAATACTGTAGTAAAATGGCAACGTAGTTTTCAGTGTTACTCAGGTGTCACTGGAAGATCATTTGGACTATAAGGTCTAAGGAACATAATATATCAAAACGGACTATTATATAATCAATATACCTTTACTGATGGTTGATGCTCGGAAAATAAAGAATGTATACAATACTTTCATAGGAGAGATCAAATAGTATGGGAGATCAGATAGATACAATAAAGAATAACAATGACGAGGTAGTAAGATATAAGGTGATCCCATTGATACAGTGGTAACACTTTACTTAAAGCTGGCTTTATAACATGTTATAAGCATGTATGAACCTTTCTAATGTCTTATAATATGTTATATCTCTATATTTCAACTGAATAAAAATGGGTGTTATCTGTTCAAGATTATTATGAGATGATAACAAGACATTATAAGGGAGCATACATGTTTATGAAAAGTATTACAATGCATTATAACTGCATTATAATGCACCATACCTCCAGGCTGAAAGGGTAACATAGGTCAGACTGATAGAGAGAGGCAGTTACCATAGCAGATGATAATCAATGACAATGATGATAATCAAACATAAAATCATTTTGTTAATATAGGAGAAACTCAGATTATCTGTTTTGCAATTGTAAAAACTCCTAATGTGGAGTGTAGGCCTATAATTATGGTATCTATGAGTCTTCTTCGGGTATCTAGGGTGAGAAATGTAAGCCATGTGTAAGCATCAAGACAGAGAAACCACATGAGCTGTTCAACTATCTAAAATGCAGAGCGAAAAAGGTCCTTCTTACCAGTCCTGTCCTTGATTGACAATCATCTATACAATTTACATTTACATTTACGTCATTTAGCAGACACTCTTATCCAGAGCGACTTACAAATTGGTGCATTCACCTTATAGCCAGTGGGATAACCACTTTACAATATGTATTTTTTTGTTTGTTTTTTGTGTGTTTTTTTTACAATGTCAAGTGTGTATCAGTGACATCATCAGAATAGCACAGTCACATGACCATTCACAAAATCTGACCATTACAAATCAACCATGTAATCTTAAAACGATGTAAGTGCTGTTACATGTTGTTTTCTAATAAGATTGCAACTTCCAATAATTCCGAAACATAAAAGCAACATTTATAGAAGCTGTATTTTTGTGTTTTGTAGGGAGGTAAAAAGCCATGTTACATACAATTCAGTCAAATACTTGCATCAGGGCGTTCATATCAATATATGGAATCACATTGGTATGAAGAAAGAATTATTGCCATTGAATTATTGAATGAATCAACTATAAAAATCACAGTTATAAGAAATATTGAAGACATATTAGGTATTTGTGCATTGAAATCTTAAATCCCACAGTCTAATCAGTGAAAAGTGACTTGTGAATATTGAACACCCATGAGCTTTGTGGATGTCTCTGATCTATAGTTTGTTCGTATTTTGAAACAGCTTCATATAAGTGTATTGTTGATACTATTCAGTAGAGTTCCCCAAGTGCTTTTTGTGACAAATCACTATTCTGTAAACACTGTAAAAAATATTGTGCTAGTGCTACTTTTAAAAAAAAATTGATAACTTTTTGCATCAGCTTTTTGAGTATTTCCAACATGAGGTACTCATGTATAATATACTTAATATATTAGTGTTTGTGAAACAACAAAAGTTAAGTCCAGCATAAAATAATGGCTTTGATCCAACTTATTTTTATCAATTACAAAACTGTTATTACTCATTAGATCTACTTCCTCTTTTTGACCAGTTACTTTCAGTGATCATGACTTAATGTTTAAAAAAATTACTTGCCATTTGAACCCACTTTAGCAAGCATTGCTGAACATAGTGGCCATTCCACTAGCAGTCAGTGGAGGTAGAATCACAAGCTTTGTAAGATGCTACATGTGCCACATGACTTTGTTGATGATGGGAATGGGTGGTCTCATCTTTCAATGTCAATTTGCCCGACAGTTTTGATATACGTCACAACTCATTTCACAACAAACAGCTTAATACTAATATAGAAATAAAAAACCAGAAACCTGCATTTTAATGTGGAAATCATTTATTTAAGCCCCTGAATCATTCTTTACAGTGAATGAATACTTGAATTTGATGTCTATCTATACTTTCAACAGTACTGTACATGTCACAACTAGGGTTCAAATCAGGGCATAACCATACACATTTACATACTATTGATGTACAATGCATTCGGAAAGTATTCAGTGACAGCCTTATTGTAAAATTGATTAAATTATTTTTTCCCCCTCATCAATCTACACTAAATACCCCATAATCAAAAGGAAAAAAAGGTTTCTAGAAATTTGTGCAAATTTATAAAAAATCTCAAACAGAAATAAATAATTTACATAAGTATTCAGACCCTTCACTATGAGACTCGAAATTGAGCTCAGGTGCATCCTGTTTCCATTGATCATCCTTGAGATGTTTCTACAACTTGATTGGAGTCCACCTGTGGTAAATTCAATTAATTGGACATGATTTGGAAAGGCACACACCTGTCTGTATAAGGTCCTAAAGTTGACAGTGTCAACTTTAGGACCTTATAGCCACCCTTTGTCAGACCAAAAACCAAGCAATGAGGTCGAAGGAATTGTCCGTAGAGCTCCGAGACAGGATTATGGCGAGCCACAGATCTGGGGAAAGGTACCAAAACAATTCTTCAGCATTGAAAGTCCCCAAGAACACAGCGGCTTCCATCATTCCTAAATGGAAGAAGTTTGGAACCACCAAGACTCTTCCTATATCTGTCCGCCCGGCCAAACTGAGCAATCTGGGGAGAAGGGCCTTGGTCAGGGAGGTGACCAAGAACCCGGTGGTCACTCTGACAGAGCTCAGAGTTCCTCTGTGGAGATGGGAGAACCTTCCAGAAGGACAACCATCTCTGCAGCACTTCACCAATCAGGCCTTTATGATAGAGTGGCCAGACGGAAGCCACTCCTCAGTAAAAGGCACATGACAGCCCGCTTGGAGTTCACCAAAAGGAAGCTAAAGGACTCTCAGACCACGAGAAGCAAGATTCTCTGGTCTGATGAAACTAAGATTGAATTCTTTGGCCTGAATGCCAAGCGTCACATCTGGAGGAAACCAGGCACCATCCCTACGGTGAAGCATGGTGGTGGCAGCATCATGCTGTGGGGATGTTTTTCAGCGGCAGGGATTGTGAGACTAATCAGGATCGAGGGAAAGATGAACGGAGCAAAGTACAGAGGGTTCCTTGGTGAAAACCTGCTCCAGAGCACTCAGGACCTCATACTGGGGTGAAGGTTCACCTTCCAACAGGACAACGACCCTAAGCACACAACGCAGGAGTGGCTTCAGGACAAGTCTCTGAATGTCGTTGAGTGGCCCAGCCAGATTCTGGACTTCAACCCGATCTAACATCTCTGGAGAGACCTGAATATAGCTGTGCAGCGACACTACCTATCCAACCTGACAGAGTTTGAGAGGATCTGCAGAGAATAATGGGAAAATCTCCCCAAATACAGGTGTGCCAAGCTTGTAGCGTCATACCCAAGAAGTCTCAAGGCTGTAATCTCTGTTAAAGGTGCTTCAACAAAGTACTGAGTAAAGGGTCTGAATACATTTACATTTTAGTCATTTAGCAGACGCTCTTATCCAGAGCGACTTACAGTTAGTGAGTGCATACATTTTTCATACTGGCCCCCCGTGGGAAACGAACCCACAACCCTGGCGTTGCAAGCGCCATGCTCTACCAACTGAGCTACAGGGGACTACTTACACTACCGGTCAAAAGTTTTAGAACACCTACTTATTCAAGGGTTTTTCTTTATTTTTACTATTTTCTACATTGTATAATAATAGTGAAGACATCAAAACTATGAAATAACACATATGGAATCATGTAGTAACCAAAAAAGTGCTAAACAAATCAAAATATATTTTATATTTGAGATTCTTCAAATAGCCACCCTTTGCCTTGATAACAGCTTTGCACACTCTTGGCATTCTCTCAAATAGCTTCAAGAGGTAGTCACCTGGAATGCATTTCAATTAACAGGTGTGACTTAAAAGTTAATTTGTGGAATTTATTTCCTTCTTAATGCGTTTGAGCCAATCAGTTGTGTTGTGAAAAGCTAGAGTGGAGTATACAGAAGATAACCCTATTTGGTAAAAGACCAAGTCCATATTATGGCAAGAACATCTCAAATAAGCATAGAGAAACGACAGTCCATCATTACTTGAAGACATGAAGGTCAGTCAATACGGAACATTTCAAGAACTTTGAAAGTGTCTTCAAGTGCAGTCACAAAAACCATCAAGCGCTATGATGAAACTGGCGCTCATGAGGACCGCCACAGGAATGAAAGACCCAGAGTTACCTCTGCTGCAGAGGATAAGTTCATTGGAATTACCAGCCTCAGAAATTGCAGCCCAAATAAATGCTTCACAGAGTTTAAGTAACAGACACATCTCAACATCAACTGTTCAGAGGAGACTGTTTGAATCCGACCTTCATGGTCAAATTGCTGCAAAGAAACCATTACTAAAGGACATCAATAAGAAGAAGAGACTTGGTTGGGCCAAGAAACACGAGCAATGGACATTAGACCGGTGGTCTGGAGTCATTGTCCTGTTGAAAAACAAATGATAGTCCCACTAAGCCCAAAACAGATGGGATGGCATATCGCTGCAGAATGCTGTGGTAGCCATGCTGGTTAAGTGTGCCTTGAATTATAAATAAATCTGTTCACCCACACCGCGTCTCAGAAAGACACGGCGGTTGGACCCAAAAATCTCAAATTTGGACTCCAGACCTTTGGTCCTTTGGTCTGGAGTCCAAATTTGAGATTTTGGGGTCCAACCGCTGTGTCTTTCGCAGACGCGGTGTGGGATGATCTCCGCATGTGTAGTTCCCACCGTAAAGCATGGAGGAGGAGGGGTTATGGTGTGGGGTTTCTTTGCTGGTGACACTGTCTGTGATTTATTTATGCAGCGATACACCATCCCATCTGGTTTGGACTTAGTGGGACTATCATTTGTTTTTCAACAGGACAATGACCCAACACACCTACATGCTGTGTACGGGCTGTTTTACCAAGAAGGATAGTGATGGAGTGCTGCATCAGATGACTTGGCTTCCACAATCCCCCGACCTCAACCAAATTGAGATGGTTTGGGATGAGTCGAACAGCAGAGTGAAGGAAAAGCAGCCAACGAGTGCTCAGCATATGTGGGAACTCCTTTAAGACTGTTGGAAAAGCATTCCAGGTGAAGCTGGTTGAGAGAATACCAAGTGTGCAAAGCTGTCATCAAGGCAAAGGGTAGCTATTTGAAGAATCTCAAATATAAAATATATTTTGATTTGTTTAACACTTTTTTGGTTACTAAATGATTCCATATGTGTTATTTCATAGTTTTGATGTCTTCACTATTATTCTACAATGTAGAAAATAGTAATAATAAAGAAAAAGCCTTGAATGAGTAGGTGTCTTTTGACCGGTAGTGTATGTAAATGTGATATTTAAAAATATATATATATACATTTACAAACATAAAAAAAAAACTGTTTTTGCTTTGTCATTATGGGGTATTGTGTGTAGATTGACAAGGGGGGAAAAAACAATTTAATCAATTTTGCAATAAAGCTGTATAGTAAAACAAATTGGAAAAAGTGAAGGGGTCTGAATACTTTCCAAATGCACAGTATGCACCCTTAAAGGGTTAAAAATCTCCCTAAAGTCAATTCAATTCAAACGCTTGTCACATCTGGGCTACAACAATCAAATTGTATTATTTATTTTTGTTTTTAACCTTAAGTATTTAATTGAGCCTGTCTGGAGTCCCATATGGGCGGGTTTGCACTTTTAGGACTATTCCATTGGATCCATAACGCCAGACAAGCCCAATCAAGTGCTGCTCAAGTATTTGAATGAAAACAAATACTATTTGAACCCAAGTTTGCACACTACTTCCCACATGTTTCACTGAGATCCCCCAGTTGGTATTGCTAAGCTGATTAATGGATGACTGTTTGTCTTCCCAGTGGACTGGGTTGTTGTAGTGTAACTCTGTGGTAACCAAACATCTGTAGTCATCAGGGAAAATCTATTATGTGTGGTCAGTTCCTTCCATTCAAGCAACTGGGTACTCAATTCACACAGATACATTAGAATATAGCAGTTTTAAATGGTTGGTATCTTTCAACCTGAAGTCCATGTCAACCTAAATTGACTAATGCAGCGTTCACGTGCTATACGGAGCTACACAGCCAATTCTCCAGTGTAATTTTGTATTATTAACACAGTGTTAAATTAACACTGAAAGTGTTGAGTCTGTGGACCCATATAGTGAGCGTTTCTCTTTTGCTGAAATAATCCATCCACCTGACAGGTGTGGCATATCAAGAAGCTGATTAAACAGCATGATCATTTCACAGGTGCACCTTGTGTTGGGGACAATAAAAGGCCACTCTAAAATGTGCAATTTTCTCACACAACACAATGCCACAGATGTCTGTTTTGAGGGAGCATGCAATTGGCATGCTGACTGCAGGAATGTCTACCAGAGCTGTTGCCAGAGAATAAAATGTTAATCTACCATAAACCGCCTCAACGTTGTTTTAGAGAATTTGTCAGTATGTCCAACCGGCCTCACAACCGCAGACCACGTGTAACCACACCAGCCCAGGACCTCCACATTTGGCTTCTTCACTTGCGGGACCATCTAAAACTAGCCACAGCTGGACAGCTGATGAAACTGTGTGTTTGCACAACCAAATAATTTCTGCACAAACTGTCAGAAACCGTCTCAGGGAAGATCATCTGCGTGCTCGTCATCCTCACCAGGGTCTTCACCTGACTGCAGTTCAGCGTCATAACCGACTTCAGTGGGCAAATGCTCACCTTCGATGGCCACTGGCACGCTGGAGAAGTGTATTCTTCACAGATTAATCCCGGTTTCAACTGTACCGGCAGATGGCGTCGTGTGGGTGAGCAGTTTGCTGATGTCAACGTTGTGAACAGAGTGCCCCATGGTGGCGGTGGGGTTATGGTATGGGCAGGCATAAGCTACGGACAACAAACACAATTGCATTATATCGATGGCAATTTGCACAGCGATACCGTGACGAGATCCAGAGGCCCATTGTCTTGCCATTCATCCGTCGCCATCACCTCATGTTTCAGCATGATAATGAACAGCCCCATGTCGCAAGGGTCTGTACACTATTCCTGCAAGCTGAAAATGTTCCAGTTCTTCCATAGCCTGCATACTCACCAGATTTGTCACCCATTGAGCATGTTTGGGATGCTCAATGGGTGACAAAAAGTACTCTATGCAAAGAGATGTGTCACGCTGCATCAAGCAAATGGTGGTCTCACCAGATACTGACTGGTTTTCTGATCCAAGCCCCTACATAAAAAAAAAAGGTATCTGTGACCAACAGACGCACGCATGTCTGTATTCCCAGTCATGTGAAATCCATAGATTAGGGCCTAATGAATGTATTTAAATTGACTGATTTCCTTATATGAACTGTAACTCAATAAAATCTTTGAAATTGTTTTATCAATATTTTTGTATATATAGACATTTGCATAAAATAACTCACCAACAGTAACTTTTGAACCGTTCAAGCTAGAGACACCAAACTAAAGGGTTTTATGCCCGCACGACATGCGGTCAGAAAGACTATTTGGATTATTTGGAAATGGTTGTCTTTCTTCTTTGTATGCGTTAGCCTACCTATTGTATTAAAAGCACTTATTTTTTGCATTATTCACACACTCAGAATTCGCTGCTTCAACTTCAGTAGACTCTCTCCTCTCCTAGTTGGGTGTGTGAGTTCAAGTGCACCTAGTATCGAGTAGGCTTCCTACATGGTTGGAGAATCACGTAGCAGTTAATTTAAATTAACTTAAATATGATTAGACTGTAGGGGCGGGCCTAGGGCTGTGGCGGTCATTGAATTTTGTCAGCCGGTGATTGTCAAGTAAATAACTGCCGGTCTCACGGTAATTGAGCGTTAATTAACATTAAAACATTTAGCATCTCCTGGCTTCTACGCATAGCCTACAAGCCACTGATTGCGACCTTTGGAACATCTACATTTTAATAAATCCATGTAATATAGCCTACACAATCACAATAAATCCATTATTTATTTTAGACAGGTCTAAAGAAACATGATATGAAGAAAATTTATTCTATTTCAAAAGAACAGAATAGCATACTCTGAGTTGTCCTTATGTTAGGCTCTGATCTGGCTATGCCATATGGCTGTGGGCTACACTAGTTAATTTAGCAGACAAGATTTGCTTAGAATTCCGTGGCATTATTTTATATATATTTTTTTATAGTATGAAGAATACAATTGAACATAGCTGAATAAAATACAAAATATATTTTCTCCAAACGATTTGAGGGAGTGTGCACATGCAGCTATTCTGTGTTGAGTGGTTAACAAAGAAACAGGTACTCCTGTATGCTTAATTTAGAGTTATTTATGTAACTTTAGTTGTGATACAAATGTCGGGCTATATGTTTAGATTTTTAATACATTCAAAGGCTTCATGATGCGACTATTGATGATTTGAAAAAAGTATCATGAAAGGCATGAGTTCTGCTTTGTTTTTTGTGCAGGCTGTACACACTTCATTAGTCTCTCATTCACAATTTGACAAGCACTTGATGATGCCTCAAATTTCCAGGCTGCATCCCGTTTGTGTGGCCGTAATTCCCCCTAAAAAAATCCATGCCTTTTGTGGCCAGTGGCCGTTGTGCCCTTCGGCTGAATATAATAATTATAATTACTTTCTCCCGGCTGCGTGCTCACTCACATGGCTCTCTGTCACATGAGCGGGTCTTTCTCACAGGCTACAAGTGAAGACAGACATATCGCGGATGCAACTGCACGAGTCCTTATCCAATTCCCTTGGCGCATATTGAAGATATTGGAAGAACTATCCACATTTACATTAGTCAGCCAACAAGATGAGTAGGCCTAACGAACAGCAAAAGCACTAGCCTATGTCAACTATCTACTATCCCCCATAGTACAAAAGTTGACCTAGTATGTGCGAGAAATAAATATTCCAAACATAGTCTGGGACAGTTTGTAGGTCCTAAATTAGTACAACCACTATCAAAAAACCTGTTTTAAGCAATGAGTCTGATGCAACAGATGAGAACATTTAGCTTAAAATGTTGATAAACTATCAGGCTATTTCTTCACATTATAAGCGCAGCAATGTGCACATGGCAGTAGGCTATAAGCGCAAATGTTCCATTAGCATGAAAAAACCATTCTCAAAAGAGACCACAAATGCAATTATGCATGTAATGCTTTTATTATAAAGGTGCATTTTTATGGTGAAAATTATCCTCCCCAAACTTGAAACTCACGCGCTGCGTATGTATGCCAGATAGGCTCTACACCCGTTGTAAAGCGGATGAATGTGCTTCATTTTAAGAAGTTATTTGGACACTTTAGTTGTGATACAAACCTTATCAAAACATATAGGCCTATAGGCTAGGCTACATGAGGTGTGCGACTAGGATTTGAAAAAGTCGCAAAGAAAAGCATGCGTTGTTTCTTGCCTTAAGCTGGGCATCATTCACAAGTGATAGGCTAATATTGTCACCCATCACACTATTCTTGAGTTAATCTCGTCTTTACATGTACTAAATAATATACAGTGGGGAAAAAAAACGATTTAGTCAGCCACCAATTGTGCAAGTTCCGCCACTTAAAAAGATGAGAGGCCTGTAATTTTCATCATAGGTACACGTCAACTATGACAGACAAAATAAGGGTAAAAAATCCAGAAAATCACATTGTAGGATTTTTTATGAATTTATTTGCAAATTATGGTGGAAAATAAGTATTTGGTCAATAACAAAAGTTTCTCAATACTTTGTTATATACCCTTTCTTGGCAATGACACAGGTCAAACGTTTTCTGTAAGGTTTTCACACACTGTTGCTGGTATTTTGGCCCATTCCTCCATGCAGATCTCCTCTAGAGCAATGATGTTTTGGGGCTGTCGCTGGGCAACACAGACTTTCAACTCCCTCCAAAGATTTTCTATGGGGTTGAGATCTGGAGACAGGCTAGGCCACTCCAGGACCTTGAAATGCTTCTTACGAAGCCACTCCTTCGTTGCCCAGGCGGTGTGTTTGGGATCATTGTCATGCTGAAAGACCCAGCCATGTTTTATCTTCAATGCCCTTCCTGATGGAAGGAGGTTTTCACTCAAAATCTCACGATACATGGCCCCATTCATTCTTTCCTTTACACAGATCAGTCGTCCTGGTGCCTTTGCAGAAAAACAGCCCCAAAGCATGATGTTTCCACCCCCATGCTTCACAGTAGGTATTGTGTTCTTTGGATGCAACTCGTTGCCATTAATACAGGTAACGAGTGAAGGACAGAGGAGCCTCTTAAATAAGTTACAGGTCTGTGAGAGCCAGAAATCTTGCTTGTTTGTAGGTGACCAAATACTTATTTTCCACCATAATTTGCAAATAAATTCATAAAAAATCCTACAATGTGATTTTCTGGAGAAATAAAATCTCAATTTGTCTGTCATAGTTGACGTGTACCTATGATGAAAATTACAGGCCTCTCATCTTTTTAAGTGGGAGAACTTGCACAATTGGTGGCTGACTAAATACTTCCCCCCCCCCAATGTATGTGTGAAATGTTTTGATTTAGAATGGACCATTATCATGCACCTGTCTCGAAATAAGGGCAGTGGAAAAAAAGACATGTCATCTATGCACTTACTGTAAATAGAGAATGGAGGACACTTTTCCTGTGGTTCATTTTCATGCCAGCCAGGTAGGTAGGCTAAAGATAAGCAATGTGCTTAATATTAGGAAAGTTGAGAAATAAATATATTAGGTCTAGCCTATAGAAAGCTGATGGGATCCTCCTATTTTTAATAGAGGCCATCACTCTGTTTTCTCACGCAATTGCATAGCCTATATGTCACGATCGTTAGACGGAGTAGACCAATGCGCAGCGTTAGTTGCAAACATATTTGAACTTAATTATATTTAGTGATAATATAAACAACAAAACAATAAACGATACGTGCATTCCTACGGTTTACACAACCAACACAGAAACAAACCAAACAGAAACAAGATCCCACAAACACTAAGGGAAAACAGACTGTTTAAATATGGTTCCCAATCAGAGACAACCAGCAACAGCTGACACTCGTTGCCTCTGATTGGGAACCAATCTGGCCAACATAGAAATATAACACATAGAACTACAACACAGAACTAGAACACATAGAATCTACACACCCTGGCTCAACATATAGAGTCCCCAGAGCCAGGGTGTGACACTATAGAAATGTTCAGCAACATGAGCTCATGGGCTCTCATGAATGTTTGAATAGATTTTCGATTACATTTGCATTGATGTCAGAGTGATTAGAGGGACAATAGAGTACTGAGTACCAGGCAGTTAGCAAGTTTGGTAGAATATCTGAGAACCCTAATTAACATGACTAAATGGTCAAATGGACTTTGACTGCCGTCATGACTCGCCATTCTATTGTATTCATCTATTCTAATTATAATCTCAAAATGGTGTACCCTATATTAGTCCACCAAATCCAAGCAGTCTTATTAGTGTACTCTAGGCCTACTTGGAGTAGGCTACACAGGGATAGCGTGTGTAATTTTCAATGGCAAGACCAAGACAAATGGATGCAGATGCTGGGTTAGCGTTGCTACAAGATCTGAATGAAAATGACTCGGATGGTGGGGCAGAAATGGATCATGACATCTCTGAAAAGTATTATTCTGATTCATGCGGAACAGCTTTCCATTTCTGGGAAAGGTTCCATATCGGGCAGCAGGTGAGTTTCTAATTTTCGCATCACGGTCTCTTTCACGGACCCCAAAGATGCCAAGAATCACTATGTACAGGTTAATCAAAACAACTCTTGGCCCGATGAGAAACAGCTCCATCCATCTCCTGTCTGATCATTCGGACAGTAGCCTAGCTCCACTTCCGGTTTGATGGAAATATGTGTTTTATTTTGGCTGCTCTCATTCATGGGTTATGCAACCTCTTAAGATTCAAGTAGGCCTAGGCTACAACAGACCATGGCCTAATGATTCAGCCGAAATGCATCACAGATGCTTTATCTTTTGCTGTATTAATTAGGCCAATGTATAAATATTATTCTGCTCGGCCATCAGTCGATAGGTCAAATTATTCTGTGGATTCAAACTGAGCCAACTGACTGTTGATAGAGCCAAATTATCAACAAGCCATTTCTATTTTTTGTTGGATTTTAATATTAGTTTGGATCCCAATTTTCATAAATTATTGACTAACATCCAATCATTGACCAATATGTCTACAGCACGTGTCCATAACACTCAAGATTTAGGACTTCAAGAAGTATGGAGAACACCACATCCTAATGAAAGGGACTTTTCTTTTTATTCTCATGTACACAAATCCTATTCAATAATAGATTTGTTTTGTTCCATCAATTTTTATTTCCAAGATAACAAATTGTGTTTATTTTCCTCTAATTTTATCTGACCACCTGCCCAGTTTTTTTTCCAATGAATTTGAGGGACCTCCTGTGACACCAAAGTCTTGGAGATTCAACATATTGCTACTAGCAAATCATGAATTTATTCATTATGTTAATAATCACTTCAATGTTTTATTTGAAGTGCACCGGAACACAGCAGTATGCCCTTTAATGGTCTGGGATACCTTGAAAGCCTACAATATAGGGAACATCATAGCATTTGCTTCTTCTCTAAAAAGGAAAACTAAAGATGAATTAAAAGATATTGAAAAAGACAAACACTTGGAGAATCTGCATTCGGTTACCAAAGACCCTCTCGTACTTCGGCAACTAGAGAATAAAAAAAATGAGATACAACATATTGAATACTCACTCTATAGCACTATCTATTTTAAAAACAAAACAAAGATATGTAGAACAAGGTGAAATGGCTGGCAAATTACTAGCATGGCAAATAAAGAAACAGAAGGAAGTGACATCTTGAAAATAAAAAAACGTATGGCAGTGTTACAGTAGATCCACTTCAAATTAATGAAATGTTTAGACTATTCTATGAAGACTTGTACTCATCTACTTTGCAATGTAACTCAGAGACTCTTAATGCCTTCCTGAAAGATATAAATATACCAACTTTATAAAAAGAAGCAAAGCTCAATTTAGATCAAGGCATTACTACTGAGGCGCTATGAGGTCCTATGGGATCCCTCCGAAATGGAAAGGCACCATGATTAGATGGGTTTCCTATAGAATTCTATAGGCAATTCTGAGCAGTTGATGCCTCTTTTTCTTCCTATTATCAAGGCCTGCCTGGAGAAAAAACAGCTTCCCATACTTTGTCTTGCAGCTATTACTTTACTGAAAAAGAAAGACAAAGATCACACATGCTCCTCAAACAGACCAGTGTCACTTTTAAATGTTGATTATAAATTGATTGCTAAAATATGAACTCTGCGCCTAGAGTCAGTGCTGCCCAATCTCGTCCAAACAGACCAAACTGGTTTTGTGCAGGGTCGTCTCTCCTCTGATAATTTACGTAGATATTTTGACATAATTTTTCATACTAATGATCTTAAGACCCCAAATGTTGTAGTGTCCCTTATTGCTGTAAAAGCATTTGACAGAGTGGAAGTACCACATAGTTGTGGTCTCGAGGGACAAGGCAAGGCTGTCTGGCCAGTGCAGGACTTTTTGCTTTGGTCATAGAACCCCCATGCTGCCATGATTAGAGCACATTACCAAGTTAAAGGAATTACAATTGGAAACTAATACTGTGTTATATCATTGTATGCGGTTGATGTCTTGCTCTATCTCCAAGACCCGTCATACTTAATTCCAGTCCTCCTGTCATTGCTTGAAAAGTCAATTGGTCCAAGACAGAGATGATCTACCTTCAACCCCAAACCTTTACAAGACCAATTCAAATGGAAAGGTTACCAATGACTTGAAAAGAATGGACTGACTTGCTATTTATCTTATGGGCAGAGTTAACGTCGTGAAAATATCAATATTACCTCAATTTCTTTTTTTGTTTCGGAAACTTCCAATTTCACCCACTCTGCATTTTCTCAAAACATGCAGAGCCTATTTTCCTCATTAATTTGGAATAACGAATCACCCAGAAATTGTCCGCAGGTCCTGTATCTTTCATATAAGGCGGGTGGTCTAAATTTGCCTAACCTAAAACTTTACCATTGGCCAGCCCAACTCGCCCAAGTTAAGCAATGGTTTTCTCCCTCATTAAGTTCTTGGGCAAGGCTAGAATCCTTTGACATTTACCATATGAGTTTAAATACCTGCCATATTTTTGGCCTGCAAGAGATAAAGATTACAAATAACCCTGTAATTTTGAAAAGTATACAAGTATGGAAAGCAACTCCTAAATTACTGGGTTACAATGCGTCGCGCTACCCCTTTTGCTCCCATATTGAGAAATCCTTGCTTTTCATCCTGTTTGTAACCTACACGCTAGGAGTCAGGAAGCAGGTGCAGAAGGTGAGTTTAATCATGAAAATAAGCAGATAAACCTAGCTGGTGGTGTCGAGGTGGTGGAGAACACGGAGGACCTCCTTCATGGTCGTACCCAGTAGAGCCAGCTGGTCGTGGTGTCGGTGGAGTAGATGACCCTGTTCCTCTACTGTCCGGAAGAGGGTGTTATCTTCTGCTGCTTCCATTTTTTTCAGAGGCAGTATTCTGTAACGTGTACGCTAGGAGTCAGGAAGCAGGTGCAGAAGGTGAGTTTAATCATGAGAATAAGCAGATAAACAAAACAGGAGCTGTGTACTGAATGTGAACAAAAAACAAATACTGCCTCAAGACTGAGGCTACTGAGGGCTAAATAAAGGGGAAGTAATCAAGGTAATGATGAAGTACAGGTGTGCATAACGATGGTTGCCAGGTGTGTGTAATGTGGGTTGGCAGGACCGGTGGTTAGTAGACCGGCGACGTCGAGCGCCAGAGAGAGGGAACGGGAGTAGGCATGACAGCTTTAATGATGGTACATTTAAATCCTGGCACAACAAGGCTTTAAGGGAAATTTACCTCCTCTGCCAAGATGGTACTTTTTGTTCTTTTCAACAAGTGTGAGAGAAAATCTGTATTCCATCTAACCATTTGTTTTGACAAATGGTTAAATTGAAACTGGATTATTTTGCGGAACCTAACCCTTACAAAAATGCATTTGTTTGCTGCAAACTAAATAGTGTGCCACAAAATGTTGCCAGAAGTTTGCAAACGTTTACCAGTAGTGGTGAATCTGCGGCAAACCTTTGGCAACAATAATATTTATTGCCACTAGCGGCAAACAGTTTACCAGAAGCTGTTTCTAATGAACACATGAGTTCCAAGACCAGTAAAAGTTGATGACCAATCAAGGGGATTAGAAACATCTGTTGGAAAATGGAAACCAAGCGATCTAGCTAGCTACAGTGCCTACCAAAGTTGTACGGTTAGTGTCTAAATTATTAATTAAACGTCACCATTTTATTAGCTAAATGATGCCTAGTTAGAAATTACATTTTTTATGGGATAGAGTCAAACACATTTTGTTGATACCAGTTTCAATCTGTCAACACCACTGACTGACTGGCTAGCGCTTAGCTAGCTAACGTTAACTATTATATTTGTGTCACAATTCATGTGATAGGTAGCTAGCTAACTAATGATTTGGTTAAACACATTTTTAGGTGAATACGTTGCTTTTAATACCAATATGCATGTCAATATGCTAGTGTCACGGTTCAGTAGGATGTTAAAACCTTTTAAGGATCTGACCCTTTTTTCAATTTTCGGCTAAAATTATATACCCAAATCTAACTGCCTGTAGCTCAGGACCTAAAGCAAGGATATGTATATTCTTGATATCATTTGAAAGGAAACACTTTGAAGTTTGTGGAAATGTGAAATTAATGTATTAGAATATAATACATTAGATGTGGTAAAAGATAATACAAACAAAAAACATGCATTTTCTATTGTTTTTGTTGCATCATCTTGAAATGCAAGAGAAAGGCCAGATGGGCGGGTGGGTGTGGAGTCAGAGGTCAAACTGTAGAACCCAGTTCCTACATTTGAATATAAAAATTGATTTTTCAAACAAAACTACACTACATTTTATCTCTGGGACCCTCAGGATGACAAATCAGAGCAAGATTACTGAATGTAAGTACATTATTTACCTTCAGAGGTGAATGCACCAAACCAGTTGCCGTGATAAGTGTTTTGTTGTTGTGCACTACCCTCAAACAATAGCATGGTATTTATTTTGCTGTAATAGCTACTGTAAATTGGACACTGCAGTTAGATTAACAAGAATGTAAGCTTTCTGCCCATATAAGACATGTCTATGTCCCAGAAAGTTGGCTGTTGTTTACAACACCATTGTAGTCACATTACACATATTGAGCAACAACTATCCTGTATAAGGGACACCGATCCCATAGAGGTTTAGCACAACAGCTAAGCTAGCAACAATATGAGTTGATTTGACATCAAAACTTTGTATTAGGAGGAGGATGCATCAACACCCTTGAAGTATGTTTGTGGTGCACTCACTCATAACACTTTTTTTGGTGATAAATGAGTATCGTCTTCAAGATTGATAAGGTAAGTAAATGCATGTATTATTCTCATAAATGTTGCCCATACATTCATTCTTTGTAACAATTAGATATTTCATTGCTTTAAACTAGCAGCTAGCTCGTCTTGATCATGTGTTGTTCCTTCTCTCGTTCTAGAAGCAATCAGTTACAAGCCAAAAATACAGATTGAGGCCTTCAATCAAACTGAGGACAGAGAAATGTGTGCGCCAGACAGGTCAAGGCTTCTCACATGCATGGCTTTGAGATGTAAGTTACACAAAAACATTTTGGGTTGTTTGGATGACCCAATTGCTGGGTTGCGGGCATTGGGTCAATAGTTGGGTTGTTTTCTGTAAATACAGCAAGGTTGGGTTGTTGGTGCTGGGTTATTAAGGTTGGGCTATGGATATTTGACCCAGCTAGTGGGTTGAGTCTCCCGCCACCAGCGCATGAAGTCCACCAGAATATTTGCAAGTATTCTAGTTCTAGTGCGACTGACTAGTGGAACATGGCTAACGTTATTTCGACAGACTAAGGGTGTTTTGGCTGACTGAAAACTGTAAGTAACAAACATTACGAATGGTGAATTTGATGGTCATTCAGGTTAAATAGGTTGTCCTATCATAATTACGTAGCTAGGTAACGTTAGCTTTAGTGTTTGCTAGCTACCTAACAACCATTATGTTAGCTAGCTATCCATTTTCCCAGGCTCAGGTTGCACTAGAGTCTCCTCATTAGACTGTTACTGTGAGCTCACAGCAGATTCCTCACTCCCATTCCCTACTGTTTTCCTCCCTGTGTAGGGCGCCAATCGATCCCGGTGGACCACCACCTTCCTGCTCCGTGGGGGAACCTCCACACGGTACGTCACCTCCCCCACTCTCTCTATCACCAGGCACGGCCCCACCCATGCACTGTCCAGCTTTGGGCACCTCCCCTTCTTGCGCGTGGGGATGTGAAGCCACACACATTCTCCCGCTCCAAAGTGCCTCCATCTAGCGTGCAAGTCATAGTGGCGCTTTTGGCGCATCCCTGCATTCTCGAGTTGCTGTCTTGCGAAGGTGTGAGCCGCTTCTAACCGGTTCTGCAAACAATGAACATCGTTCGGGCCGGGCAAAACCGCATCGTCGTTATCAGGAGGGTGGCCAAACGTTAGTTCGGCTGGGGTGTGCAATTCACGACTTAACATTAGTAGCGCTGGGGAGCACGCAGTCGATTCTTGAACAGTCGACCTACATGCCATAAGAATAAACGGTAAGTGGGTGTCCCAATCTCTCTGGTGTTTTGAGGTGACGATAGCCAGCTGCTGCGCTAATGTTCTGTTATATCTTTCCACCAGCCCATCACTCTGGGGGTGAAGCGGAGTAGTGGAGTAGACTTCTCCGTGCCTAACCGTCTACACAACTCTGAGAACACCTGTGACTCAAAGTTTCTCCCCTGGTCGCTGTGAATAGACTGTGGCACCCCAAACCGACTGATTATTCCCCCTATCAACGCATCAGCTACTGTCTCTGCCTCCTTGTCTGGGAGAGCGTAAGCCTCTGGCCACTTGGTGAAGTAGTCCATAGCAGTTAGAATCTACCTGTTACCGCTGTCTGTGGTTGGAAACGGCCCCACTATGTCTACCCCCAGTCTCTCCATGGGCTCCCCTACTGGGAATTGTTGTAGGAGGGCGTGTAACTGACCCGGATGTCCTTTTTTAGCAGCACACTCGTCGCACTGCCTACAAAAGTCCTCCACATCCCTCCTGTGCCTGGCCCAATAAAAGCCTTTACGCACGCGCTTTAATGTTTTGGAGACCCCAAAATGCCCCACTGTAACATGCTCCCCTGCAGCCTGTTGGGCACCACTACATGTCACGTAATTTCTCCAGTAGCTGGCTTTTTCCACCCCCTCTGGACCACCCCCTTAGCCACTCTGGACTGTAAATTTAGCCCACAGCCCTTTGGTTACTGGTGATAGGGGGACTAATTCCCCCACACGGCGGTCTTCTTCTCTCTCCCCCCCCCCCACCGCAGCACAGGACACAGCTCTGTGTCCTCCTCCTGGTGACGCCTCCACTCCCCGACGTCCACAGCCTCGAGCTCCCGGCACTCTGTCACCCCCAGCTGACTCACTGTGTTGGTGACTCCCTCCTCCGTGCACAGTTATCTCTCTCTCTCTCTCTCTCTCTCTCTCTCTCGCTCCACCTGTTTGGTGCAGTACCCATTCTGTGGGTGAGAGAGGGTCTGGCTATTGTCAACCACTGCCAAGCTGATCTGAGGCCTCTTGGCTCCTCAGACAGGACAGCCATGACATTAGCTAGCTAGCTAGCTAACATTGAACTTAGTTGGTTAGATTTAGCTACCTGCAGATTCATGAATGGTAGTATTGCCAAGTTCAAAACAACTGGGAACTCTGAAAAATACCAGGTCAAATCATGACGTCAGTGATCTTCAGGTCGGAAAGTCGGAGTTCTAATAAGAGGCCAGAATTCCCGAGTTGGAATTCCGAGTTGGATGACTGTTCAAATCGGAGTTCCCAGTTGTTTTGAACGCTCGGAAGTAAGAGATTTCCAAGTTCCCTGTTGTTTTGAATGCAGCATCAGAGTTGGGATTATGGTTCATTGTTTAGCTAGCTCCACTATGCAAGTAACCATTTCACTGTACCGTTTACACCTTCTGTATCCTGTGCATGTGACAAATAAACATACATTTTATTTGATATAGTGTGTGTTTACCAGAGATGGTAATGTGAAGATCAACATGACCTGCACCAAAGTTAGATTAGGATATAGGCCAAGGATTAGATAAAGTGTATTTTTACTACTACTTTTTGCTACTACTTTCACAACTTTTAGTCTTGAAATCTTGGTTGTTTCATACACTGTGAATCTTTAAAGAGATGGTTGGGGCTAAGGCTTAAGAGGGTGTGAACGATGCTGAATGGGTGTAGACAAAGAAGAGCTCTCCAGTAGGTGTACCAAAACATTCACGAGCCATTTTCTCAAAAGTGGGGTTACAAGTTTATCAACTTTCAAAGCAGAATTACTTCTTTCTAGTCCAGGACTATGTGTAATGTGTCTGCAAAACCGTTCCTTAACCCTACATTTGACCAAATGTAACCTTTTCACACATATCAACAAATGGGTGTGATCATTCTACAGTGGTCCCTGCAGCGTACGCTCAAACTGGTGTGATTAGAACGCTTATTTAGAACGTCCAGTTTCGATCGACGCAACAGCATTTGAGCTAGCCACACTATTTTTTCACAGAAATATTTTGCACAAACACAGTCCTTACAAAGTTAGAGTGGGGGAAGAAAAGTATTTAGTCAGCCACCAATTGTGCAAGTTCTCCCACTTAGAAATATGAGAGGCCTGTAATTTTCATCATAGGTACACGTCAACTATGACAGACAAATTGAGAAATGTTTTCTCCAGAAAATCACATTGTAGGATTTTTTATGAATTAATTTGCAAATTATGGTGGAAAATAAGTATTTGGTCACCTACAAACAAGCAAGATTTCTGGCTCTCACAGACCTGTAACTTCTTCTTTAAGAGGCTCCTCTGTCCTCCACTCGTTACCTGTATTAATGGCACCTGTTTGAACTTGTTATCAGTATAAAAGACACCTGTCCACAACCTCAAACAGTCACACTCCAAACTCCACTATGGCCAAGACCAAAGAGCTGTCAAAGGACAACAGAAACAAAATTGTAGACCTGCACCAGGCTGGGAAGACTGAATCTGCAATAGGTAAGCAGCTTGGTTTGAAGAAATCAACTGTGGGAGCAATTATTAGGAAATGGAAGACATACAAGACCACTGATAATCTCCCTCGATCTGGGGCTCCACGTAAGATCTCACACCGTGGGGTCAAAATGATCACAAGAACGGTGAGCAAAAATCCCAGAACCACACGGGGGGACCTAGTGAATGACCTGCAGAGAGCTGGGACCAAAGTAACAAAGCCTACCATCAGTAACACACTACGCCGCCAGAGACTCAAATCCTGCAGTGCCAGATGTGTCCCCCTGCTTAAGCCAGTACATGTCCAGGCCCGTCTGAAGTTTGCTAGAGTGCATTTGGATGATCCAGAAGAGGATTGGGAGAATGTCATATGGTCAGATGAAACCAAAATAGAACTTTTTGGTAAAAACTCAACTTGTCGTGTTGGAGGACAAAGAATGCTGAGTTGCATCCAAAGAACACCATACCTACTGTGAAGCATGGGGGTGGAAACATCATGCTTTGGGGCTGTTTTTCTGCGAAGGGACCACTGATCCGTGTAAAGGAAAGAATGAATGGGGCCATGTATCGTGAGATTTTGAGTGAAAACCTCCTTCCATCAGCAAGGGCATTGAAGATGAAACGTGGCTGGGTCTTTCAGCATGACAATGATCCCAAACACACCGCCCGGGCAATGAAGGAGTGGCTTCGTAAGAAGCATTTCAAGGTCCTGGAGTGGCCTAGCCAGTCTCCAGATCTCAACCCCATAGAAAATCTTTGGAGGGAGTTGAAAGTATGTGTTGCCCAGCGACAGCCCCAAAACATCACTGCTCTAGAGGAGATCTGCATGGAGGAATGGGCCAAAATACCAGCAACAGTGTGTGAAAACCTTGTGAAGACTTACAGAAAACGTTTGACCTGTGTCATTGCCAACAAAGGGTATATAACAGTATTGAGAAACTTTTGTTATTGACCAAATACTTATTTTCCACCATAATTTGCAAATAAATTCATTAAAAATCCTACAATGTGATTTTCTGGATTTTTTTCCCTCATTTTGTCTGTCATAGTTGACGTGTACCTATGATGAAAATTACAGGCCTCTCTCATCTTTTTAAGTGGGAGAACTTGCACAATTGGTGGCTGACTAAATACTTTTTTTCCCCACTGTATGTAAATTTCTGACCCACTGGAATTGTGATACAGTGAATTATACTGTCTGTAAACAATTGTTGGAAAAATTACTTGTGTCATGCACAAAGTAGATGTGGTTGAAAAACAAGTTTTAATGACTCCAACCTAAGTGTATGTAAACTTCCGACTTCAACTGTATGCTTGTTCTACTCTATTGTTTGTAAACAATGTAATTTGAAACAAACAATGTTTAGCCTCTGAATATGGTTAACATTTTCATTTTGTATCCATAGCTCTATCGATGAATTTGAGAGTGGTTATTTCTCCACCACCAATTCTATATATCAAGATTACGAACATTGAACAGATTCCCAGATGGCAGATTGCATGTGTCTTACATGAAAAAAACACGTTAACATTACCAAGTAAATGAATGGGGTAAACCTACGCTAAGAGCATGTATTAGGCTGTTTGAGAGAGGGTTTGAATCCTAATCAACCCATCCAATGTGAGTACATCTTTTGTTGAAGTACAGTAAATCAATAAAGCTAAGGTACACTAGCAGTAGTCAAGCTGCTTATGCTGAAAAGCTTTGTTAGTGCATAGGTCAAATTCGATTTGGAATTTCCTGTCTATTAATTTCCTGGGGTTTTTCCCGGGACGTCTGATAATAGCACAAGCCCTGCCACAAAACATTATTACTGTGCATTATAACTATTTGAAATTGCATGAAACAACATGGCTGTCGATGGCAGCCTAAAGTGTTTGGTTTTATAAACAGTGCAGCTCTTTAACAGTTTAAGCTACAGACACTAGACCAACTGTAAAAAGGTCTTTATGAACATAACTAGTTTATGAACTATACTATAATGATCTAAATGTGCATAAGTGCATAAAAGGAATACAGTGCAGTCGGAAAGTATTCAGACCCCTTGACCTTTTCCACATTTTGTTTCGTTACAGCCTTATTCTAAAATGGATTAAATTGTTGTTTTTGTTCCCTCTTCAATCTACACACAATACCCCATAATGACAGAGCAAAAACTGGTTTAAAATGTTTTAAATATCACATTTACATAAGTATTCAGTACCTTTGGCAGCAATTACAGCCTCAAATCTTATTGGGTATGATGCTACAAGCTTGGCACACCTATATTTTTATTTTTATTTATTTGGGGAGTTTCTCCCATTCTTCTCTGCAGATTGTCTCAAGGTCTGTCAGGTTGGATGGGGAGTGTCGCTGCACAGCTATTTTCAGGTCTCTCCAGAGATGTTTGATCAGGTTCAAGTCCCGGCTCTGGCTGGGCCACTCAAGGACATTCATAGACTTGTCCTGATGTCAAGGGCTGATGTGGATATGGTGTTGGAGTCAGGCGCAGGACACAGAAGCTTAGACCAACAGACTTTACTGGTAGAGACACGACAATACAAAGTAACGGGCCTCAACAAACACGGAGGCGAGCGATTACGCATACAGTGCGCAAATACACAAAATCCAAAAGAATACGCAAATAGTGCGTCCGTACTCTAAACACGAGTGCTACATCCTCATACTCAGGGGGAATTAGCATTGTGGGCACTTGGTTCGGACTCTCCACCGAGGTCGCCCCCACGGAAACACCTAGACATTGCCCTACACACTGGGCAGACCACTCCTTGAGAGCCCTTTGTTTCCACGAAATGGAGTGATTATGGGTAATTAACCAGGGAAGCCCCAGCACCACAGGATACGCAGGGGAGTCGATCAGATATAACTGAATAGTTTCCTCATGACCCCCCTGCGTACTCATCCTAAGTCGTGCTGTGATCTCTCTAATCAACCCCGATCCCAACGGGCGGCTATCTAGTGCATGGACAGGGAAGGGAGCATCAACAGGAAGGAGGGGAATCCCTAACCATACACAAAAATTCTGATCAACAAAATAGTGTTCGATGAGGGCCTGCTCATTCCACCCCGCATCCGCCGCTTTCCCCTCAGGTGGATGGTCGAACACTGCCCTGAAGCGGCGGGAGAACTCCGCGTAGGTGATGGTGGCGGCGTCTATTCCCCTCCATTCGGCGTTGGCCCACTCCAACGCCTTTCCGGAGAGACAGGAGATGAGGGCGGAAACGCTCTCGTATCCTGAGGGCGCCGGGTGTATGGTGGCCAGGTAGAGTTCCACCTGCAGGAGGAACCCCTGACACCCGGCTGTGGCGCCATCATACGCCCTCGGGAGCGAGAGCCGAACCCCACTGGATTCCGGAGCTGGGATGGGAGGACTGACCGATGGTGGTGGTAAGGTTGGAGGAGGTGTGGGCACTCCTCCGGTCTCCCATCGGCGCAGAGTGTTGATCACCTCCTGCAGGGCAGATCCGAGTTGATGGATCCTGGCGTCTTGACCGCTGACTCGATCCTCCAGCGACTCGGGTGCTGCTGCTGCTCCTGCTGACTCCATAGTGGTGTGTAATTCTGTCAAGGGCTGATGTGGATGTGGTGTTGGAGTCAGGCGCAGGACACAGAAGCTTAGTCCAACAGACTTTACTGGTAGAGACACGACAATACAAAGTAACGGGCCTCAACAAACACAGAGGCGAGCGATTACGCATACAGTGCGCAAATACACAAAATCCAAAAGAATACGCAAATAGTGCGTCCGTACTCTAAATACAAGAGAGCAAAATACTCAGCACCTACGGACAGGCGGACAATTACACACAACTAACAACAAACAAAACGAGAAACTTATAGGGGACATAATGAACACTAAATGGAAACAGGTGTACAAGGAAGACAAAACCAAACAAACATCGAAACATTCAACGGTGGCAGCTAGTACTCCGGGGACGACGAACGCCGAAGCCTGCCCGAGCAAGGAGGAGGAGCAGCCTCGGCCGAATCCGTGACACCTGAAGCCATTCCTGCATTGTCTTGGCTGTGTGCTTAGGGTCGTTGTCCTGTTGGTGTTGTAGAAAATGGTCTTTGTCCTCAGTCAAACACAAAGTATTTCAGAGTTTTTGTAGAATTAAGATATACTTTATTACAATCAATTTAGCTGAGGTGGTCTGCAGAGCATCCCACTTTCCACCTCTCAGCTTTCAGTTTACTTAGTCACTTTACATACATTTTAGCTCAATCCCTTCCTCTTTGGTTCCTCCACTACTGTCTCCAGTTCTCACCTCTGACTTCCCTCCCTTCTAGTTCCGTGTCTGGAAACAATAGTGGTTGGACCAAGTCCTGTCATGCAAAAATAACAGAGCCATTCCCTGACTCCATTCTGACCCCTTAATTGATTCTCAAACCTATCAATTGGTACTTAAACATGGCTTAAAACATGGCAGGTCCATAATCAATCTCTCAAACATATACAAGCCTCCTCCCTCTGTACCACTTTTGTCCCAATGCCCATCATGCTGTGATTGAACCATGTTTAGTCTGAACTCTGTTAAACCCTGGCTCCATTCCAGGAATATGCCTAAGGAGAGAGGCAACGGGCAATAGTCTGGTTTCAGTCACTGATAAGGCTGGACAGCCGTGGATTAGGGAGGAGTGAGGAATTTGACCGAAGACAGGACAGATGAAAAGAGAATAAAACAGTCCTATTTCACACACAATGACTATACCAGTGAGAGGAACCAATTAGGTTCTTGCCTAACAACGGAGATGTACCCATGTTTAACCCTGGCTCCATGTTCTTCATGTTGTGATTAACTATGTTTATCTTATATTCTACTGAGTCTGAAGAGATTGAACTATAGTCTACTGAAAAATCCTCATATCCCCCCTCTGGGACTTCATAGGTCCCACATCCTTACAAAAGTATATAGTGACTAATATAGTGACTAACATAAGAAAACCATGTTTATGATATAAGGCATAATCCTTTCATTTAAGGTTATATTTTCAAACATTACTTATTCAAAAAGTAACAATATAAATGTTTCTACTTGAAATAAAATATAAGTTACTACTCAAAATAAAATATAAATTAAAAATACACAAAAGTAATGCAGCTCTGTTTCAACCATAATCTATTTAATGCAGTTTTCTTGTGATTGTATAAGCAATACATGAACTAGTGAATTATTTATAATATTGTTCTTCATAATATCATCCCTTATGTTTACAAGGTCTAGTAATGCTTTCTCTCCCTTTCGGACACTTCCCTAACAACCGACTTCTGAATCTAAGCAGAACATGTTTAGGGGATTAGGAGACATGTCTGTGGACACTCGTAACCGGAAAACCCTTTGTTACATACATATACTACATAGGTAAGACATGAGAGAGGCGTAGTCCATCTTTTTAGGATTCCTGGTTTTCCTCAGGCGTTCCATATGGGACTCCCAGTTCCAACACCAACAGCCATTTAAATGTTACCTCACCTAGTTTCCTTAATTAATGCTTCATCTATGTTTTCTTATTATCCAATTTCTGACATCATTCTAGAGTCATTATCACAAAAGTAAAATGGAACAGGATATAAATCTTTGAGATTAATATCTCCAAATCCAGGTTTCTCCAGCTTTTGCTTGTCCTTGTAGTCATGACAAGCCCCTCCTCCTCCTGCCACTACGCTATAAAGACATTCTGGGTTTCCATAAGGGCAGTCAAGTGGTCCTCCTTTGACGTTGCAGGGCTTCCCATTAGAATTCGTATAATGTCCTGGTTTCCCTGGAACTGGGATCACCTCTGTCAAGTTCATGTCCCATTCGGTTTTGGTCCTTATGGTCGTTCTCCTTACAGTCATTTATTTCACCTTGGTTTTGATCAACAGGGATTTCAGCAATGGCAACACAGCAACATACTATTCCCATTATTATCAGTGCTATGCCTATTATCTGTCACACCCTGGTTCTGGGACTCATTATGTTGAGCCAGGGTGTGTGCAGTCTATGTGGTTTTGTTCTATGTTGGGTGTCAAAGTGTTGTATTTCTAGGTTTGGTCAATGACTCCCAATCGGAGGTAACGAGTGTCAGCTGTCGGCTCGTTATCTCTGATTGGGAGCCATATTTATTTCTGTATGTTTTCCTGTGGGGTTTGTGGGTTATTGTTCCGTGTTTCAGTATTTGTACTGTGGACTTCACGAGTCGTCTTTTGTTTTGTATTTTACGTGCTTACTCTAAATAAAGTCATGTTCGTTCAACGCGCTGCGCTTTGGTCTCCTTCACTCCTAGACGATCGTGACAGAATAACCCACCAAAGAAAGACCAAGCAGCGCGTCCAGGAGCAACAGGATCCACCTACACAGGATTTATATCCACCCATAAAGGATTCATGGACATGGGAGGAGATTCTGGATGGTAAGGGACCTTGGGCACAACCGGGAGAATATCGCCGTCCTCGGGAAGAGCTGGAGGCAGCTAAAGCCGAGAGGCGGCGATATGAGGAGGCAGCACGGAGGCAAGACTGGAAGCCTGTGGGTACTACCCAAGAATTTCTTGGGGGGGGGCTAAGAGGGAGTGTGGCGAAGTCAGGTAGGAGACCTGCGCCTACTCCCTGGACTGACCGTGGAGAGCGAGAGTACGGGCAGACACCGTGTTACGCAGTTGAGCGCATGGTGTCTCCTGTACGCAGGCATAGCCCGGTTCGGTACAGTCCAGCTCCACGTATCGGCCGGGCCAGATTGAGTGTTGAGCCGGATGTCATGAGGCCGGTCCCACGCAGCAGGTCACCAGTGCGTCTCCTCGGGCCGGCGTACATGGCACCAGCCTTACGCATGGTGTTCCCGGTTCGCCCACATAGGCCGGTGCGGGTTATTCCACCTCCCCGTACTGGTCGGGCGACGGGGAGCATCAACCCAGGTAAGGTTGGGCAGGCTCAGTGCTCAAGGGAGCCAGTACGCCTGCACGGGCCGGTATTTCCGGCGCCACCTCCTCGCTCCAGCCCAGTACCACCAGTACCTACACCACACACCAGGTTTCCTGTGCGTCTTCAGAGCCCTGTGTCTCCTCCACGCACTGGCTCGATGGTGCGTGTCTCCAGCCCTTTACCACCAGTGCATACACCACGCACCAAGCCTCCTGTGTGTCCCCAGAGTCCTGTGCGTCCTGTTGTTGCTTCCCGCACTAGCCCTGAGATGCGTGTCCTCAGCCCGGTACCTCCTGTTCCGGCACCACGCACCAGGCCTACGATGCGCCTCAGACGGCCAGAGTCGGCCGTCTGCCCAACGGGGCCTGAACTGTCCGTCTGCCCAACGGGGCCTGAACTGTCCGTCTGCCCAACGCCGTCTGAACGGCCCGTCTGCCCAACGGCGCCTGAACTGTCCGTCTGCCCAACGCCGTCTGAACTGCCCGTCTGCCCAACGGCGCCTGAACTGTCCGTCTGCCCAACGCCGTCTGAACTGTCCGTCTGCCCAACGCCGTCTGAACTGCCCGTCTGTACTGAGCCTGCAAAGCCGCCCGTCTGCCATGAGCCTTCAGAGCCGTCCGCCAGACCGGAGCCGCTAGAGCTCTCCGCCAGACAGGATCAGCCAGAGCCTTCCGCCAGACCGGATCAGCCAGAGCCTTCCGCCAGACAGGATCAGCCAGAGCCTTCGGCCAGACAGGATCAGCCAGAGCCTTCGGCCAGACAGGATCAGCCAGAGCCTTCCGCCAGACCGGATCAGCCAGAGCCTTCCGCCAGACCGGATCAGCCAGAGCCTTCCGCCAGACAGGATCAGCCAGAGCCTTCGGCCAGACCGGATCAGCCAGATCCGTCGGCCAGCCATGAGCAGCCAGATCCGTCAGCCAGCCATGAGCAGCCAGATCCGTCAGCCAGCCATGAGCAGCCAGATCCGTCAGCCAGCCATGAGCAGCCAGATCCTTCAGCCAGCCATGAGCCGTTCAGCCAGGATCCGCCAGAGCCGTCCAGCCAGGATCCGCCAGAGCCAACCAGCCAGGATCCGCCATTGAGTCAGGTGCTGCCCCTTAGTCTGGTGCTGCCCCTTAGTCTGGTGCTGCCCCTTAGTCCGGTGCTGCCCCTTAGTCCGGTGCTGCCCCTTAGTCCGGTGCTGCCTCTTAGTCCGGTGCTGCCCCTTAAACCGGTGGGGGTCATTTGGAGGAACCTACGTAAGCGGGTAGTGACTATGGTGGGGTGGTGGTCTAGGCCGGAGCCAGAACCGCCACCGAGGAGGTATGCCCGCCCAGCCCTCCCCTGTTTGGGGGTTTTGAGGCGCGGTCGCAGTCCGCGCCTTTAGGGGGGGGTACTGTCACACCCTGGTTCTGGGACTCATTATGTTGAGCCAGGGTGTGTGCAGTCTATGTGGTTTTGTTCTATGTTGGGTGTCAAAGTGTTGTATTTCTAGGTTTGGTCAATGACTCCCAATCGGAGGTAACGAGTGTCAGCTGTCGGCTCGTTATCTCTGATTGGGAGCCATATTTATTTCTGTATGTTTTCCTGTGGGGTTTGTGGGTTATTGTTCCGTGTTTCAGTATTTGTACTGTGGACTTCACGAGTCGTCTTTTGTTTTGTATTTTACGTGCTTACTCTAAATAAAGTCATGTTCGTTCAACGCGCTGCGCTTTGGTCTCCTTCACTCCTAGACGATCGTGACATTATCATTGCCATTTTTGTGAACATTGCTCCCCATTTTCCAAATGTCAAGTACAGCCAATCCCAGGCAAGTGCGTCCTACCCAGCATTGTTCTTGACTTCCTGTCTCAATCCATTAAGCTTGATCATTACCTCAGAGAATATTCCTCCTGGGGCAGTATTGTTAGGACTAAAAGTGCAGCCATCGTTTCCAAACATAACACAGACTCCGACTTCTTCTGCTAAGAGCTTGTCTATTCTGCCAGGTCATCCTATTTGTTGCCTTACTTGTTTTCCCAGCGTTGACAATGCTGAGTCAGTATAATTTATTAACCTCTGTTGATTGTAATATATGTAATTGATCCATTTCAAATTTTTATTAGGAGTTATCCAAATAAATATTGATTCAAATCCTGATTTATTCTCACTCCTAGCTTTAAATTCAGTGGGAATTCCTCTAGGTTGGCCTATAGCACCTATCTGTACGTTTTGAGTCAGCTTCGTATGCCCTTTTTTATCTTTTTAATTTAGTATCTTGTGTATCAACATTTAAGGCCTTCCAGTCAACTATTATAACTTTTTGTATTAGCTGTACTCTGGCACAGATCCCTTTCCATCCTTTTGGTAATAATGTCCTTAGTTGCCCCTGACAGACCCAGAAGAAATTCACAAAGGCCACTGACTGATCCTCATAAGGAGCGATCAGCGGTAATGCCAGTGTCTGATTTTTCGTATACTTCCAGGGTACCTATTACCCCAGTACTTGACCCTGCTACCTGATAGCTTTTGGAATGCAGACACCCATCAAAGAAAAATCTATCTTTATCTAGGTGTCATGTAGTTTCACAGTCTCCCTTGAATTCTCCCAAATTATATAACCTGATTGTTTTGTTGTAACATTCATATTTCTGCTCATAGTCTATTTGATATTTCTCTGGTTCCCCCCTTTTCCTGGTTTCTATTCTAACAACCAATTGCTTACACTTCTCTCCCCATCCTGGTTGATTATAAAATTGTTTATATCTAGAATTTCCTAAATATGACAAATATTCTGCTGGGCAATACGGTCTTTCCAAGTCCTTTAGATGACAGAAGTTGTGGTTAAACATAGCACAGTCCTGGTAGCTGTGGGGATTTGGTACTACTGTTAATTATTTTAAGGGAGACAAGGTGCATATTAGACAGTTTTCTTTCTTAAATTTTAATGTAGTATATTGTGCCCATCTATACCAGTCATTGTTTAGCGCCTCCTTCCATTCCCTTCCTTCTGCTTCTGTTGGGGCTTAAACATGTAAGGGGTTTAGTGCACTCTCCCAAGGAATAACTACTTCAGCAACTCTGCCCCCTGGAAATGAAGTACTTGTAAGTACTACATCAAATTGTTTATCTAAGTCTTGGGCTGCTATTCTTATGTATATGATCCATCTGTCTCTTTCTTTTATTATCCTGAGGTCACAGTTACCCCATGCAATTTCCCCCACAATTCTTGTGCTAGTTCCTCCCACACCAATAATCATTTGACCCTCGTACTTTAATAGCGATCCCTTTCTGTACTTCAGTTGTGGTTCCTGCTTCTGCTTCTGTTTCTCTTCTCTGTCTTGTTCTTGTGTTCTTTACTGTTGTCAGTATGCCATTTTCCTTTCTCAACTGTTCTGGTTTCCAATGTCTGTTAGGGAGACTAGTCAAGGGTAGAGAAATCAATGGTGGGGAAATCTGGTGAGTCTTGGGGGTCTTGTAGGATCTTGGAGGTCTGGGATGTTCTTGGAGGTCTTGGAGGTCTGTCCCTCCACCGAGGGAATCAGCCAGAGCACGTAGCTCATCAGTAGCAATCCCATTGCCATCCTCCCCCATCTCCTGATTCTGGCCAGCTCCGGCATCCTCAGCTCCCTCATCTCTAGGTCGTCGGTTTCATCGTGGTACTCTGGTGCAGTGGTTTAGACGATACCAGGTCGAGCTCCCCTCTCTCGTACAGCCGTTGGTGCAGCCTGGGTGACGATGTATGGTCTCTTTGGCTCAGGACCTTCTTCCGTCACTAGGGTCTCCGGATCAGGCAGAGTCCCTCTCAATCCATCGACATCGGTCTGCGGAGAGTGTACTTCTGGCAGCGTACCAATAGGGAAGCTGGGAGTCACTACTGCAAAGACACACAGACACAGACAGACACACAATAAAACAATGCTACGCAGTGGCGGGGCAATCTTCCTCTTCTTGGGTTGGAACTCTCCTACAGTGGGACACATGGATCCAGGTATCGAGGTAGCCAGCAACAGCTGGTACGGGCCCCTCCACCTAGGGTCTTTTCAGCTCTTTCTTCTGTAGGCTTTTACCGCCACAAAGTCTCCAGGGCGCAGACAGTGCTCAGATTATCCTGCTAGGTTGGGCAGAGAAGCCTTCACCCGTGGGAAGAAGGTCTTAAGAACATTGTTAAGTGAGACACAGTATGCTACTGTACCATGTCTTCTTATCACTCAGGAGAAGCCTTGAGATTAGGAAGTCCACATTCTTGCAGCTTGTTGCAGTCCCCTAGTTTCAGAGATATGCCCCCTTTGTACTTTGTCTCCGGCCACAAATATATTTGCACATAAAACATTCCATCTAACCCAAAACACATTAATTACTACTGCTCATATTCTTAATACAATTTGCATATTTACCAAAAGGCCCCAGGGGACCAGTAATTCCCCCCTTTGGACACATGACTCACATCATGATTCATGCGTCCAAAAAAACAAAACAACAACATTGCCTGTTAAACCAAAATAACAAATGAAATTAGAATGACAACCCTTGATAACATCTTAACTTAATTGTATCCCATAAGGTAATTCAGGTAAATAGTAAAATTGACAAATTTCCCTCATTCAGGGCTAGCCCTCTCTCTGTCCTTGTCATGGTCCGAATCACAAATATGGCTATGAACTATAAACTTCTTCATAATTATCAGTATTACAAATTACCTTCAAATCAGTATTACTAATTACCTTAAATTCATCATCCAATGTCTCTTGGCTTCCAGTGAGGGTGATCAAACCACACTAGAAAGTCAGGACAGAGGTCAGAGGTTATTCAAACCCTTCATTCTATAGTAGACTAATCATTAAAACAGACAAACATTTCATACATTTCGTATCCCCGGTGTACAGTAAGTCTTCAGTACAGTTCTTATCAAAAGAAATCCCAGGTGTTTAATTAAAACTCACTCAGAAAATAAAAACTTCAGAAAATTCTATGTGTGTGCCCCTTTAAGATACCTCGGCACTAACCCGTGAAAACCCACTAAACCAAACGAAATAGTCCACTCAGTACATCAAACACGTATTAACACCACTAACACATATTCATAACAAGTGTGTTGTGTGTGGTCATTTGCAAACCATATGGTAAAAACAAATACAAATGGCCAGGCCTTAATTAATTGGGCGCCCCTTCTACGGACTAATGCGGATACTCATATACCTATAAAACTGCAGAATTTCACTAAATCCTCTCCCCAGCCCACAGACTCAGGAAACATTCCAAAGAGAGATAATGAAACCCCCATTCTCCTGGAATAGAAAGTGTACATCTCGTTAACATTCACTATAGCACATCTTAATCAGCAACCCAAACGTTTTAATTACAAACAAAACATGATGACGATAATTCCACTGTACTCCCTCAAATCATTAACTGTTTGTTTCAATCTAATTCCTTGTGACTACTCCAGAATTTACATGAAATTTACATTTAAGTCATTTTGCAGACGCTCTTCTCCAGAGTGACTTACAAATTGGTGCATTCAATTTAGGATAGCCAGTGGGACAACCACCCTTTTCTTAATGGGGGGGTGGGGGAGGGGGGCATAAGACGACATAAAATCTCTCACGAGATGAAAAACACCCAAGGTTCTCGAGTTTGCAAGGAGAATTTTTAATTGATTACTTTTTAGACTAAATTGTCTGTAATTCTCACAGGGATTATCCAACCCCAAAATCGGCTCCATTTGCTTCCATGTCAAATTATCCTGGTAACGTTACATAGGTAATAGCTGTTTCGCCTTAGATCGTTCCTGTTACCCCTCTAAATGTAATACTTTTCCTGTCGCAAATATAGTCAATTTCTCAGCGTAAGGAATCAGTGATATTTGATCCCAGGCATCTATTAAAAAGTTGTTTGAGACGTGGTCTCCTACGTCTCCCTTAACGTACTGTAGGGGACTTCCATCAGTCCTGGAAGAAAGAATCCTACTCAAGACACATCAGATAATACCATGTTACATTAAGGGGAAAACACACCTTATAAAATAAACAAACCCATAACCCCTTTCGGATAATCTAATCATTGCAACCAGTGATCCGGGTCAACAGCATCAGTGTAACAGCTTTGCTTCCGTCCTTCTCCTCACCCCAACCTGGGCTTGAACCACACATCGAAAACAATCACCCTCGAAGCACCGTTACGCTCGTGGTGTTTCAATCAGTGACGTCACTCGCTCTGAGACCTTGAAGTAGGGCGCTGCGGGGTTCTATTTTCTCATAACTGGATGGGATGACTAACTTACAAAGAATGCATTAATGATTAAAGCATAAAAGGTTTGTACTGTACTGATATGAATTGTTTCACATAACAAGCTGTGATTCATATGAGGAACGTTAGGGGGTAGGATGATAAGACTTGTATTTCTCACAGATACGAACACTGCCTCTTTGTTGTCTGTGAACCGTTGTCTGTGAACCGTCCTTGAACGTAGGTACAGTGGAACGGTGTCTTTTGGGTGCTGACTCCACAGGTTGTTATGATAAAAACGTATGCCTGGCAACAGTGTGCAACAGTGGAGCACCAAGGGGCTGGGACCAGCCGGTGCGCCAACGGATTGGCTGAGTAAGTCTAAACCACGCTCAACCTCTACCCTGATAGGCCCAGCAGAGAGCGGGAACTAAAACTGTCAGGGTATTTACGGAAGAATTTGTATTGAGGAAGTCAGTTCTCTGTCTGCCCTGCGTGGTATTTCAGTGAGCCCGTATACGAACCATCATACTTATCATACATACATTTGGCATATAATACATTTAGCTTGGATTGAATATCTCTTGATTATGTTTTCCCTTATTCCAATACCAGATTTGAATTACGCAATTTCTAACAATTGGTGACCTCCGACTGTGATCTGGTAGCGGTACTTCGCTGGAATTCACCCAGCCTATTGGACATTGCTGTCGTCGAACGGTGTGTTTCACAAAGTGCCCGGGCTTCTAAAAACAGGTAAGCAGACACCTATTGTTATGTAACTAAAGTTCTGCACATTGGCTTTATCCAAATTAATTTTGTGAAGCACCTGTTTGATGTAAGTGAACCCTATTGTACTATAAATAACGAATACAGTATACTACTTCGATTTCATAATATACTATGCAAATGTTTGATAATTGTGATGGTTAAACCCATGGGAGTGCGAGCTATGACTAGAGGCTCATAGGAGGTACTTTAAATAGTTAGTGCGAGCTATGACTGAAAACTCATAGGAGGTACTTTAAAATAGTTTAGACAGTGCGAGCTATGACTGAAAACTCATAGGAGGTACTATAAATAGTTAGACAGTGCGAGTGTTGTCGTATGCATGAGAGTGTGAATGATAAACCAGTATACCTTGATAGAAAACTAATTGGGAATCAAAGACGTCTGTGGCTGTCCAAACTGTATAATTTGGAGATAACTGTTGGGTTTGTGGTTGCTTAAACCGTATAACCCGTTAATAACAATTGGGAACATAAAGCTAAAGTGATGAATGGCTAGTGTGACTGAACTGAAACGTTTGAGCTGATATGATTGAACTGTGGCGTTTGATGTTTGACATAGCATAATACTGGTTTTAGGTGCTTGGGTTGAGGCTTTTTGGTTTATTATTTTATTTAATGTTTGATGTTTGACCCTGCAAAATACTGGTTAACCAATTAGACTGAAATAATTCAGTTTATCGTTGAAATATAAATATGCACCGACTTTAACTAATTAGGTGGGAATAATTTGATTTAAATAAATAGACTAAAGTACTTTAAATAACGGTAGAATATTGGAAACACTAAAATGAAAAACAGCTCCTCAAAAAAAGCCTACTCCCACTGGACACGGAAAGAGAGTTGCGAGGGGAGGGGCTGGAGACAGCGAAAGTGTGGCTTTTGGAGCCAGGAAAGACTGGGAGTTGGCTGGGAACACCATGGGGCGATTGTTTGAGAGGTGCCTGTGGGTTTCTGACGATATATACGTATGAACTTGCTCACCCGAACATAGACGTACATCATGGGTGAGAAAGTAGAGAATATTTACATTATTTAATTTTGGTAATTTGGCAGACGCTCTTGTCCAGAGCTACTTATGGGAGCGATTGGGGTTGAGTGCCTTGCTCGAGATGCGACATGGAAGTTGTTGTTGTTTGGCGTGCTTTGAAATTATCGCGGAATGTGTGGAGTGACTGACAATGTATGTAGAGGGTTCCTGGTTTGAAAACAGGTAGGGGCAGTGAGTAAAGCTTTCGCATTGGGGCTATATACCTAGATTACTATGTGGATTGAGAAATGTGGAAGGTTGAATTAGATAGCTTAAGTAGAAGTATTCTAGAAAGGTCTATGAAAATATGTGACAAGGTCCCCATGCACTTTCCCCAAAGGAGCAAGGGGAGGGTGAGAGAGTTCAAATGTTAGGAACATAATTAAATGTATGCTTATCAACGATAGCAAGTACTTGTTTTATTCATTAGGGCCTAATCAGAGAGAACAGTTAAAGAAATTGAATAGCTAACTGAAATGGGTTAGCGGGAAAATACAAATAGTTGATACATTTTAGAACGATATTTTGTTACGGGGAACAGGGGAAGCAAGTGGCATTGGCTGTTGTGCTGGGGGAATAGCGCCAGCCTGTGGTGGTTTCTGGATTTGTTACATAAACAAACTTATATTTTAAACTAAAGTGATGGAATAGGCTACAATTATAACATTATCAGAAAAAGGGCACAACATAATGTGTAATAGTTATTACAATTATTATGAATAGTTATTACAGTTATTATCATTGATCCAGTAACGATAGAAGGATAGTAGAGGAAAGGCAAGGGATTAAATCTAATTTAGGGAAAGCAGAAGAGTATGAAGATATTTTAGGGAGAAAATACTATTAATTGAGGGATATAAAACGTTTAGCTGAAAAAAGAAAACAGGAATAATTTACCTTAAACCCTAATATAGACATTGCATTACTTTTGATGTAACCGTGATTGTATTGGCTAAAAAGTGAAGTGTGACATTTACAGGGGGGACAGGAACAATAGAAGGGGAGACAGATTTTCCTAGGGGGTTGAACAAATAATTGATAATGGATAATTTGAGATGACATCACATAATCATTGTATACTCGAGGAATTTTGAGTGGTTTTATGGATTAGTTATGAGGAATTAGATTGATACAAACAATTATTGATGGGTTAAGACTGGGGATATCTGTGTCATGTTTTGTGTGTACTACCATCTTTAGATTATAACCAGGAGAAAGAGATTAGCTCATCTCATTGGAATGTTGCCCAGGGCTAGGGGGAGCAGTAGTGAAGTTAGGCAGCATTTAGGTCATAAAAGTGAGCTACCAAATTAAGTGAGGCCTGGCTATTTGTGGTTGTTGTTTTTTCAAATTGGGTTTTTCAAACAGAAAACGACACACCTAGTATGATGTTTATAAAGCCTTGTTGTATCAATTTTGTTTGGGTTTTCAGCAGGTCAAGGGTGATAGGTCTTAGAGGAGCACACACAGTGAATTTTATGGAGTTTTTTAGGTTTTGGCTGAGTTTGGGGTATATATGATTTCTTATGAGAATGAATGTCATGAGGACTTAATGAACACTTGGGATATCTAACATTTATGAAAAAGTGTGAACAAGATTATAATTTGGTAATAACATATATGATTTGAACCATTAAATAACAGAAGAGAGAGTGGAGGGATGGCAATTGAATAATGAATTACCAATATTACCTAAGTGATTGTTTAGGTAGGTGGTAATTTTGACACATGGGCAAATCGTGTGTCAAAAGGGGTGTGGTAGGATTAAATAATAAATAATAAATATGTACGAAGGAGAGGACAAAACACTTAAAAAAAAAAAAGATTAGAAATTGAGAGCTGAACATGTATGTGTGAAGATAGTTTATTAACCACACCCGTATGTCAGAGGTTTTGTGCCCCACAGGTGAACTAAAGGAGAAGGTGACCCACTCTATCTAACCAGGAGACTGGTGAGCATCCAGTCCCTAAAAGAAGAAAAACTGGAAGCAGGCCTGTTGGGAAGGGCCCAACCAAGTCCTATTAGATCCACCTGGGTGCATGTCACACACTGCAAAAAGGTAAACCCACGAACACCTGACGAACAAACACAGAGTTAGGAGAAAGAACCGATCACCACTAGGGCTCGGGGGTTGGCTCCTTAACGAAGATTACCTTACCCTGTCTGATCATCCCTGTGTGAGTTCGATAGAAGGTAAAGCAATGGGTTGGCCTCTGGCGTCTGACATGTTCTCAGGGCGAGGGTGAGGATTCACAGGTCTCCCGACGGTAGGTAGCTGTCTGATTGTGGGGGCCATATTCCTAGCACACTCAAACCCTCCTGATCAGCCAGAAGTAGTAGTTAACCTAACACAAGTTGATAAAATAATACCTGAGCACAGTCTACAAAGGCATAGGAGACAGCTAGACGTAGGGAAAGGGGAAGTACTAGGGACTGTAGGGAAGGACATCACCATATGTATGTCACCATGTACATCCTGGGACTATGTAGTTGCTCATACCAAGCGGGGGGGATATGTCAATCTCCATACACAGTTTAAGGACAGGTGTAGTATTGTGAAAGTAGGGAATTACCAGAAATGGCAGTGCGACCCATATAAGGGTAGGTACTGTCTGAAAGTCTGAATTATGCTAAAACAGGTTACAGACCTGAACAAGTGAGATATCCTCTTCAACTGGGGCACCCTATAGAGTAAACCTCTCTGAGGGAGGTACTGAGACCGGGGCTGTGGTGAAGATAGTGCAAACTATAGACCAGAAGAAAGTAGTACAGGTGGAGACGGGGTGTGGAAATCTTAACCTGTGGTTGGAATGGATTTAGTATACGGCAAGAACTATGTCTAAAGAGGACTGTTATGCCTGTGGGACAGCCAAACCAAGGTTAACAACTACTCCGTTCCCCTTGACAGGCTTTAACTCTCTGTCAGGTTTATCCTCCATTATTCAATTGTTCAAGCCACCTGGGAATGTGGTGAAGGAGTCTTGTAGTAACTTACACTATCTGTATCCCCCGATAACAAAGTCACCCCGACCTAGGTTGCCTCCGTTTGAAGTCTCAGGGGATTCTTATAATTATTTTTCTAGGACTAATAAGATAGGATACAGGGTAGGGCAACTTAGCTCCTGCTCCCACACAGAGAATGTCACAACTAAAGAGACCATGACTAATCTCTCCTCTTTGTTGCAGCCAGATGATTTTAGGAACCAAAACCAGGCCCGTGCTGACATCTGATGGTTGTGTGGTGATAACAGATTGTGAACTCACCTACATACGCAAACAATCAAACGTGTCAGAGACTGGTGAGTTGTCACGTAGAAAGTGGGACCTCCTCCCGGGATCCTTTGATGAAAGGATATATAATGATGGGATAGGAGTACCTCGAGGGGTTCCAGAAGAATTCAAAGCTAGGAATCAGATCGCAGCTGGGTTTGAATCAAGTCTTTTCTGGTGGTCAACAATTAATAAAAACATAGATTGGATAAATTATATTTACTATAACCAGCAAAGATTTATAAACCACACTCGTGATGCAATAAAGGGATTAGCTGAGCGGACATGGGCAACTAGCTTAATGACATGGCAGAATAGAATAGCTTTAGATATGCTTTTGGCTGAGCGGGGCAGAGTTTGTGTTCTGTTTGGATCTATGTGCTGTATTTTTATCCCCAAACAATACAGCACCGGACGGGTCCGTGACCAAAGCGCTTCAGGGACTCACCACGCTGACGAACGAACTGGCTGAGAACTCTGGTATTGATAGCTCCCTAAACGGTTGGTTTGATAACATATTTGGTAAATGGAAAACTATTGTTGTAACTATTCTGGGTGAAGTTATAGCTTCTATGGGTATACTTGTTCTTTGTGGATGTTGTCTTATTCCCTGTGTCTGAGGGTTGGTGAGAAAAGGAGATGGAGAAGGCGGTTTCCCAACAGATGGTGAGATACGGCCCAATCCCGGACTCCGACCTAAGGCATGAAGGATATGACCTACCAGGCTTGGTGGAGTGACACCCTAGAGGGTGTCTAAAGGGGGCCAAAATTCACTTCCCTGTTTGTGTTTTATGTTTTAATAATCTTGTGTTTTGTGTTCTATTAATCCTGTGTTTTATGCTTTATTAATCAAGTTAACCATTGTGATTGTTTATTCCTCCTGATGTGAAGGTAAAGGATTCCTGGGTGGCTGTTAGCCAACTCAGTACATGTTAGGTGTAGGGGAGGATTGAAGGTTTTTAACATTTATTTTCTTTTATAATAAAATTTTAGTGTGAATAAATTTTTGTTATGCTGTTATCCTCATGCTTACTTATGTGTTGTTCAACTATGTTATTTGGAGTGACACCATTGCTACGCTGACAATACACAACTAATCTTCTCATTTCCCCCTTCTGATAACCATGTGGCGAATCGCATCTCTGCATGTCTAGCAGACATATCAGTATGGATGACGGATCACCACCTCAAGCTGAACCCTGGCAAGACGGAGCTGCTCTTCCTCCCGGGGAAGGACTGCCCGTTCCATGATCTCGCCATCACGGTTGACAACTCCGCTGTGTCCTCCTCCCAGAGTGCGAAGAGCCTAGGCGTGACCCTGGACAACACCCTGTCGTTCTCCGCCAACATCAAGGCGGTGACCCGCTCCTGCAGGTTCATGCTCTACAACATTCGGAGAGTACGACCCTGCCTTACACAGGAAGCGGCACAGGTCCTAATCCAGGCACTTGTCATCTCCCGTCTGGACTACTGCAACTCGCTGTTGGCTGGCCTCCCTGCCTGTGCCATTAAACCCCTACAACTCATCCAGAATGCCGCAGCCCGTCTGGTGTTCAACCTTCCCAAGTTCTCTCACGTCACCCCCCTCCTCCGCACACTCCACTGGCTTCCAGTTGAAGCTCGCATCCGCTACAAGACCATGGTGCTTGCCTATGGAGCAGTGAGGGGAACGGCACCTCTGTACCTTCGGGCTCTGATCAGTCCCTACACCCAAACGAGGGCATTGCGTTCATCCACCTCTGGCCTGCTGGCTCCCCTTCCTCTGCGGAAGCATAGTTCCCGCTCAGCCCAGTCAAAACTGTTCGCTGCTCTGGCACCCCAATGGTGGAACAAGCTCCCTCACGACGCCAGGACAGCGGAGTCACTCACCACCTTCCGGAGACATTTGAAACCCCACCTCTTTAAGGAATACCTGGGATAGGATAAAGTAATCATTCTACCCCCCCCCCCCCCCCCCCCCCCCAAAAAAAAAAAAAAAAAAAATTGTAAAGTGATTATCCCACTGGCTATAGGGTGAACGCACCAATTGGTGAGTCGCTCTGGATAAGAGCGTCTGCTAAATGACGTAAATGTGCCCTTGAGCAAGGCACTTAACCCTAATTGCTCCTGTAAGTCGCTCTGGATAAGAGCGTCTGCTAAATGACTAAAATGTAAAATGTAAATGTAAAAGAGGGAATCCTAAATTTTTCCTTTAACATTTTTTGAATCACACCCTAGTGGGTGTGAAAAGGGGGATTGTGGGGATCTATTTTCTCATAACTGGATGGGATGACTAACTTACAAAGAATGCATTAATGATTAAAGCATAAAAGGTTTGTACTGTACTGATATGAATTGTTTCACATAACAAGCTGTGATTCATGTGAGGAACGTTAGGGGGTAGGATGATAAGACTTGTATTTCTCACAGATACGAACACTGCCTCTTTGTTGTCTGTGAACCGTTGTCTGTGAACCGTCCTTGAACGTAGGTACAGTGGAACGGTGTCTTTTGGGTGCTGACTCCACAGGTTGTTATGATAAAAACGTATGCCTGGCAACAGTGTGCAACAGTGGAGCGCCAAGGGACTGGGACCAGCCGGTGCGCCAACGGATTGGCTGAGTAAGTCTAAACCACGCTCAACCTCTACCCTGATAGGCCCAGCAGAGAGCGGGAACTAAAACTGTCAGGGTATTTACGGAAGAATTTGTAATGAGGAAGTCAGTTCTCTGTCTGCCCTTTGTGGTATTTCAGTGAGCCCGTATACGAACCATCATACTTATCATACATACATTTGGCATATAATAAATTTAGCTTGGATTGAATATCTCTTGATTATGTTTTCCCTTATTCCAATACCAGATTTGAATTACGCAATTTCTAACAGCGCTCCACAAACGCCGCTGCCCTACTTCAAGGTCTCAGAGCGAGTGACGTCACTGATTGAAACGCCACTAGCGTACACCGCTAATTAGCTAGCCATTTCACACCGGTTACACTCACCCCACTTTGACCCCCTCCTTTCCGCAGCAACCAGTGACCCACTACACCAAACTTAACCCATTATGTCCCTTACAGCCCGCTCAAGTTCAGCAAGCCCCAGTTGCTAACACCTGCAGACTAAAACATGGAAATTCTTCTATTCTTTATTTATTTTTCATTGAATTAGGGGGTAAATCAGCTTAAATATTGCAGATATATTGTAACTTCCATTAATGTAATTGTCTGCATTACTTCCATACCCATATGTTTATTTTCTCACAAATATATATATACTGTGTATATACATACATACATACATACATACATATACACATACATATACATATAAATACGTATCCATACATATATATTCTTTTTAAAAAAATATTTCCCTTTATTACTTTCCAACCCCACCACTCCTTACCTAATTGGAGTAAACTAGTGAACAACAATGCTTAGGCCTCTACTTCCAGCTTATACATACTATATACATTTTATGGACACAGTCAATTTTACAATAATTCTATTTTGTTTGTTGTTACTCCTGAACTTCCTCTACCCTCAACCTCTCCGATCATTTTCATGATGTCCATCCGGTTTGCTTCTATATGCCATATATTTCTAACTGTGCTCTTTCACAAAAGCTCTCAACCTATAACCTATATACTTATTGTGGACACAGTATGCTTTACATTAGTTATCTTGTTGTTATTAGTTGTTGTTAGTTGTTATTAGTCCCAACCTTCAACTCCATTCAACACCTCCCATCTAGTCTCCTGAGTGGCGCAGTGGTCTAAGGCACTGCATTGCAGTGCTAGCTGTGCCACTAGAGATCCTGGTTCGAATCCAGGCTCTGTCGCCGCCGGCCGCGACCGGGAGACTCATGGGCAGCGCACAATTGGCCTAGCGTTGTCCAGGGTAGGGGAGGGAATGGCCGGCAGGGATGTAGCTCAGTTGATAGAGCATGGTGTTTGCAACGCCAGGGTCGTGGGTTCGATTCCCACGGGGGACCAGTATAAAAAAATAAAAAAATAAAAAATAAAATATATATATATGTATTCACTAACTGTAAGTCGCTCTGGATAAGAGCGTCTGCTAAATGACTAAAATGTAAATGTAATCTCTTAACACCATCCATATTGGATTTCTATTTGCCATATATTTGTCAACTGTACTGTGATGTTTTACAAAAGTTCTGAACCCTTCTATTCTCATTCATAGATTGTAAATTGAAAATAAACATTTTTGCTAAAAGTATTATTATATTATTGAATGATTGACTATGACTTTTCAGATCACCCAGTAGTGCTACCTGCAGGGTTAGCACCAGGTAAATATTGCAATCCTTTAGCCATTCCTGGACCTGTGTCCAAAAAC
Organism: Coregonus lavaretus; assembly: GCF_964263955.1. Lineage (NCBI taxonomy): Eukaryota > Metazoa > Chordata > Actinopteri > Salmoniformes > Salmonidae > Coregonus > Coregonus lavaretus. The sequence goes on along the minus strand of NC_139988.1, from coordinate 77,600,062 downwards.
AAGCTACAAATGGACAGTGCCAACACAAATGATCTAATGATTCTGTCTCTTCACAGCACAATCTGCAGAGCTGGGAAGATTGTATCCCCCATTTAAATAATATTCTATTGGTAGCAAGAATTTTGTATAATAATTTAAATGGAAAAATTCTACGTTTTGAATCCGGCGTCGTTTTGCGTATCAGTTCATAAACACTATGCCATGGAATTGGTATATCAAAAATATCTTCCCAACTATTTTGCAATCTATATGGGACGGCTGTCAATCATTTGGTCCTTAAATGAAACTGGTATACTTTTTTATTTATCACAATTTTCTTTAACCAATTATGTTCTTTAATACAGGGCCGACAGACAACTTCCGTACTTTTTCCCCCTTCCACTTTCCTCTTCCATTTTTGTAGTAATGCTGCAATTATTTGGTTGTAATTTTGGGTAGAGCAGACATTTCCATATGTTTTTGTTAGCTGGATGTGCGACAACTCCACCAGTCCTACCTATGATATCATTTACGAAGATTATACCTTTTTTTTAAAAAAATTCAAAAAATGTTTTTTTTATCAATTAGTATATTTGAGTTTAACCACAATATTTGTTGCATTATTTGTTCTGTCTTTTCTGGAGGATTAAATTGAAATTGCAACCAACTTTCTATGACTTGTTTTAGAAATAGTGATATTTGGGAGAAGATTTCCCTTTTCAAATAACTGAAAGTGAGAGGTTGTAATCTGAATAAAGGGAAAAGGGCCATTCTTGAACATTGTCTCACCCAATCTTACTAATTTGCTAGAGAACCAGTTTGGATGTAAGTATAACTTTTGTATGACTGAAGCTTTTAGTGATAGGTCTAATGCTTTAATATTTAATAATTTCTGTCCTCCAAATTCATATTAATTATATAAATAGGCCCGTTTAATGTTGTCTGGCTTGCCGTTCAAAATAAAATGGAATATTTTTTTCTCATATAATTTAAAAAACAGTTTGCAAGACCATAAGCAAATAGCGAAACTGGGATAATACCAAAGAGTTAATCAGGGCGATTTTCCCACAAATTGACAGGTATTTACCTTTCCATGGTAGCAAAATCTTATCTATTTATGCTAATTTATTTCATTTGGGATATGTATTCATAGTATATCCATATCACCATCAGACCATTTTATTGGTAAACTACATAGTAATGTAAAAATTGTATTTTTTAGTGATTCAATACATAATATAGTACATTTGTCATAATTTGGTTGTAATCCAGAGAGGTTAGAAAATGTATCTAGATCCTTTATGAGGCTGTGGAGGGATTCAAATTGTGGATTTAAAAGAAAACATGAATCATCAGCGTACAATGACACATTTGTTTTTAAGCCCTGGATTTCTAATCCCTTGATATTATTGTTGGATCTGATTTTAATAGCTAACATTTCGATGGCCATAATAAATAAGTATGCCGATAGTGGATAACCTTGTTTCACTCCTCTTGACAGTTTAAAAATAGCCATTATTTACTATGTTATACCTAGGGTTACTATACATTTTATAAGAGATTCTCCAAAATTGAAATGCTTTTTTATATATATATATAAACCCCAGTCATACTTTATCAAATGCCTTTTCAAAGTCTGCTATGAATAGCAGGCCTGGTTTTTCAGATTTTTCATAGTGTTCTATTGTTCCCAGTACTTGCCTTATATCATCTCCAATGTATTGTCCATGTAAAAAACCTGTCTGATTAGAATTAATAATGTCCGACAATACCTTTTTTTATTCTATGCGCTATACATTTTGCTAGAATTTTTGCATCACAACACTGAAGTGTAAGGGGCCTCCAATTTTTTTAATGGACTGGATCTTTATATTTTCCACTTGTATCCTGTTTCAGTAATGATGAAATCTTCTTCTTGAGTGTCTGATAATCTACCATTTACATAGGAGTGGTTAAAACATGCTAATAACGGTCCTCTGAGTATATCAAAAAAGGTTTGGTATACCTCGACTGGTATGCCATCCAACCCTGGAGTTTTCCCAGACTTAAAGTCTTAAATTGCATCCAGAAGTTCCTCCTCTGTAATTTCACCTTCACATGAGTCTTTCTGTTGGCTGTTAATTTTACATTATCAATAGAAAAAAAATCTATACAATTAGCTTCAGCTTCTTTTCAGCAGCAACCAAACTACACCAAACTTAACCCATAATGTCCCTTACAGCCCGCGTGAGTTCAGCGAGCCCCAGTCGCTAACACCCGCAGACTAGAACATGGAAATTATTCTATTCTTACTAGTAGACAAAAAATAAAAACCATTCTCAACCAACGTTCTGCGTTTACCTCTATCGTAAGGTTTAAAAAACTAACTGGACAACTTTCACAATACCAAATTGCTGTTGTAGCCTTATGTTTGGTTCAGTGTCTCTGTTAGGATGTAGGCCAACAATATTTTCCTTACTGTTCGTTTTGGAATAACCCACTGAACTTCTCTCAATACTTATAGACACTTCCTATTGTTTTCCTGTCTGCCTTTTCCCTCTTATGCCCTTACCTCTTTCCCTAATGTCAGCCAAGGTTCAACCTGTTCATCTATTGGGGTTATTAGAAAATACAACCTTTTTTGATCTGCTAACTCTTCAAGAGTTTCTCCAATGTTCTGTATTGTCCAATTCCTTCCTACTTTCCCAGCCCAATCTATATATGGCCACTCTTCTCTTGCCTCTGCTAAGTTTCTTATTTCTGTTAGCGATCTCAACTGAAAGTTTTGATATTCCTCAGTTAATGGTATCCTTCTCCCTAATATATCTTTATACTCTGCTTCTTTCCAAAAATGTGTTTCTCTCCCTTGTGTTTCTTTTAATATTATTTTTATTCTCTTTGTTCCCTTGTTTCACTTCCCATTACGATAACACACTCGCTTTCCTGTGCTTCAGTATTATAGTCTTATTTTTCTTTGTTCCCTTATCTTATCTCAAATTTATAAAACCACTTTCGCTCACCTGTGCTTAGTTATTTTCCCAATGGTTTATTCAGCCTCAGGTCACTAGACCACACCCTATTTTCCCATATCAGTATCCACGTTACTATTCTCTCAAATATTCCTAAGTTTCCATTTTCGTAATCTAAATATCCCGTAACTAAATTCCTTTACCTTCTTTTCCTGTCTTTAGTATGTCCACATCATATGTTATTATTTTTATGTTTGCTGTCACTATGTACAGTGGGGGAAAAAAAGTATTTAGTCAGCCACCAATTGTGCAAGTTCTCTCACTTAAAAAGATGAGAGGCCTGTAATTTTCATCATAGGTACACGTCAACTATGACAGACAAAATGAGGAAAAAAATTCCAAAAAATCACATTGTAGGAATTTTAATGAGTTTATTTGCAAATGATGGTGGAAAATAAGTATTTGGTTAATAACAAAAGTTTCTCAATAATTTGTTTTATACCCTTTGTTGGCAATGACACAGGTCAAATGTTTTCTGTAAGTCTTCACAAGGTTTTCACACACTGTTGCTGGTATTTTGGCCCATTCCTCCATGCAGATCTCCTCTAGAGCAGTGATGTTTTGGACTTTCAACTCCCTCCAAAGATTTTCTATGGGGTTGAGATCTGCAGACTGGCTAGGCCACTCCAGGACCTTGAAATGCTTCTTACGAAGCCACTCCTTCATTGCCCGGGCGGTGTGTTTGGGATCATTGTCATGCTGAAAGACCCAGCCATGTTTCATCTTCAATGCCCTTGCTGATGGAAGGAGGTTTTCACTCAAAATCTCACGTTCCGTGGCCCCATTAATTCTTTCCTTTACACGGATCAGTTGTCCTGGTCCCTTTGCAGAAAAACAGCCCCAAAGCATGATGTTTCCACCCCCATGCTTCACAGTAGGTATGGTGTTCTTTGGATGAAACTCAGCATTCTTTGTCCTCCAAACACGACGAGTTGAGTTTTTACCAAAAAGTTATATTTTGGTTTCATCTGACCATATGACATTCTCCCAATCCTCTTCTGGATCATACAAATGCACTCTAGCAAACTTCAGACGGGCCTGGACACGTCTTGCACTGCAGGATTTGAGTCCCTGGCAGCGTAGTGTGTTACTGATGGTAGGCTTTGTTACTTTGGTCCCAGCTCTCTGCATGTCATTTACTAGGTCCCCCCGTGTGGTTCTGGGATTTTTGCTCACCGTTCTTGTGATCACTTTGACCCCACGGGGTGAGATCTTGCGTGGAGCCCCAGATCGAAGGAGATTATCAGTGGTCTTGTATGTCTTCCATTTCCTAATAATTGCTCCCACAGTTGATTTCTTCAAACCAAGCTGCTTACCTATTGCAGATTCAGTCTTCCCAGCCTGGTGCAGGTCTACAATTTTGTTTCTGGTGTCCTTTGACAGCTCTTTGGTCTTGGTCATAGTGGAGTGTGACTGTTTGAGGTTGTGGACAGGTGTCTTTTATACTGATAACAAGTTCAAACAGGTGCCATTAATACAGGTAACGAGTGGAGGACAGAGGAGCCTCTTAAAGAAGAAGTTACAGGTCTGTGAGAGCCAGAAACCTTGCTTGTTTGTAGGTGACCAAATACTTATTTTCCACCATAATTTGCAAATAAATTCATTTCCTCAATTTGTCTGTCATAGTTGACGTGTACCTATGATGAAAATTACAGGCCTCTCTCATATTTTTAAGTGGGAGAACTTGCACAATTGGTGGCTGACTAAATACTTTTTTTCCACACTGTAGCTAGTTAGCTAGCTGTAAAATAGCCTAAACAAACGGCGCTATCAATTTTAGAGTCTATCTCACCAAGTTCAACTTGTAGTTTGTCTCTGCCACTGAGCGAGAGCAGGGTTACAGTACTTTCCCACAGAGACAATTTTGAGGAGATGAGAAAGTCCATTAGAATCGGATTGCATGACGATTAGCTTAGCAACCAAGTTAATTAGTTTTCACCCATCCCAGTTGGTGGCCTCATGCACCTCTAACGTTAGTTGCGGACTGCCATAATACCATAGAAGAAGTAGTAGTAGTAACCATAGAGTAGTAACTTTAGGACATTGTCTTCAGAGATTGGATTATTGTACCAGTGTTGAATGTCCAAACTGAAATAGCTAACTAGCTATTATGTTAAGGTAAGAATTATTTAATATAAAGTTGTTGCTTTGTTTGTCGCTGGGCAGTGATGTTGTGTCGCCAATATTAGCGGACACGTTAACTAGCAAATTAGCTATCTAACTAACGTTAGGTCACAGTTATCTAGTTAGCTGGGACCAGATTCTCAAAAGCATCTTAAGGTTTAAGTTCATTGTTAGAACCTTCATAGGAGCATCGTTAGATTTCCGAGCTGTTTCCCAAAACTATCGTTACTAAAGTTGCTCTTAAAGTCTTGTTATTTGTGACTGACCGGCTTGATTCGGTCTTATCTAGCAACATTTGAAGTTGTGTTTTTTACATTGGATAAAAGTAGCGACTCAGAGCTAGAAAATTGTATATCATACACTACAGTTGAGCAACAATGGGAAAGTAATTCTGCTTTGAAAGTTGATAAACTTGTAACCCCACTTTTGAATGGCCCATGAATGTTTTGGTAAACGTACTGGAGAGCTCTTCTTTGTCTACACCCATTCAGCATCGTTCACACCCTCTTAAGCCCCACTCATCACTTTAAGGATTCACATGTGACAACATGTGCTAAACAACCAAAGATTTCAACACTAAATGTTGGTTTATACTACGTCTATCGACAGTTGTCGCAGTGACATCATAAACATTCTATTGTCGTCTGATATCAAACTTGTCATTGTTGTTATGAAAAAGTATGAACACAAAAACCACAGGCTGCATGACAGCAGCCTGGTGGTCCAAAATAGCATAACTGGTTTATTTTAACATCAATAAACCCACCCATTTATGAATGAATGTTGAATACAGTACCAGTAAAACGTTTGGACACACCTACTCATTCCAGGGTTTTTCTTTATTTTTACTATTTTCTACATTGTAGAATAATAGTGAAGACATCAAAACTATGAAATAATACATATGGAATCATGTAGTAACCAAAACAGTGTTAAACAAATCCAAATATATTTTATATTTGAGATTCTTCAAAGTAGCCACCCTTTGCCTTGACAGCTTTGCACACTCTTGGCATTCTCTCAACCAGCTTCATAAGGTAGTCACCTGGAATGGATTTCAATTAGCAGGTATGCCTTGTTAAAAGTTAATTTGTGGAATTTCTTTCCTTCTTAATGTGTTTGAGCCAATCAGTTGTGTTGTGACAAGGTAGGGGTGGTATACAGAAGATAGCACTATTTGGTAAAAGACCAAGTCCATATATTATGGTAAGAACAGCTCAAATAAGCAAAGAGAAACGACAGGCCATTTTACTTTAAGACATGAAGGTCAGTTAAACCGGGACATTTCAAGAACTTTGAAAGTTTCTTCAAGTGCAGTCGCAAGAACCATCGAACGCTATGATGAAACTGGCTCTCATGAGGACTGCAACAGGAAAGGAAGACCCAGAGTTACCTCTGCTGCAGAGGATGGTAGGGGAGTTAGAAGCCTCAGAATTTGCAGCCCAAATAAATGCTTCACAGAGTTCAAGTAACTGTGTGAATCAGGCCTTCATGGTCGAATTGCTGTAAAGAAACCATTACTAAAGGACACCAATAAGAAGAAGAGACTTGCTTGGGCCAAGAAACACGAACAACACTAGTTGGCCTAACGTTATATCCTAATTTGACTTTGGTGCAGGTCATGTCTTTCTTCACATTACCGTCTCTGGTAAACAAATACTATATCAAATAAAATCAATGTTTATTTATCACATGCACAGGATACAGAAGGTGTAACCGGTACAGTGAAACTGTTACTTGCATAGTGGAGTCTTTTGTTTAGAAATGTAGCTAGCTAGCTAAACAATGAACCATAATCCCGACTCATAATGTTACTACCTTGCATGAATCTTCAGGTAGCTAACCAAATAGGTTCAGTGTTAGCTAGCTAGCTAACATTAGGCTATAACTAGCGATGCAAATGGCTCTGAGATACGTATAATATTACTACCCAGATCATACATGTAACATTAGCTAGCGAGCCAGCCAGCTAACGTTAACTAGCTAGCTAACAGTACACTTGATCTTGAAATGAAAACTACTTTCTGACAAAATTAGAAACGTATAATATCCGAAAATGTAGCTACCTAGACTCTCTTACCCGTATACATGGATGGACGCTTCTCCCTCTCTGTCAAGGATGCCATGTTTGCCCTTAGTTTGAAGATGTAATCTGGAGACAGGTGTTTTATACAACAGCCTTCTGTGTGTTCTCTTTTTGACTCCCTCTGCATATTTGCAATCAAATGCCAGAATTTGCTCCATCTCCTTAACTATCATACTCTGCTTCCCCCGGGTATTCCACTGATTTCAAAACTCAGTCCTCCAGAAAGTGGAGAGCAACACTTTTGCAGTTCTACTACGTGATATATTTTTTAAAAGCCACATTAGAAACCATTACCTACACATACTAACCAGCTCATGTTATAGACAGAAGCATGCTACATGGCAGACCAATCCGAACTCATCTCTCGGCATGTCCTGCCCATCCATTATCTCAGCCAATCATGGCTAGCGGGAAGGTTCCTGTCTTTTTCCGTGGCTAAACCAACTAGGCTTGTAATTTAACTATTTTATTCATGTTTAGAGATGTAATACACGTTTATTATTAAGGCACATGAAAGTTCACATGTTCCAGAAGGCATTTCTGCCAAAAAACGCAAATAAATAATACGTTGAAATGCCTCTCCTGTGAAGTGGTGACGTGCTACATATGCCTAGTTTCCTGAAACGAGTCACATTTAATGACTCCCTTGGACAACTCATAGAACAGCTAAGTACGCTGTTAGATGCTTTTTGCCCGCTTTATGCACATAAGATCTCTGCTAAACACAAAATCAAGATGTTTATCTGTCTTTCTGTGACCGCCGATAACTTCACAACAAATTTGACAGTAGCAATGTTTCCAGTAACTTGTCCAGTGAACTTTTTATCAACATTTATACTGAACAACAATATAAACATGTAAAGTGTTGGTCCCATTTTTCATGAGCTGAAATAAAAGATCACAGAAATGTTCCGTACACACAAAAAGCTTATTTCTCTGATATTTTGTGCACGAATTTGTTTACATCCCTGTTAGTGAGCATTTCTCCTTTGCCACGATAATCCATCCACTTGACAGGTGTGGCATATCAAGAAGCTGATTAAGCAGCATGATCATTAAACAGGTTTACCTTGTGCTGGGGACAATAAAAGGCCACTCTAAAATGTGCAGTTTTGTTACACAACACAATGCCACAGATGTCTCAAGTTTTGCTGGAGTGTGCAATTGGCATGCTGACTGCAGGAATGTCCACCAGAGCCGTTGCCGGAGAATTTAATGTTAATTTCTCTACCATAAGCCGTCTCCAAAGTAATTTTAGAGAATTTGGCAGTACGTTCAACCAGCCTCAAAACGTGTAACCACACCAGCCCAGGACCTGCAGGATCATCTGAGACCAGCCAACTGGACAGCTGATGAAACTGTGGGTTTGCACAACCAAATCATTTCTCCACAAACTGTCAGAAACCATCTCAGGGAAGCTCATCTGCTTGCTCGTCGTCCTCACCAGGGTCTTGACCTGACTGCAGCTCAGTGTCATAACCGATTTCAGTGGGTAAATGCTCACCTTCAATGACTACTGGAGAAGTGTGCTCTTCTCGGATGAATCCTGGTTTCAACTGTACCGGGCAGATGGCAGATAGCGTTTTTGGCGTTGTGTGGGCTAGCAGTTTGCTGACATCAACATTGTGAACAGAGTGCGCCATGGTTGCGGTTGGGTTATAGTATGGGCAGGCATAAGCTACGGACAATGAACACAATTTCATTTTATCGACGGCAATTTGAATGCACAGGATTACCGTGACGAGATCCTGATGCCCTTTGTCGTGCCATTCATCCGCCGCCATCACCTCATGTTTCAGCTTGATAATGCACAGCTGAAAATGTCCCAGTTCTTCCATGGCCTGCATACTCACTAGACACCCATTGAGCATGTTTGGGATGCTCTGGTTCGATGTTTATGACAGCATGTTCCAGTTATCGCCAATATACAGCAACTTCGCACAGCCATTGAAGAGGTGTGGGACAACATTCCACAGGCCCCAATCAACAGCCTGATGAACTCTATGTGAAGGAGATGTTTCACGTTGCATGAGGCAAATGGTGGTCACACCACATACAGACTGGTTTTCTGATCCAAGCCCCTACCTTTTTTAAGGTACAGTATCTGTGACCAACAGATGCATATCTGTATTGAAATTGTTGCATGTTGCGTTTATATTTTAGTTCATAGAAAGTATAGGCGAACAATTGCCTGTTAGGGTGCGTTTCCATTTAACTATCTTGTGTCGATAAAAACAACTGTACATAATGACGTCACACCTAAAAATAGACCTACAGTGTCGAATAAAAAATTTCTCGTTGAATTTTTCAATTCCCCATTTAAGCAAATTGCGCATTAATAAATTGGTGACAGCCTGTGTGCCTTCCCACCTATCTGTTTCATTTATCAGGTAGCCTGTGAAAGCCAGCATGGATAAAATGCCACATTCCACATTCTAATAATTATCATGTGCTAACGTATCGACACCTATCTAGTGCCCATGGGCATGCGCTATCGACTGCCTAGGCTAGTCCTTGCCATGGTGAAACTTGCACTCCTGTAGATCTTAAATAATTGGATGGTGAAACTTGCCAGCCAACCAGAAAAGCAAGGCGAAGCAATTCAGGCATTCTTTGCCCTGCAAATTTTTTTTTTATAGTAAAAAATATATATTTTGAAAGAAGTAGGCATATGCCCCGCGTACCTTCATAAGCATTCGGCAATCATAATTTATTTGAAAAACAGTTTCCATCATAATTTGTCGCAATAAAGAAAGTTAGACAAAAGAAAAATCCACCTGTCGAACTGATACATTTTTTGTTGATCTTTAGAAAATTTATCCTATATCTGCCATTACACGTCTCAAAGATTTTATTTTAGACATTGCTTTTGGCGAATAAACCTGGGTCAATGGAAACCTGCCTACAGACTACAAATACAAAGCTGCCCATTTCTTTGCAAGGATATAAAGACGCTTCAAATTAAAAACGAGACGACTGTATTAAAATATAAATACAGGGGGCCTCCCGAGTGGCGCAGCGGTCTAAGGCATGAGGTGGCGCACAATTGGCCCAGCATCGTCCGGGTTAGTAGAGGGTTTGGCCGGCCGGGACCTCCTTGTCCCATCGCGCTCTAGCGACTCCTTGTGTTGGGTCTGGCGCATGCACGCTGACAACGGTTGGCAGCTGTACGGTGTTTCCTCCAACACATTGGTGCGGCTGGCTTCCGGATTAAGCGAGCAGTGTGTCAAGAAGCAGTGCGGCTTGGCGGGGTCATGTTTCGAAGGACGCATGGCTCTCGACCTTCGCCTCGCCCGAGTCCGTACGGCAGTTGCAGCGATGGGACAAGACTGTAACTAACAATTGGGGGTAAAAATTAAAAAATGAAAAAAACTAATGATAAATATATTTCAATGATATTGAAATAAAAGTTAGATTTAGCTATTTGTATGCTACTGTCTGTAATTTTTGTATCAACATACACTACCGTTCAAAAGTTTGGGTTCACTTAGAAATGTCCTTGTTTTCGAAAGAAAAGCAATTTTTATGTCCATTAAAATAACATTGAATAGATCAGAAATACAGTGTAGACATTGTTAATGTGTTAAATGGCTATTATAGCTGGAAACGGCTGATTTCTTTTATGGAATATCTACATAGGCGTACAGAGGCCCATTATCAGCAACCAATGGCATGTTGTGTTTGCTAATCCAAGTTTATCATTTTAAAAGGATAACTGATCATTAGAAAACCCTTTTGCAATTATGTTAGCGCAGCTGAAAACTGTTGTGCTGATTAAAGAAGCAATCAAACTGGCCTTCTTAAGTCCAGCTTGGTGAAGACACGGGCTCCCTGCAACGACTCGAATGCCGTCGTCATCAGGGGAGTGGGTAGCGGTTCTTAACCGTGATGTCATTGAGCACCCAGTAATCAATGCACGGCCGCTGCCCACCGTCCTTTTTCCCCACGAAGAAGAAGTGGTAGAGGGACGGATGTGACCCTTGACGAGTGCCTCGTCGATATACTCCCTCATGGCCAGCGTCTCCGGCCGGGACAAGGAAAATAATCGCCCTCGTGTGGGCATGGCGCCCGGCAGGAGATCAATAGCACAGTCGTATGGCCTATGAGGAGGTAGGCCATTGGCACGCCTCTTACTAAACACATCCCCCAGAGCCCAATACTCCCGGGGAAAGCCTGCCAGGTCTGGGCCGGTGACGGAATCTGTAGCCGCCGTTCTTCCGGTGGCAACCCCCGCTAGGGCAGTAGGTGGTTCAGAGTGCGAGACCTGGGGAAGAGGTGAGGACTGGTAGGTGGTTTGGGACGGTGGTTTGGGCTGATGAGTGGTCGGTGGAGACCGGAACAGGACGGGGGCGGCGCCTCCCTCCAGAATGAGCCGCCCGTGGACCAGTCTATCCGGGGTTTGTGGGCAATCATTCAGGGGTGCCCGAGGACGAGGGGACACTCCGGAGAGTCCACAATGAAAAACTGGATATCCTCCCATAGCCCCCCAACAGCCGGACTTCCAGGCCCATGACCGGAACGTCTCGGAGAGGGAGAGTAACAGAACGCTCCACCCTTGGACCAGCCCCGCGTCCATCAGGTTTCCCGCGGACCCAGAATCCACCAGTTTATGTGGCCAACGCACAGCGCGGGCCCACTGAACCCTGACGGTGAGAAAAGTCTGGGAGTCTCTGGAGTTGGGGTTTCGGTTCCGGCTCGCTAGCACCCCTCCCAATAATGGCGAGCACTCCCATTTCCCGGCTTCTCTGGGCATGATTCTCAGTGGTGACCTGTCTGGCCGCAGTACAGGCAACGTCCCTGGCGCAGATGCCGCTGCCTCTCCATCCTGGACAAGCGCGCTGCAGCCAGCTGCATAGCCTCCTCCTGAGGCGTCTCCTCCCTGAATCGTCGGAAAGCCTCCGGGCTGATGGGGGGATGCGGAGGTGCGCCTTGCGTCATGCCTCTCTCATGCGCCCTCTCACGACGCCGATTGTCTAACCGCACCGAGAAGTCTACGAGGCCGTCCAGTCGCTTAGGCAGCTCCCTGAAGGAGAGTTCGTCCTTCATCCCCTCCGATAGCCCCTGAGCATAAAGGACGACCAGGGCGGCCTCCTCCCATCCCGCTACCGAACGGTCACCACCCAAGAGGTGTCGAACACCTTGCATAGCTCCCGGGTTAATAGGTAGGAATCGGAGCACGCCGGATTTGGTGCTCCCACTCCGTGTTAGCCCAGGGTCCGACCCTTCAACAGTGTGATAATGTAGGCCACCCAGCCCTGCTCCGTCGGGAAGGAGGTGGGTTGTAGGCTGAATATCAGAGAACACTGGGTGAGGAATTCCCTGCAGCCCTCTGGACGTCTGTCGTACCTCTCCGGAGGTGGTAGGCGGGGTTCCCGCGATGTCGCAGGTGAGACTGGAGACGCCGCTGCCGCGGCTTCCACTCCGCCGGCTGCCGATGCTGGTCGGGTGTCCACCCGGCTCTGCACGGCGATTGTCAGCTGGCGGAGATTCTCGGTGATCTGCTGCAGGCTGTGGTCATGCTGGTTCAACATGGCTCCCTGTGTTGCCAATGCGCTATGATACTGTGCTGCCTCCGCTAGGTCCATAGTGGCTCAGTTTTCTATAAGGGTTGGTGTGAGTTGTGACCAAGGTGCGGTGCAGGTTAGACAGTAGGCAGTAGGCAGAGATGGTGAAACAATTAACTTTACTGATGGTCCCGAAGCCAGGATACAAAATAACGGACTTTCCACGAAAAAGAAATACGGAGCAAATAACACTCCAAAAAACTGGCAGACAGCCAAAAATATGAAATACAAACTATGACTGAAATCATAAATAAACAGGGAGAACACTGGCAGACACTGATTAGTACTGCTTGGCATAGTGAAAGCATAGTGAAAGTATGGTAGAGCATGGCGCAGGGTTGTGGGTTCGTTTCCCACGGGGCCAGTATGAAAGTGTATTCACTCACTAACTGTAAGTCGCTCTGGATAAGAGCGTCTGCTAAATAAAAAAATAAAAAAATATAAAATAAACAAAAAGTAGCAGTCTTAGTTTTGCGACAAAACCGCCACTGACGACCGCCGTTTACAGCTGCCTCTGAGAAACCAGGGGAGACTGAAGAACTAACACTAATTGCTAATTGGCAAGTAGAGGTGGAGAGCACACCTCCCTGTACTAATTGCTGATTGCCTAGGAGAGATGAAACCACTCCCCCTTCAATACAGCCACTGATTACCAAAACAAGTCACAAATTGCCCTGCCCCTTGATCCTGGTTGATGTGTCAACAACTATCTGCAAATGATGAGCAGTCAGCAGTTCACACACCAAGTAGGCCACTGGGAATACGGTTAGTACTTAAAGTAGATGGCCCTAGCTAGCAAAAAGACAGTACTAGCCAACAACAGATAAAGACAAAAAATGACTTTCGTTTTCCATGTCGACCAATTTATCTGGGAATTCTGAAAAGCTACCAAGGATTGTTCCATAGTGTTGTTCCATAGTGTTCTGTTTTTAAGGAGTGATAGTGGTTCTTGTCGAATACGTTTCATTTTCTTCCATATTCTTATAGCAGTTGAGTGGTCAGTAGGTGTGTACTTTAGGTGTGTACTTTTGGTTCTGGTACTTGACGTCATCGATATGTGCTGACAATCCCTTCACGTTGTGGTGAACAACTGTGAGCATTGGAGTCGGGTGTGGCGTCAGTACACTTTTCAAAAGTGGCATTGCATTTTCAAATACAGCTTTTCTCATGTTATCAAGCGAGGTGGAAATTTCAGGATTAGAATATATTTTCTCCTCGACAAAATTGATTATGGGCAATCCACAGAGTGAAGTAGTTCGACTGAGCGCAAAGTATGCCATACCTGGTTCAAAAATACGCTTCAGTGAAACCACTGCAGATTCCGTTGCCATGCCTTGAACCTTTTGTGATGTGAAAGCAAAATCCAGTTTCATGGGGAATTGTCTGCGAACCACTCCCTTTATGCTTAGTTTTTCCTCTATTCTCTCTATGTACAGTGCCTTCGGAAAATATTCAGACCCCTTGACTTTTTCCACATTTGGTGACGTTACAGCCTTATTCTAAAATGGATTAAATAAATAAAAACCCTCAGCAATCTACACACAATACCCCATAATGATAAAGAGAAACATGTTTTTAGAAAGGTACACACCTGTCTATATAAAGTCCCATAGTTGACAGTGCATGTCAGAGCAAAAAACAAGCCATGAAGTCGAAGGAATTGTCCGTAGAGCTCCAAGACAGGATTGTGTCGAGGCACAGATCTGGGGAAGGGTATCAAAAAATGTCTGCACCATTGAAAGTCCCTAAGAACACAATGCCTCCATTCTTAAATGGAAGAAGTTTAGAACCACCAAGACTCTTCCTAGAGCTGGCTGCCCGGCCAAACAGAGTAATCAGGGGAGAAGGGCCTTGGTGAGGGAGGTGACCAAAAACCAGATGGTCAAGCTGACAGAGCTCTAGAGTTCCTTTGTGGAGATGGGATAACTTTCCAGAAGGACAACCATCTCTACAGCACTCCAACAATTAGGCCTTTATGGTAGAGTGGCCAGACGGAAGCCACTCCTCAGTAAAAGGCACACGGCAGCCCGCTTGGAGTGTGCCAAAAGGCACCTAAAGACTCTCAGAACATGAGAAACAAGATTATCTGGTCTGATGACACCAAGATTGAACTCTTTGGCCTGAATGCCAAGCGTCACGTCTGGAGGAAACCTGGCACCATCCCTACGGTGAAGCATGGTGATGGCAGCATCATGCTGTAGGGATGTTTTTCAGCGGCAGGGACTGGGAGACTAGTCAGGATCGAGGTAAAGATTAACAGAGAAAAGTACAGAGAGATCCTTGATGTAAACCTGCTCCAGAGCGCTCAGGTCCCCAGACTGGGGTGAAGGTTTGTATTTGTATTTGTATTTATTATGGATCCCCATTAGTTGCTGCCAAGGCAGCAGCTACTCTTCCTGCGGTCCAGCAAAATTAAGGCAGTTATACATTACAATACATTCATAACAGATTTCACAACATTTTAAGTGTGTGCCGTCAGGCCTCTACTCTACTACCACATATCTATAACACAAAACCCATATGTACGTGTGTGTATAGTGCGTATGTTATCGTGTGTTTGTATGCATGTGTCTTTGTTTGTGTTCCTTCACAGTCCCAGCTGTTCCATAAGGTGTATTTGTTTCTGTTTTTTTAAATCTCATTTTACTGAGTTACTTGATGTGGAATAGAGTTCCATGTAGTCAGGCTCTATGTAGTACTGTGCGCCTCCCATAGTCTGTTCTTGACTTTGGACTGTGAATAGACATATGGTGGCATGTCTTTTGGGGTATGCATGGGTGTCCAGCTCGGTGCATTCAACATGTCAATACATCTCACAAATACAAGTAGTGATGAAGTCAATCTCTCCTCCACTTTGAGCTAGGAGAGATTAACATGCTACCTATTAATGTTAGCTCTCTATGTACATCCAAGGGCCAGCCGTGCTGCCCTGTTCTGAGCCAATTGCAATTTTCCTAAGTCCCTCTTTGTGGCACCTGACCACACGACAGAACAGTAGTCCAGGTGCGACAAAACTAGGGCCTGTAGGACCTACCTTGTTGATAGTGCTGTTAAGAATGCAGAGCAAAGCTTTTTTAAAGACAGACTCTCCCCATCCTAGTTACTGTTGTAAAGGGTGACCATATTTTATAATATAATAATAATAATATAATATATAATATAACATGCCATTTAGCAGACGCTTTTATCCAAAGCGACTTACAGTCATGCGTGCATACATTATTATTTTTTTGTGTATGGGTGGTCCCGGGGATCGAACCCACTACCTTGGCGTTACAAGCGCCGTGCTCTACCAGCGCTTGTACAGTGGGAGCGGGAGGCAGACGGACACCCGCACAGTGGGTGGTAAATACAAATGCGTTCACAACCATGCAACTATGTTATTGAACTTTAATACATAAAGTAATACATCATTTCCATTCAACTGTTGGCCCTCAACAATATAATAATAACAAACAAAAACAAAATAATAGTTTAGCTTTTAACACCTTTTACATGACACTGTTTCTTTTCATGGCCATAGGTAAAAATAAACAAAAAAACAGTTCTCATAAAAAAATCCACTATTTCAGTCAAAAATAATGTCAGTCCTCCTGATGCTCTCTGGTATACTTTCCCGAAGATCGAATCTTTCCCAACAGTCCTTGATTACCAATCAAGTAGGCATGAAAGTCTTTGCAAGACATGCTTTTAAAGTTGTATTGTGAACACAGAAGCCCCTCAGTGACTCAACAGACAAGTGATTCCTTTCCTTTGTCCACTGGCTTTGCATCAGTGAAAAACTCTCTCTACATTTGCATTGTGAGAAGGAATAGCAAAGAAAAACTGTGCAATCTTCAGTAGCTCTGAATGAAAATCTATGCTTTTGGACCTTTCAAAATATTTGGTCCACTTCTTGTGTGCTTGCAGATTACTGAACTCTCCATCACTGTTACACCTTTCTGTGACTTTCTTCAGGTTGGTGACCTGATCAAAGCACTTTGCATCATCAATTGGCACCCCCTTTTCTCCCAGGTGTTTGATACAGGCTTCTATGTCATTCCAGTCAGGTGTCTCACTCAGATCCATCCACATGAAAGAGGAGAACTCCTCCATGGGTGCCATCAATTTCTCCAGATACTCCAGGCATGAACTGTACAGACCCTGTACTTGAGCACTGAAATGGTCACAATTCTTACCAAGTCCATCCTTGTGCTTTTGTGCCAACAGTCCCTTAACTTTAAGGGACATGAAGTTATTGGTCTTGCGTTCAAGAAGCATGGTGTGGACTGTTCAAAAGGTTCTTCACTTCCACAATTGAATTGCTCTCCCTTTCCATCTCCTGAATGTGTGAATGAAACACACACATGAGTGAGTGCATGTGCCAGAGGTACATTTCACTGAACTCATCTTCAAAAAATCGTATTCCAGGTATTGAGGCTGTTTTTTCCTGTGACAAAAATAATGCTTTCAAGGCTAGAAACATCTGTAGCAGCCTCTCAATACCTGGAAATAATGACAGCCATCGCGTCTTGCTGTGAGAAAGGAGACTTCTGTATTCAACATCAACAAATTCACAGTACTCCTTCAGATTCTCTGTGCGCACAGTGTAGATGTGAAAG
This sequence comes from Coregonus lavaretus, assembly GCF_964263955.1. Classification (NCBI taxonomy): domain Eukaryota; kingdom Metazoa; phylum Chordata; class Actinopteri; order Salmoniformes; family Salmonidae; genus Coregonus; species Coregonus lavaretus. The sequence goes on along the minus strand of NC_139988.1, from coordinate 77,582,700 downwards.
TATTGACATATTTTTAAGAAGTTCTCAATATCGACATCTAGTGTGTCTGCCCCGTAATGAACACAATTGTTCAAGACGTGTGCTGGGCAGCCCACACCGATTAAAGACTTGTTCTGCAATGACTTCTTTAAGTTTGCGAAAACATTCTTTCCTTCTTCATCACGCCGGATTCCCCCGAACATTGCATTGCAGTTGTCACCTGTAAATGCAATACATTTAGAAAAAATCCCATTCTTTTCCAGTGTTTCTTTGATGTATTGTGCGATCGTATCAGCAGTCTAATTTGGAGTGTTTTTAACTTCGACTAATTTACTTTGCACGCCACCATTCTTCCAATCAAAATACTGAATAAGCAGAGGGAATATTTTCACAGCACTGTGATTGCTCCCATCAGTAGAAACACCACAGTAAGGTATTTCTTCTAGTGCTTTCAGAGCTATGTCGACAGAATGTGGTGCTATCACAGCATTAACAATTGCTTCGGTCTTAGTACGAGAGCTTGAACATTTTTGTGCAGTCTCGGAATCAGGGAAAGCCTTTTTTTAACAAGGCAGACGTGCAGTCCATTGATCTGTAGCTATTGTGATGCTTCGTGGTGTGGAATGCAAAAATTCCTCCGCAGCAGTAACAGCATCTTCTGTTTTACCTGCTCTCACAAAATAGTCAGTTAATTTACATTTTAGTCATTTAGCAGACGCTCTTATCCAGAGCGACTTACAGTTAGTGAGTGTATACATTATTATAATTTTTTATTTTATTTTTTACTGGCCCCCGTGGGAATCGAACACACAACCCTGGCGTTGCAAACGGCATGCTCTACCAACTGAGCTACATCCCTGCCGGCCATTCCCTCCCCTACCCTGGACGACGCTGGGCCAATTGTGCGCCACCCCATGGGTCTCCCGGTCGCGGCCGGCTACGACAGAGCCTGGATTTACCTGACGAACTCTCTCCTTTAGCTGCAATTTTGTGTTTTGCAGAGCTTATGTAGGCTTCTAGGTCGCTAGCACCTTTATTTGACACTGATACGTGCCAGCTTTGCAGGTCATGCATTCTGCTTCACACGGATCCCGACCAAGACGAAAACACGGGAATTTTCTCTGTAAATCGTCTGTGAATTTACATTTGCGTTTGGGCATTTTTACGCTGTTCTGGAGCCCTGTGCCACAAGCAAGCTGCTGCTCTGTCTCTTGGTTGTTGCCATGGTGAGGGTAATGATTGAGATGCAGTTTGACCAATGTTTGCGTAGGCCTACATGACCGACCAATGGTGGCATGTGAGAAGGCGGGACCTAAAGAGAAAGGTCAAAGCAATGCAAAACCCCAAAAACGCACACAATGAATGGCGACTGTAGAAAGCAAAAGCCGAATCCCGGACATTTTGGGCGATTTAGAAATCCCGGCCAGACGCATTTTTTTAGGTCCAAAGAGAGGACATGTCCGGGAAAAAGAGGACGTATGGTCACCCTACTGTTGTATCACTATGTTTTGACCATGACAGTTTACAATCCAGGGTTACTCCAAGCAATTTCGTCACCTCAACTTGCTCAATTTCCACATTATTCATTACAAGATTTAGTTGAGGTTTAGGGTTTAGTGAGTGATTTGTCCCAAATACAATGCTTTTAATTTTTGAAATATTTGCCACCCATTCTGAAACTAACAGCAGCTCTTTGTTAAGTGTTTATGTTATTTCAGTCGCTGTGGTAGCTGACGTGTACAGTGTTGAGTCATCCGCATACATAGACACACTAACTTTACTGTCACGATCGTCGACAGATGAAGCGGACCAAGGCGCAGCGTGATAAGCGTACATTTTTTATTCAGTGCACACAAACCAAAACAATAAACAAAACGATACGTGAAGTCCTAGGTTATACACAAAACCCTACGGAACAAGATCCCACAAAACTAACATGCCAAAAGGCTGCCTAAGTATTGTCCCCAATCAGTGACAACGAGCTACAGCTGCCTCTGATTGGGAACCACCCTGGCCAACATAGATCAAAACGAACCAGAACCAAAAACATAGAAAACAAAACATAGAAAATCCACACCCTGGCTCAACATTTAAGAGTCCCCAGAGCCAGGGCGTGACAGTACCCCCCCCCCCCCCCCCCAAAGGAGCGGACTGTGACCGCGCCACACCAACACAACGGGGTAGGGGCCGGGTGGGCATTCCGCCTCGGAGTGTTTACGTAGCGATCCGGCTCCGGGCGTGACCACCACTCTCTCTCTACCCCCCCGTAGCGCCCCTGGTCTGGTCCCGCTGGCCGGAGCTGGACTGGACACCGGTGGAGTGGATTGCTCTGGCTCCGGTGTGGAGCAGCTGACCGGTGCCGGACCAGGCACCGGTGGAACAGGCACGGACCGTGCCGGACTGACAACGCGCACCACTGGCTTGGTGCGGGGAGCAGGAACAGGCCGGACCGGGCTGACAACGCGCACCACTGGCTTGGTGCGGGTAGCAGGAACGGACCGGGCTGACGACGCGCACCACTGGCTTGGTGCGGGGAGCAGGAACGGGCCGGACCGGGCTGGCGACGTGCACCACTGGCTTGGTGCGAGGGGCAGGAACGGGCCGGACCGGGCTGACGACGCGCACCATTGGATTGGTGCGGGGAGCAGGAACAGGCCGGACCGGGCTGGCGACGCGCACCACTGGCTTGGTGCGAGGGGCAGGAACAGGCCGAACCGGGCTGGCGACGCGCACCACAGACTTGGTGCGGGGAGCAGGAACAGGCCGGACCGGGCTGGCGACACGCACCACAGGCTTGGTGCGGGGAGCATGAACAGGCCGGACCGGGCTGGCGACACGCACCACAGGCTTGGTGCGAGGAACAGGAACAGGCCGGACCGGGCTGGCGACGCGCACCACAGGCTTGGTGCGGGGAGCAGGAACAGGCCGGACCGGACTGGCGACGCGCACCACAGGCTTGGTGCGGGGAGCAGGAACAGGCCGGACCAGGCTGGCAACGCGCACCACTGGTTTGGTGCGGGAAGCAGGAACAGGCCGGACCGGGCTGGTGATGCGCACCACAGGCTTGGTGCGGGGAGCAGGAACAGGCCGGACCGGACTGGCGACGCGCACCACAGGCTTGGTGCGGGGAGCAGGAACAGGCCGGACCAGGCTGGCAACGCGCACCACTGGTTTGGTGCGGGAAGCAGGAACAGGCCGGACCGGGCTGGCGACGCACACCACAGGCTTGGTGCGAGAACAGGAACATGCCGGGCTGGACTGTGGAGACGGACTGGAGGTCTGGAGCAGAGAGCTGACACAACCCGCCCTGGCTGAATGCCTATTTCCACACAATCTGTGTGAGGCATCAGCACAGGACGTACAGGGCTGTGTACTCGTACTGGCACTACAGCACGTGGCACTGGCGCAGGATATCCGGGACCGAGGAGGGGTACTGGAGGCCACGAGCGTTGAGCCAGCACACTCCGTCCTGGCTGCATGCCCACCTTAGCACGACACGTGCGTGGTGCTAGCACAGGACGTACAGGACTGTGCCGGAACACTCACGGCACAGTACGTGGCTCCGCATAACACGGAACCTGCCCAGTCTCACGCTGCCTATCCTGAGTATGGGGAGTTGGCTCTGCTCTACCTCTAGGCTCCGCCAACCACCCTTCCAGCCCCCCAAACCTGGTGGCCTCCTCTCCTAGTCCGCCGATTCGTCCTGTAGCTGCTTCCAGCAGCCCCGTCGTCCACGCCGTGTGCCCCCCCCCAAAAAATTATTGGGGTTGCCTCTCGCGTGTCCGAAGTCGGCCCGGTTGGCGCCGTTGCTCCTCTCCTGCCTGGGCATTTACTTTTGCCCATGGCCCTCTGCCCGCGAATATGTCCTCCCAAGACCACCATTCACCCACCTGGGACATCGCCAACTTCTCCTCCTGGGCACGCTGCTTGGTCCTCTGGTGGTGGGATTTTCTGTCACGATTGTCGACAGATGAAGCGGACCAAGGCGCAGCGTGATAAACGTACATTCTTTATTCAGTGTACACACAAACCAAAACAATAAACCAAACGTTACGTGAAGTCCTAGGTTATACACAAAACCCTACAGAACAAGATCCCACAAAACTAACATGCCAAAAGGCTGCCTAAGTATGGTCCCCAATCAGAGACAACGAGCTACAGCTGCCTCTGATTGGGAACCACCCTGGCCAACATAGATCAAAACGAACCAGAACCAAAAACATAGAAAACAAAACATAGAAAATCCACACCCTGGCTCAACATTTAAGAGTCCCCAGAGCCAGAGCGTGACATTTACTCAAAGCCAGTGGCATGTCGTTAGTAAAGATTGAAAAAAGTAAGGGGCCCAGCTGCCCTGGGGAATTCCTGATTCTACCTGGATTTAGTTGGAGAGGCTTCAATTAAAGAACACCCTCTGTGTTCTGTTAGACTGGTAACTCTTTATCCACAATATAGCAGGGGGTGTAAAGCCATAACACATAAGTCTTTCCAGAAACAGACTATGATCGATAATGTCAAAAGCCGCACTGAAGTCTAACAAAACAGCCTCCACAATATTTTTATCATCAATTTCTCTCAGCCAATCATCAGTCATTTGTATAAGTGCTGTGCTTGTTAAATGTCCTTCCCTATAAGCGTGCTGAAAGTCTGTTGTCAATTTGTTTACTGTAAAATAGCATTTTATCTGGTCAAACACAATTTTTTCCAAAAGTTTACTAAGAGTTGGTAACAGGCTGATTGGTCAGCTATTTGAGCCAGTAAAGGGGGCTTTACTATTCTTAGGTAGGGGAATAACTTTTGCTTCCCTCCAGGCATGAGGGCACACACTTTCTAGTAGGCTTAAATTGAAGATATGGCAAATAGGAGTGGCAATATTGTCCGCTATTATCCTCAGTAATTTTCCATCCAAGTTGTCAGACCCTGGTGGCTTGTCATTGTTGATAGACAACAATACTTTTTTCACCTCTTCCACACTTACTTTTACGGAATTCAAAATTACAATCCTTGTCTTTCATAATTTGGTCAGATATACAGTGGGGAAAAAAAGTATTTAGTCAGCCACCAATTGTGCAAGTTCTCCCACTTAAAAAGATGAGAGAGGCCTGTAATTTTCATCATAGGTACACGTCAACTATGACAGACAAATTGAGAAAAGAAAATCCAGAAAATCACATTGTAGGATTTTTAATGAATTTATTTGCAAATTATGGTGGAAAATAAGTATTTGGTCACCTACAAACAAGCAAGATTTCTGGCTCTCACAGACCTGTAACTTCTTCTTTAAGAGGCTCCTCTGTCCTCCACTCGTTACCTGTATTAATGGCACCTGTTTGAACTTGTTATCAGTATAAAAGACACCTGTCCACAACCTCAAACAGTCACACTCCAAACTCCACTATGGCCAAGACCAAAGAGCTGTCAAAGGACACCAGAAACAAAATTGTAGACCTGCACCAGGCTGGGAAGACTGAATCTGCAATAGGTAAGCAGCTTGGTTTGAAGAAATCGACTGTGGGAGCAATTATTAGGAAATGGAAGACATACAAGACCACTGATAATCTCCCTCGATCTGGAGCTCCACGCAAGATCTCACCCCGTGGGGTCAAAATTATCACAAGAACGGTGAGCAAAAATCCCAGAACCACACGGGGGGACCTAGTGAATGACCTGCAGAGAGCTGGGACCAAAGTAACAAAGCCTACCATCAGTAACACATTACGCCGCCAGGGACTCAAATCCTGCAGTGCGAGACGTGTCCCCCTGCTTAAGCCAGTACATGTCCAGGCCCGTCTGAAGTTTGCTAGAGTGCATCCAGAAGAGGATTGGGAGAATGTCATATGGTCAGATGAAACCAAAATATAACTTTTTGGTAAAAACTCAACTCGTCGTGTTTGGAGGACAAAGAATGCTGAGTTGCATCCAAATAACACCATACCTACTGTGAAGCATGGGAGTGAAAACATCATACTTTTGGGCTGTTTTTCTGCAAAGGGACCAGGTCGACTGATCCGTGTAAAGGAAAGAATGAATGGGGCCATGTATCGTGAGATTTTGAGTGAAAACCTCCTTCCATCAGCAAGGGCATTGAAGATTAAACGTGGCTGGGTCTTTCAGCATGACAATGATCCCAAACACACCGCCCGGGCAACGAAGGAGTGGCTTCGTAAGAAGCATTTCAAGGTCCTGGAGTCTCCAGATCTCAACCCCATAGAAAATCTTTGGAGGGAGTTGAAAGTCTGTGTTGCCCAGCGACAGCCCCAAAACATCACTGCTCTAGAGGAGATCTGCATGGAGGAATGGGCCAAAATACCAGCAACAGTGTGTGAAAACCTTGTGAAGACTTACAGAAAACGTTTGACCTGTGTCATTGCCAACAAAGGGTATATAACAAAGTATTGAGAAACTTTTGTTATTGACCAAATACTTATTTTCCACCATAATTTGCAAATAAATTCATTAAAAATCCTACAATGTGATTTTCTGGATTTTTTTTCTCATTTTGTCTGTCATAGTTGACGTGTACCTATGATGAAAATTACAGGCCTCTCTCATCTTTTTAAGTGGGAGAACTTGCACAATTGGTGGCTGACTAAATACTTTTTTTCCCCACTGTACTTGGATATGTAGTTTCAGCGTTTGTTGCTGGCATGTCATGTTAATCTTGCCAATTAAAAAATAATTAAAGTAGTTGGCAATATCAGTGGGTTTTGTGACGAATGAGCCATCTGATTCAATGAATGATGGAGCGGAGTTTGCCTTTTTGCCCAAAATTTCATTTAAGGTGCTCCACAGCTTTTTACTATCATTCTTTATGTCATTTATCTTTGCTTCATAGTGTAGTTTATTCAGTTTAGTCACATGATTTCTCAATTTGCAGTACGTTTGCCAATCGGTTGTACAGCCAGACCTATTTGCCATTTATTTTGCCTCATCCCTCTCAACCATACCATTTTTATATTCCTCATCAATCCACAGGGATTTAACATTTTTTACAGTCATTTTCTTAATGGGTGCATGCTTATTAGCAACTGGGATAAGCAATTTCATAAATGTGTCAAATGCAGCATGTGGTTGCTTTTCATTACACACCACAGACCAACAAATATTATTTACATCAACAACATAGGAATCACCACAAAAACGTATTGTATGACCTCTTATACACTATATTAGGCCCAGCGTTTGGAACTTTGGTTTTGCTAGATATGGCTACTATATTGTGATCACTACATCCAATGGATTTGGATACTGCTTTCAAACAAATTTCTGCAGCATTAGTAAAGATGTGATAAATACATGTTGATGATTTCATTTCTGTGCTGTTTGTAACTACCCTGGTAGGTTGATTGATAACCTGAACCAGGTTGCAGGCAGTAGTTACAGTTTGAAGCTTTCTCTTGAATGGGCAGACTGATGAAAGCCAGTCAATATTTAAATCACCCAGAAAATATACCTCTCTATTGATAGCACATACATTATCAAGCATTTCACACATGTTATCCAGATACTGACTGTTAGCACTTCCCACCATAATGGGCTTTAGGTGAGGCAGATGAACAGTATTTAACATGAGATCCTCTCTAAGCTTTACAGGAATGTGTTTCTGAATGTAAACATTCACACCTCCACCTTTTGGCATTTCTGTATTTTCTGTAGATCTTATAACCATGTATTGCTGCCACTGTATCATCAAAGGTATTATCTAAGTGAGTTTGAGAGATTGTCAGAATATGAATGGCATCTGTTACTAGCAAATTATTGATCTCATGCACCTTGTTTCTTAAGTTACACATGTTAGCGTGGGCTATTTTTAACACTTTTCTGGGATGCTTGATTGTTTTCATTGCATTACTGGGAAGGTTAGCAGAGGTAGACATGCTCAAGTTATTTATATTAGTGCAGGGTGAGCTTCCTGCTAGGGCACACCACCTCAGTACTAATAGTATAACTCTGGTTCATAGGCATATGATTACTGCATACAATAACTGTAGGATCAGCAGAGGCATTCAGGGCAGTAAGAGGGACATAAATGAGGTTACTTACATTGTGTCTTCCAACGCCGCTGGGATAGTGTACATTTGCTGAAGCATTATGATAACTCAGCGACCCAATGGTAGGGATGAAATGAGCAGGACTGGGATCATTGATAAGTTATTGTCTCAGCGCAGCCTTATAATGCTGTGAAAGGATCCAGGAACCCAAATGATTTGGGTGGATCCCATCCTCATTATAATACGAGCTTTGTTTCCAGAAGGTATTACAATTGTCAATAAATGTTACACCCACAGAGCTGCAATAGTCTCGTAGCCAGTAATGGAGGGTTAAATGTCTGCTGAACCATTCAATGCCATGATTTAGGGAGGGCTGAGGGCCAGATATTATGGGGCGTTTGTTGGTGTCAAGTAGTGACCCAATCAGTTCTTTAAAATCCATCTTCAGTTGTTCTGAGCTGCCCATTATAATGTCATTCGACCCCACATGAACCATGACAGTATCAGCCCCCGGTGACTGACTCACAGCCGCGGGAAGCAACCTGGTGATATCCTGAACTTTTGCCCCAGGAAAACACAAAAGTCTTTGCACCAGGTACATATATATGCCTCACCATCAAGCTCCTTATCACAATCGGTGGAATGATCCGGCCTCTGCCGTATCTCGAAGCAGATTGTGAGACCAGAGCCACAGAACTCACCTGAGAAGAGGTCTGCTGAGACGCCGGCTGCGTGCAGGCCACAACAGCCAAAGGGACAGAGCTCTGATCCAGAGAGAGAGCAGTGGTGGTCCAGCCTGTGCCCAGGCAGTTGATTGACGAGGACAGGGATAGGTAGCTGGAGGGGCATCCACAGCCATGGAGGGAACACCCAAGTCCCCGGCAGAAGACAGCTGGTACAGGGGCTCAAAGCGATTTGAAAATCCTACAATGTGATTTTCTGGATTTCTTTTTCTCAATTTGACTGTCATAGTTGACGTGTACCTATGATGAAAATTACAGGCCTCTCTCATCTTTTTAAGTGGGAGAACTTGCACAATTGGTGGCTGACTAAATACTTTTTTTCCCCACTGTATGTGTTATTTCATAGTTTTGATGTCTTCGCTGTTATTCTACAATGTAGAAAACAGTAAAAAATAAAGAAAAACCCTTGAATGAGTAGGTGTTCTAAAACTTTTGACCGGCAGTGTATATTTCTTAATTCTATTCTTTTACTTTTAGATTTGTGTGTATTGTTGTGAACTGTTAGATACTACTGCACTGTTGGAGCTAGGAACACAAGCATTTCGCTACACCCGCAATAACATCTGCGATATATGTGTATGTGACCAATACAATTTGATTTGATTTGAATTTGATTTGATTTGACTTCCTTGCTTTGGCGAGTACCACACCCTCAAGCAGTACTGTGTGGAAAGTAGGCCTATAGTGGCTGATACAATTGTTGCTTTATGCTGATATTTTAAGAAATAGAATTGTAAAATGTATTGAAATGTATGACTTGAGGTGTTTGATGTGTAGTGGGTAAGGGGGGATTGGAGAAATGTTCTTAAAAAAAGACACACAAAAATATAGAAATGTAACATATTTCTTTACCTGAAATGAAATATTTTGTTTGACTCCCGGGCTCCATTTCTGAAATTAAACAGAAAAAGAAAAGTATGTAATCAACTTTTGGTATTCCTTGATTTGTAATGCATTCTCTCAATTATGTTTCATCAATTTCAATCAAACTTTTCAAAAAGCATATTTTCCCTAGCCAACAACCTTTAGCCTAACCTGTAGATTACTGTAGACTAAAGAGCAGGATTTGAGTTGTTACATTACATCGACTTTTCCTAGGAATATACTGCATAGTTAGTAATACTTGAATTTTATAGAAATGTAACCACGTTTTGGAATGATGGCGATAACTGGTCCACCCACGTAACATTCAGCCCGAAGATGGTGCCAAAGCATAAACCTAGATTATCCTGTCTAGCTCCATAGTTTACGATAACCTATTATATCAACAACCTCGCTTCACTCATGCCACGGTCTCTGCATACAATATAGCTGACTACACGCATGCACCTTTCATTCTGATCACCCGCACAAACTACCTCACTTTGTTGCTTACATGACTTGATCCACCACACTGTTCTCATTCTACTCTGCCTCGACCAGGCTAAAACCTATCCAAGCCATGTCCAGTGGTGATAATACATTGACATGATGATGAAATGTAGCCACCGCTGTCAATAAATGAAAACAAATATTTTATTTTTACAAAAAGTATTTAGGATGCCAGCGTTTCCCGGCCTTAGCCATGGTCGGTATATGTAATATATGCTCATACCCCGCTCTCACTTTGTTTGTTCGCCACTATTGTATCAAAGCACCTCAGGTTTCCCGCCCTATCTCACACATGCAGCCCCTCAGACAGGCTAATACCAAAGCCTCTTTCAGATAATAATACATGTAATATAGATGATAATAATAATTATACAATTATCAATAATACTATAGATACTCGCTGCTACTACTATATGAAGAAAGATTATGTTTTCTGAATCCTCATATAAAGCAGACATTGCGGTCTTGATGCAGTGAGGGGTGCAGAGAATAGTGGCAAAATGCAACAATCAAATTCTAGAACTGCAGCATAAAATTCTGGTACCCTGTGCAAAAAGAACTCACGCTGTAAGGGCCGTTATTAATATTTGTACAACGGGTGGGTCTAATCCTGGACGATGATTGGTTAAAATCGCATTCCAGCTGGGGTCTATTCCACATGCTAAAGCTATGACATTGAAATGCCTATTTACTCTTTTCCATCTCACTGCGCAATCCACTGTCTCATCAGCCCAGCCAGACAATATATAAACTTGATCTCCACTGTAAAAAGCATCTAGACATTATCTCCCATTTCCTTTAGACTAGCAATTGGTTTTCAATAGCGAAGATTTGTGTAAAACTTTCGGTCGGTCTCTCTGACATTTGCAACATCGTTTCAATATTGAAATTCGATCTCCTGCTGTCCCATAGTAATGAACGTGTAGGGGTCGGGAGTCGTGACGAAACATACAGGCAGGCAGCTTTTCACAGCCAGTCGAAATCATGAATCAGCTGGCATCATTTTTATGGATATATACAAATAAATGTTAATTGAAATGAAATGCAGCTAGTTTGCGCTCTTTCCAGCTTCAGTTTGAAGTTATTGTGTTAGCTGTGTTGTTGGCTAGCTCCTCTGAACAACAGTGTCCTGACGAGAACGCAACTGTTCTATACCAGGTGAAATTTCCGCATCATTAGCTCATTCTTACGCAGCTACTTTGCTGTTATTCTGACTGCACTGTGTGACGTGACTGTGAGCACGGTTGAGCCTTTTGAATGTAGGGAGAAGGATCTGGAAAAAGAGGTCATCCTCATCATCAATGGTCTGGATCTGGGTTTGGATGTTATCCATTTTGGACTTCGAAGGGCCTCATGTCTTCTGACTTTTAATTTTTCCCAGGAGGCTGTTGGAAAGATTAATTGGGCCGTGGAGTGTGTTGGGATGTGCTGGCTGTTGAATCCCCCTCGGTATCCTCCTACACTGCTCTAACCTCTTCTATCTCCTGCTGTATACTGTATACTTCTGCTCTAATACTCTGATATTGTAGATTTTTAAGGCACATTTTAGGGTTAGGAAAGTATGTATGACTCATAAAGAACTGGTTTGGAGAGCCTTCATGCACAAAATATATTGATGAATCAAAATTACAGTGATTTGATTCATCCTGAAAGTTGCCATATTCAAGTTTAATCCATGAAATATTGGAAGTTGGAAAAAAGTGTACAATAGGGGTTGAACAATAGTCCTATAAATCTACCCTAATCCTCACTAATCATGGTACTTTAGGAGAACGGTCCAGTCGTCGTGAACCGTGTGCCAGGCTCCAGGTTTAAACTGCTATGTGTGGTCTGAGTTCCATAGTGATTCAAATAGGCCTAACATGATCCACTATTGCTAGCAACCCTCAGGAACAACTACACAGACGTGACAGAGGAAAGAAAGGTAAATGGAATGGAATGATGCAAAATGTAAGCTACAAATTGAAGGAAATGAACACTAAAGTGACAGTTATACAGTGCCTTCCAAAACTATTCATACCCTTTGACATATTCCATATTTTGTTGTGTTACAGCCTGAATTAAAAATGGATTAAATATTTTTTTTCTCTCTACACACAATACCACATAATGACAAAGTGAAAACATGTTTTTAGGAAATTTAGACAATTGAAATACAGAAATATCTAATTTACATAAGTATTCACACCGCTGAGTCAATGCATGTTAGAATAATCTTTGGCAGTGATTACAGTTTACATTTACATTTTAGTCATTTAGCAGACGCTCTTATCCAGAGCGACTTACAGGAGCAATTAGGGTTAAGTGCCTTGCTCAAGGGCACATTTACGTCATTTAGCAGACGCTCTTATCCAGAGCGACTCACCAATTGGTGCGTTCACCCTATAGCCAGTGGGATAACCACTTTACAATTTTTTTTTTTTTGGGGGGGGGGGAGGGGTAGAAGGATTACTTTATCCCAGGTATTCCTTAAAGAGGTGGGGTTTCAAATGTCTCCGGAAGGTGGTGAGTGACTCCGCTGTCCTGGCGTCGTGAGGGAGCTTGTTCCACCATTGGGGTGCCAGAGCAGCGAACAGTTTTGACTGGGCTGAGCGGGAACTATGCTTCCGCAGAGGAAGGGGAGCCAGCAGGCCAGAGGTGGATGAACGCAATGCCCTCGTTTGGGTGTAGGGACTGATCAGAACCCGAAGGTACAGAGGTGCCGTTCCCCTCACTGCTCCATAGGCAAGCACCATGGTCTTGTAGCGGATGCGAGCTTCAACTGGAAGCCAGTGGAGTGTGCGGAGGAGGGGGGTGACGTGAGAGAACTTGGGAAGGTTGAACACCAGACGGGCTGCGGCATTCTGGATGAGTTGTAGGGGTTTAATGGCACAGGCAGGGAGGCCAGCCAACAGCGAGTTGCAGTAGTCCAGACGGGAGATGACAAGTGCCTGGATTAGGACCTGTGCCGCTTCCTGTGTAAGGCAGGGTCGTACTCTCCGAATGTTGTAGAGCATGAACCTGCAGGAGCGGGTCACCGCCTTGATGTTGGCGGAGAACGACAGGGTGTTGTCCAGGGTCACGCCTAGGCTCTTCGCACTCTGGGAGGAGGACACAGCGGAGTTGTCAACCGTGATGGCGAGATCATGGAACGGGCAGTCCTTCCCCGGGAGGAAGAGCAGCTCCGTCTTGCCAGGGTTCAGCTTGAGGTGGTGATCCGTCATCCATACTGATATGTCTGCCAGACATGCAGAGATGCGATTCGCCACATGGTTATCAGAAGGGGGAAAGGAGAAGATTAGTTGTGTATCGTCAGCGTAGCAATGATAGGAGAGGCCATGTGAGGATATGACAGAGCCAAGTGACTTGGTGTATAGGGAGAAAAGGAGAGGGCCTAGAACTGAGCCCTGGGGGACACCAGTGGTGAGAGCACGTGGTGCGGAGACAGCTTCTCGCCACGCCACTTGGTAGGAGCGACCGGTCAGGTAGGACGCAATCCAGGAGTGAGCCGCGCCGGAGATGCCCAGCTCGGAGAGGGTGGAGAGGAGGATCTGATGGTTCACAGTATCAAAGGCAGCAGACAGGTCTAGAAGGACAAGAGCAGAGGAGAGAGAGTTAGCTTTAGCAGTGCGGAGAGCCTACGTGACACAGAGAAGAGCAGTCTCAGTTGAATGACCAGTCCTGAAACCTGACTGGTTTGGATCAAGAAGGTCATTCTGAGAGAGATAGCAAGAGAGTTGGCTAAAGACGGCACGCTCAATAGTTTTGGAAAGAAAAAAAAGAAGGGATACTGGTCTGTAGTTATTGACATCAGTGGGATCGAGTGTTGGTTTTTTGAGAAGGGGAGCAACTCTCGCTCTCTTGAAGACGGAAGGGACATGGCCAGCGGTCAAGGAAGAGTTGATCAGCGAGGTGAGGTAGGGGAGAAGGTCACCGGAGATGGTCTGGAGAAGAGAGGAGGGGATGGGGTCAAGCGGGCAGGTTGTTGGGCGGCCTGCAGTCACAAGTCGCAGGATTTTATCTGGAGAGAGAGGGGAGAAAGAAGTCAAAGCATAGGGTAGGGCAGTGTGAGTAGGACCAGCAGTGTCATTAGACTTAACAAACGAGGATCGAATGTCGTCAACCTTCTTTTCAAAGTGGTTGATGAAGTCATCCACAGAGAGAGAGGAGGGGGGGGGGGGAGGATTCAGCAGGGAGGAAAATGTGGCAAAGAGCTTCCTAGGGTTAGAGGCAGATGCTTGGAATTTAGAGTGGTAGAAAGTGGCCTTAGCAGCAGAAACAGATGAAGAAAATGTAGAGAGGAGGGAGTGAAAAGATGCCAGGTCGGCAGGGAGTTTAGTTTTCTTCCATTTCCGCTCCGCTGCCCTGTTCTGTGAGCTCGCAATGAGTCATCAAGCCACGGAGCTGGAGGGGAGGACCGAGCCGGCCGGGAGGATAGGGGACACAGAGAGTCAAAGGATGCAGAAAGGGAGGAGAGGAGGGTTGAGGAGGCAGAATCAGGAGATTGGAGGGAGAAGGTTTGAGCAGAGGGAAGAGATGATAGGATGGAAGAGGAGAGAGTAGTGGGAGAGAGAGAGCGAAGGTTGCGGCGGCGCATTACCATCTGTGTAGGGGCAGAGTGAGTAGTGTGGGAGGAGAGCGAGAGAGAAAAGGAAACAAAGTAGTGGTCTGAGACATGGAGGGGAGTTGCAGTGAGATTAGTAGAAGAGCAGCATCTAGTAAAGATGAGGTCAAGCGTATTGCCTGCCTTGTGAGTAGGGGGGGACAGTGAGAGGGTGAGGTCAAAAGAGTAGAGGAGTGGAAAGAAGGAGGCAGAGAGAAATGAGTCAAATGTGGACATAGGGAGGTTGAAATCCCCCAAAACTGTGAGGGGTGAGCCATCCTCAGGAAAGGAACTTATCAAGGCGTCAAGCTCATTGATGAACTCTCCAAGGGAACCTGGAGGGCGATAGATGACAAGGATATTAAGCTTAAATGGGCTAGTGACTGTGACAGCATGGAATTCAAATGAGGAGATAGACAGATGGGTTAGGGGAAAAATTGAGAATGTCCACTTGGGAGAGATGAGGATTCCTGTGCCACCACCCCTCTGACCAGATGCTCTCGGGGTATGCGAGAACACATGGTCAGACGAGGAGAGAGCAGTAGGAGTAGCAGTGTTTTCAGTGGTAATCCATGTTTCCGTCAGCGCCAGGAAGTCGAGGGACTGGAGATTAGCATAGGCTGGGATGAAGTCAGCTTTGTTGGCAGCAGAACGGCAGTTCCAGAGGCTGCCTGAGACCTGGAACTCCAGGTGTGGGGTGCGTGCAGGGACCACCAGGTTAGAGAGGCAGCAGCCACGCGGTGTGGGGCGTTTGTGTAGCCTGTGCAGAGAGGAGAGAACAGGGATAGGCAGAGGCATAGTTGACAGGCTGTAGCAAATGGCTACAATAATGCAGAGGAGATCGGAATGAAATGAACTAAACATCTGGGAGAGTAGAGAGCAGGGCCTCCCTCACCAAAAACATCTACCTCAGAAACTATAATTGTTTCACTGAACCACCCGAACAAAAACTCTACCAACTTCCACCTTTAGAAATCAGAATTGTTGTGAACCACAGCGGTTCAATGTTTAAAGGAATAGACTCAACCCACTTTATTCAGCTAGCTAACTATGACACCATAGCTAACTAGCATGCTAGCATCCAAAAACACACAGTTTAGCACCAACACTTGGTCACAACAAACCACCAATAGTGTGTTAACACACTAAGCAGATAATTCGTATCCGTGTCTGTTGGCTAGCTAGCAATGGCCACTGTGTTGACCTTGTTTGAAGAACGGCTAGCTAGCTAGCTTCGTGCTACCCCCGGCACCGCCGAACAACAATGCCAACCCACAGTAACTACCCACAACAGCCCACGATGCCTAGCTATGACGCCATAGCTAACTAGCATGCTAGCATCCAATAACACACAGTTTAGCACCAATACTTGGTTACAACAAACTACCAAGAGTGTGTTAACACACTAAACAGATAATTCATGTCCGTGTCTAGTTCCTTTCGTAACGCAGCAAAAATTAAACGTTGGCTAGCTAGCACATTAACATTGGAAACAACTCTCCACCGTTGCACTAAACAGATAATTACCAATAAACGTTACCAGTAGCTACCCGCTAGCTAGCTAGCATACCAAGAGTGTGTTAACACACAAAACAGATAATTAATGTCCGTGTCTAGTTCCTTTCATAACGCAGCAAAAAGATGAAACGTTGGCTAGCTAGCACATTAGCTAGCTAATTAACATTGGAAACACTCTCCACCATTGCACTAAACAGATAATAACCAATAAACGTTACCAGTAGCTGCCCGCTAGCTAGCTAGCCTCGTGCTTCGCCGGGCTCCGCCGTAACAATACTTAAACAATACGTAAACAATACTTACCTACAATAATTGCCTACGGAAACCTACAATAACTACCTAAATAAACTACCTACCTACGATCTAAATACATGGTTTAAGCTTTACTCAACACCATATGAGAAGCCAAGCTTACCTCCTGCTAGAGGAGGTAAGCTGTGAGTCTTTCTGGGTAAGTCTCTAAGAGCTTTGCATACATGGATTGTTCAATATTTTGACATTATTATGTCATCATTTACTGGATATGAACCCAATTGCAGACAACTACACCGAGCCAGAGAAAGTTTAACAGGTTTATTGCAAAGTAAAATTGTCCAGGTTTCCAAAAAGGGGGAAGAGCAAGTCCAGGTCTACAGGGAGGGTAACAGATCCAGGTTCTGAGCAGGAGTGGTACCGTAACGTCCTAGTGTCCGGGGTGAGTCCAAAAGGGAAGTCCAGTAGTGGTAAACGGGATGGTGGTGGCAGGAGTGAAGTGGAGGCAGGAGTCAGGTTCCAATAATCTGTGACACAGGAAAAATGTAAATAGAACAGGCCAAAAACACAAAGAGCGAAAACAAGCAGGTTGACTCAGCAGCGAGACTAACATGGTTGTCTTGACTATGATCTGACGATGAGTGGAAAGTTTGACCGGGTCTTTAAGGCTGAGGTGATTATGGTGAATGAGCTGCAGCTGGAACCCTGACTCCCGCACACCAGACTTCACTCCTGCAATCAACAGACAGAGGGGAGGGGAAGAGCAGAGAGAGAGCTACCTAGCAGCAGTAGGCCTAACATATTATTTTTTAAATTCTTCAAGCTCTGTTAAGTTGGTTGTTGATCATTGCTAGACAGCCATTTTCAAGTCTTGCCATAGATCTTCAAGCCGATTTCAGTCAACACTGTAACTAGGCCACTCAGGAACATTTAATGTCGTCTTGGTAAGCAACTCCAGTGTATATTTGGCCTTGTGTTTTAGGTTATCGTCCTGCTGAAAGGTGATTTGTCTCCCAGTGTCTAGGATTTTGCCTGTGCTTAGCTCTATTCAATTTCTTTTTATCCTAAAAAACTCCCTAGTCCTTGCCGATGACAAGCATACCGAGTGGCGCAGTGGTCTAAGGCACTGCATCTCAGTTCTTGAGGCATCACTACAGACCCCCTGGTTCGATTCCAGGCTGTTTCACAACTGGCTGTGATTGGGAGTCCCGTAGGGTGGCGCACAATTGGCCCAGCGTCGTCCGGGTTTGGCTGGTGTAGGCCATCATTGTAAATAAGAATTTGTTCTTAACTGACTTACCTAGTTAAATAAAGTTAAAATATATATATATACCCATAAAATGATGCATCCACCACAATGCTTGAAAAGTGGTACTCAGTGTTGGATTTGCCCCAAACATAACGCTTTGAATGCAGGACATAAAGTTCATTTGCCAAATTTTTTACTTTAGTGCCTTACTGCAAACAGGATGTATGTTTTGGAATATTTGTATTCTGTAAATGCTTCCTTCTTTTCACTCTGTCATTTAGGTTAGTATTGTGGAGTAACTACAATGTTGTTGATCCAGCCTCAGTTTTCTCCTATCACAACCATTAAACTGTAACTGTTTTAAAGTCACCGTTGGCCTCATGGTGAAATCGCTGAGTGGTGTCCTATCTCTACGGCAACTGAGTTTGGAGGACGCCTGTATCTTTGGAGTGACTGGGTGTATTGATACACCATCCAAAGTGTAAATAATAACTTCACCATTCTCAAAGGGATATTCAAGGTCTGCTTTTAAAATGTTTTACCCATCTACCAATAGGTGCCCTTCTTTGCGAGGCACTGGAAAGCCTCCCTGGGCTTTGTGGTTGCATCTGTGTTTGAAATTCACTGCTCGACAGAGGGACCTTACCGATAATTGTATGTGTGGGGTACAGAGATGAGGTAGTCATTCAAAAATCATGTTAAACACTATTATTGCACACAGAGTCAGTTCATGCAACTTATTAAGTGACTTTTTAAGCAAATGTTTACCCCTGAACGTATTTAAGCTTGCCATAACAAAGGGGTTGACACAATACTTTTCAGCTTTACATTATTTATTAATTTGCAAACAATTCTAAAAACATAATTCCACTTTGACATTATGAGATATTGTGTGTAGGCCAGTGACACAAAATCTCAATTTAATCCATTTTAAATGCAGGCTGTAACACAACAAAATGTGGAAAAAGACAAGGGCTGTGAATACTTTCTGAAGGCACTGTAAATGTATGTGCACAGAAAATTCTCCAGTGTTATATCAATCAAATCAAAATGTATTTGTCACATGCTCCGAATACAACAAGTATACCGTGAAATGCTTACTTACAAGCCCTTAACCAAGAATGCAGTTCAAGAAATAGAGCTAAGAAAATATTTACTAAATAAACAAAAGTAAAAAATAAAAAGTAACACAATAAAATTACATAACAATTATGAGGCTATATACAGGGGGTACCGGTACAGAGTCAATGTGCGGGGGTACAGGTTAGTCGAGGTAGTTTGTACATGTAGGTTGGGGTAAAGTGACAATGCAAAGATAATAAACAGCGAGTAGGGTGGGGGTGGGGGTGGGGGTGGGGGGGTCAATGTAAATAGTCCGGGTGGCCATTTGATTAATTGTTCAGCAGTCTTATAGCTTGGGGGTAGAAGCTGTTAAGGAGCCTTTTGGACCTAGACTTGGCGCTCCAGTACCGCTTGCTGTGCGGTAGCAGAGAGAACAGTCTATGACTTGGGTCCTCTGACACGCCTAGTGTATAGGTCCTGGATGGCAGGAAGCTTGGCCCCAGTTATGTATTGGGCCATACGCACTACCCTCTGTAGCGCCTTATGGTCGGATACCGAGCAGTTGCCATACTAGGCGGTGATGCAACCGGTCAGGATGCTCTCAATGGTGCAGCTGTAGAACTTTCTGAAGATCTGGGGACCCATGCCAAATCTTTTCAGTCTCCTGAGGGGGAAAAGGTGTTGTCATGCCCTCTTTACAACTGTCTTGGTGTGTTTGGACAATGATAGTTTGTTGGTGATGTGGACACCAAGGAACTTGAAACTCTCGACACGCTCTACTACAGCCCCGTCGATTTTAATGGGGGCCTGTTCGGCCCTCCATTTCCTGTAGTCCACAATCATCTCTTTTGTCTTGCTCACATTGAGGGAAGAGGTTGTTGTCCTGGCACCACACTGCCTCACTATAGACTGCCTAATCGTTGTCTGTGATCAGGCCTACCACTGTTGTGTCGTCAGCAAACTTAATGATGGTGTTGGAGTCATGCTTGGCCACGCTGTCACGGATTCAGCCGATGCTGCTCCTCCTCCTTGCTCGGGCAGGCTTCGGCGTTCGTCGTCCCCGGAGTACTAGCCGCTGCCGATCGATGTTTCGGTGTTTGGTCTTTATTGTTAACACCTGTTCCCCATTATGTTTTATTGTGTTCCCTTTATAACCCTCTGTTTCTCATTGTGTATTGTGCGTTATTGTTTTGGTCTTCGCGGCAGTTGCCTATGTGTGCAGGTCTTGCTATTTCCCTCGCTGTTCGATGTTGCCAGTGTACTTTGTTTTGTTGCACTGAATCCAGTAAAGTTTCTGCCAGTAGCTCGGTGACCTGCTCTTGACTTCGCCTACCGCATACACGTCGCTCTGACAGAATAACGCACCATGGAGTCAGCAGGAGCGGCGGTGCCAGCTGGATCAACAGAAGAGCGCGTAGAACAACAAGCGGCTATGATCCAGGCTCTCGGCACCGCCATGGAACAGGTGGTGAAAACCGTGGAGCGATGGGAAAGAAGAAGATGGTCTACACCTCCTCCGACGATACCACCACCATCAGCTATGCCCATCGCTTCGTCTCCGGGGTCCAGTGGGATTCGGCTCTCGCTCCTGAGGGCTTATGATGGCCCAGCTGCCGGGTGTCAGGGTTTCCTGCTCCAGGTGGAACTCTACCTGGCAACCATCCACCCGGCACCCTCGGGATACGAGAGCGTGTCCGCCCTCATCTCCTGTCTGTCCGGCAAGGCGCTGGAGTGGGCCAACGCCGAGTGGGGGGGAATAGACGCAGACACAGTCAACTATGCAGAGTTCACCCGCCGCTTCAGGGCAGTATTCGATCATCCACCAGAGGGTAAGGCGGCGGGTGAACGTCTATTCCACCTTCGACAGGGGAGGAGGAGCGCGCAGGAGTTCGCACTGGACTTCCGGACACTGGCTGCCAATGCGGGATGGAATGAGAGGGCCCTCATCGACCACTACATATGTAGCCTGAGGGAGGACGTGCGTCGGGAATTGGCCTGCAGGGACACCAACCTAACCTTCGATCAACTGGTGGACATGTCGATTCGCCTGGACACCCTGTTGGCTACCCGCGGACGTCCGGACTCGGGGCCATCCATTCCATCCCCCAGCACTTCCAAGCCGACCCCGATGGAGCTCGGAGGCGCTGGTACTAGGAGAGAGACCAGGAGAGAGGCCGTCCCCTGCACCAACTGTGGCCGCAGAGGACACACTGCTGGTCGGTGCTGGGGAGGGTCTCCTCGGAGTCGAGGCAGTAGGCCGCGCACTGGTGAGTCATTCCAGGTGAGTAGGCGCCCAACTCACCCAGAGCTCCCTGTTGTGCATATGTGTATTAAAGTGGTGTTTCCCGAGGTTTCTCCTCATTCCCAGCATAAGGCGCTAGTCGATTCAGGCGCAGCTGGGAATTTTATCGACCGCCATTTCACCCATAAGATAGGGATTCCTATAGTTCCAGTGGATGTGCCCTTCCCTATCCATGCCCTAGATAGTCCCCCTTTGGGCTCTGGGTTGATTAGGGAGGTCACGGCGCCGCTCAGGATGAAAACGCAGGAGGGCCATGAGGAGATCATTTGGTTGTATTTGATTGACTCTCCTGCGTTTCCCGTGGTGTTGGGGCTTCCCTGGTTGACGTCTCATGACCCCAACATTTCATGGCAACAGAGGGCTCTCAAGGGATGGTCTGATCAGTGTGTCGGGAGGTGTGTGGGTGTTTCCGTAGGGGCCACGACGGTGGAAAGTCCAAACCAAGTTCCCACCATGCACATTCCACCTGAATATGCCGATTTGGCTCTCGCCTTCTGTAAAAAGGCGACTCAATTACCACCCCATCGACAAGGGTATTGTGCGATAAACCTCCAGGTAGCCGCTGCGCTTCCACGTAGCCATGTGTATCTTCTGTCTCAGGAGGAGACGGCGGCTATGGAAACATATGTCGCCGAATCGCTGAGACAGGGATACATACGGCCGTCCACTTCCCCTGCGTCCTCAAGTAAATGTTTTGTGAAGAAGAAAGATGGGGGTTTACGCCCGTGTATTGACTACCGTGGTCTTAATCAGATCACCATCAAAATAGCTATCCTCTCCCTCTGATTGCTAATATGACGGAGTCATTACACGGGGCGTGATTCTTCACAAAATTGGACCTCAGGAGCGCGTACAACCTGGTGCGCATTAGGGAAGGAGATGAGTGGAAGACAGCATTCAGTACCACCTCGGGTCACTATGAGTACCTCGTCATGCCATACGGGTTAATGAATGCTCCTTCAGTCTTCCAATCGTTTGTGGATGAGATTTTCAGGGACTTACATGGACAGGGTGTAGTGGTGTATATTGATGACATTCTAATATACTCCGCTACCCGCGCAGAGCATGTGTCCCTGGTTCGTCGGGTGCTTGGTAGACTGTTGGAGAATGACTTGTATGCAAAGGCGGAGAAATGTCTGTTCTTCTAGGAGTCCATCTCCTTCCTGGGACACCGGTTGTCCGCGTCAGGGGTGGAGATGGAGATTGACCGTGTTTCAGCCGTGCGCAATTGGCCGACTCCCTCCACGGTGAAGGAGGTGCAGCGGTTCTTGGATTTTGCCAATTACTACCGGAGGTTTATCCAGGGCTTTGGGCAGGTAGCAGCTCCCATTACATCTCTGCTAAAGGGGGTCCGGTGCGTCTGCAGTGGTCGGCTGAGGCGGACAGGGCTTTTGGGCATCTGAAGGACCTGTTTACCTCGGCTCCGGTGCTGGCGCATCCGGATCCCTCTTTGGCGTTCCAAGTTGAGGTGGATGCGTCCGAGGCTGGGATCAGTGCTGTACTGTCTCAGCGCTCGGGTATGCCACCTAAACTTCGCTCCTGTGCTTTCTTTTCTAAGAAGCTCAGTCCGGCGGAGCGCAATTATGATGTGGGGGACAGGGAGCTGTTGGCTGTGGTGCAAGCCCTGAAGGTGTGGAGGCATTGGCTTGAGGGGGCTAAACACCCTTTTCTCATTTTGACTGACCATCGTAACCTGGAGTACATCCGGGCGGTGACGAGGCTGAACCCTCGCCAGGCTAGGTGGGCTATGTTTTTCACCCGATTTGTGTTTATGCTCACCTATAGACCAGGGTCACAGAACGCTAAGGCAGACGCCCTGTCCCGACTATATGACACAGAGGAGAGGTCCATTGAGCCTACTCCCATACTTCCGGAGTCTTGTCTGGTGGCACCGGTGGTATGGGAGGTTGATGCGGAAATCGAGCGGGCGTTACGTACCGATCCTACTCCCCCACAGTATCCAGAGGGTCGGAAGTACGTGCCGCTCGAGGTTCGTGATCGATTAATATATTGGGCTCACATGTCACCTTCCTCTGGCCATCCTGGTATTGGACGGACAGTGCACTGCCTTAGTGGAAAGTACTGGTGGCCCACTTTGGCTAAGGACGTGAGGGTTTATGTTTCCTCCTGCTCGGTGTGCGCTCAGTGTAAGGCACCTAGACACCTACCCAGAGGGAAATTACAACCCCTACCCGTTCCACAACGACCGTGGTCTCACCTCTGTGGATTTTGTCACGGACCTTCCCCCCTCCCAGGGGAATACGACGATCTTGGTCGTTGTGGATCGGTTTTCAAAGGCCTGCCGTCTCATTCCTATGCCAGGTCTCCCTACAGCCCTACAAACTGCTGACGCCCTGTTTACACACGTCTTCCGGCACTACGGGGTACCTGAGGATATAGTGTCTGATCGGGGTCCCCAGTTCACCTCTAGAGTCTGGAGGGCGTTTATGGAACGTCTGGGGGTCTCGATTAGCCTTACCTCAGGGTTTCACCCCGAGAGTAACGGGCAGGTGGAGAGAGTGAACCAGGATGTGGGTAGGTTTCTGAGGTCCTATTGCCAGGACCGGTAGGGGGAGTGGTCGGAATATGTCCCCTGGGCAGAAATAGCCCAAAACTCACTTCGCCACTCCTCAACTAACCTTACGCCTTTTCAGTGTGTGCTAGGTTATCAGCCGGTCCTGGCTCCTTGGCATCAGAGCCAGATCGAAGCCCCTGCGATGGACGAGTGGTTTCGGCGCTCTGAGGAAACCTGGAATGCTGCGCATGTCCATCTACAGCGAGCGATCAGGAGGCAAAAAGTGAGCGCCGATCGCCACCGCAGTGAGGCTCCGGTGTATGCACCGGCAGATCGGGTCTGGCTCTCGACCCGAAACCTGCCCCTTCGCCTGCCTTGCCGGAAGCTGGGTCGGCGGTTTGTGGGGCCATTTAAAGTCCTGAGGAGATTGAACGAGGTATGTTATAGGTTACAACTGCCCATTAATTACCGCATTAACCCCTCGTTCCATGTGTCTCTCCTCAGGCCGGTAGTAGCTGGTCCAACAGCTGCTGTTGGGGCTACTGTAGACCATTGCAAAACAGTGTCTTTTAATCAATTATTTGTTGATGTGAATATATGTAGTATAGTTTTATCTAAAAAGGATAACTTTTTCAATGTTTTACCATTTATATTTTAATGAAATTCACTGAGGAGGATGGTCCTCCCCTTCCTCCTCTGAGGAGTCTCCACTGATATGTACAGTTGGAGTCGGAAATGTACATACACTTAGGTTGGAGACATTAAAACTCATTTTTCAACCACTCCACAAATTTCTTCTTAACAAACTATAGTTTTGGCAAGTCGGTTAGGACATCTACTTTGTGCATGACACAAGTAATTCTTTCAACAATTGTTTACAGACAGATTATTTCAATTATAATTCACTGTATTACAATTCCAGTGGGTCAGAAGTTTACATACACTAAGTTGACTGTGCCTTTAAACAGCTTGGAAAATTCCAGAAAATGATGTCATGGCTTTAGAAGCTTCTAATAGGCTAAGTGACATAATTTGAGTCAATTGGAGGTGTACCTGTGGATGTATTTCAAGGCCTACCTTCAAACTCAGTGCCTCCTTTCTTGACATCATGGAAAAATTAAAAGAAAACAACCACTGTAGACCTCCACAAGTCTGGTTCATCCTTGGGAGCAATTTCCAAATGCCTGAAGGTACCACATTCATCTGTACAAACAATAGTAAGGCAAGTATAAACACCGTGGGACCACGCAGCCGTCATACCGCTCAGGAAGGAGACACTTTCTGTCTCCTAGAGATGAACATACTTTGGTGCGAAAAGTACAAATCAATCCCAGAAAAACAGCAAAGGACCTTGTCTAAATGCTGGAGGAAACAGGTACAAAAGTATCTATATCCACAGTAAAACTAGTCCTATATCGACATAACCTGAAAGACCACTCAGCAAGGAAGAAGCCACTGCTCCAAAACCACCATAAAAAAGCCAGACTACGGTTTGCAACTGCACATGGGGACAAAGATCATACTTTTTGGAGAAATGTCCTCCGGTCTGATGAAACAAAAATAGAATTGTTTGGCCATAATGACCATTATTATGTTTGGAGGAAAAAGGGGGTGGCTTGCAAGCCGAAGAACACCATCCCAACCGTGAAGCACAGGGGTGGCAGCATCATGCTGTGGGGGTGCTTTGCTGCAGGAGGGACTGGTGCACTTCACAAAATAGATGGCATCATGAGGAAGGAAAATTATGTGAAAATATCTGTCAGGAAGTTAAAGCTTGGTCGCAAATGGTTCTTCCAAATGGACAATGATCCCAAGCATACTTCCAAAGTTGTAGCAAAATGGCTTAAGGACAACAAAGTCAAGGTATTGGAGTGGCCATCACCAAGCCCTGACCTCAATCCTATAGAATATTTGTGGGCAGAACTGAAAAAGTGTGTGCGAACAAGGAGGCCTACAAACCTGACTCAGTTACACCAGCTCTGTCAGGAGGAATGGGCCAAAATTCACCCAACTTATTGTGGGAAGCATGTGGAAGGTTAAACAATTTAAAGGCAATGATACCAAATACTAATTGAGTGTATGTAAACTTCTGACCCACTGGGAATGTGATGAAAGAAATAAAAGCTGAAATAAATCATTCTCTCTACTATTTTTCTGACATTTCACATTCTTAAAATAAAGTGGTGATCCTAACTGAATTTTTACTAGGATTAAATTTCAGGAATTGTGAAAAACTGAGTTTAAATGTATTTGGCTAAGGTGTATGTAAACGTCCGACTTCAACTGTATATGTATATTACAAGTTTAGAATCTCTGTCTCTGTTGAATATTGACAATTGGTTCATATAATTGTTTCTCAAGTTAATCTGATTGTTAAATAATAATTGTGAGTTGTAGACATGTTTTCAAATGTTATCTGAGTTGTTTAAAAACTTAAATCTAATACACACACCAGTTCATATACACACACCACCACTTCACTTCACAAACTACATAACTACAACACCTTCAGACCTCACCACTAACCCCCAATACATTTACAATCTCATGCATCACAAACTACATATCTACAGAAAACCCTGACACACCCTGAGACTAACTGATTATGAAAAACACAAACAAATAAATAAGAACTTCATTGTTGGAATTGACATTATGAACACGTTACTTCATTTATTGCTTTTTCACAAAACTAATACTAACTATGGCATTCATTTAAAATACAAAATAAGAAAACAAACGTTATGCTATTTTCCTCAAATCTAGTTGTAAATAATATAGCTGAACATTGTAATACTATACTTCATGATGTTATCTTCCTTTTTTTATAGTACATCCCACCAAAGTAACAATTGTGTGTAAATAAGAATGTTCATAAATAAGGATAAATATATATCTGATACCTAAACAGATTATGAAAAACTAATAACGGGCCTTGTTGCAGATATTGTTCTTCAGATATTGTTTTAACTTAATTAAAACCTCTAAAGGAGTTCATGAAACCATCCAACTATGGATGAATCTATACATATTTACGACATATTGCTTATTAAAGAAGACTAGTCCCATACATTGATTACCCATGTACAAATGTTTAAACAATTGTTCCATTACATGGTATTATGAATGGTGTTCATTCATATAGGTTTTCTTGATTTGTTGAATGTAAATAGGATAGGTCTAGCTGATATACATTTTAAATGATAAACTAGTTGTAGTTTGTGATGCATATGATGCAAACCACTAGTGGTGGGGTCTGAAGGTGTTGGTGATTTTACCACTGGATTTTGTGGAAGTGAAATGGTGGTGTATGAACTTGTGTTGGATTTACCCCATTCTACTTTAGTATTAGATTAATATGTTTTTAAACAACTCAGATAACATTTGAAAACATGTTTACAACTCACAAGCAATATTTAACAATCAGATTAACCTGAGAGATAAGTATATGAACCAATTCTCAATATTCACCAGAGACAGTAAAACATTTTTTTGTAAAAGAAAGTAAACTCTTTACTTGTATTTATGCTACTTTTACATAATATTATACAGTGTCAGTGTATGCAGCCTTAGATATTGTGGTGATGTGTTGTATTGCATACATTTTCCACATGCGAATAGTCAACCCTTTACATTCGTGGGAATTGGCCTATATGGATATGGTTAAACTGAAATGTTTCTTACAGAATAAATATGAAAAACATAAGCATGGTAGCAGTTGAAAGGCAACAGTTTGGAGATTACGGGAAAATTATTAGGCCAAAATTGAGGACACAACAGTTTACCTGACACAAGACTGAATCCAAACATTACACTGTAGATTTTATGTGCATTTTACATTTAATGTACTTTTCCCGCATTTGTTGCTAACAAAATCTGAAAATACTCTGGATACATTCAGTAACATGATAATAATATTCCTGGAAAATGTGGGGTAGGTGCAAAATAAGACAAAAAAAAATGACAAGGGTTTAAGTGAGAGGACTAACTGGTGTCTCCAAGTGGCCGCACACCTCTCCAAAGTATGCACAGCTCCTAAGTAAATCCAATACACTTTTCTGACTCAAAGAAGAGTCTTCAACTATAAGGTGCTTTTTTTTGCTCTCCTAGCTGTGCCGTTGAAGAACTAGAGCAAGCACACTTGTTGCTTTGTGTTGAACACAACCCTGTATCCCCGCTATCACAAAATTACTTCTGTTGTTTACGCAAACGAAAAACAGCCCATTCTAAATCGCAATCTGGGTCAGGTGGGCATCATTTGAAAGCTTGTTCAATTGCCAACATGACTAGCTAAGTTATAAAATACAATCTTAAAGTTTTAGTCTTTCACAAGCCAATTCTGAAAAACAGATTGTAATTTTTGTGTGCAAAGAAAGGAGTCATCAGTGCGTTCAGGTGCGTGTTCTGCGGCATATTTTCTTCACAATTCTTCGCAATCTGTTAAGAACAACCCAGGGTACATCAAAAATTGTGTAAAAAACATTGACAATGTATATGACATGAGATTTATGATATGGAAATATGGAGTGCCCATTTGGACTCATGGGTGCTTGGCTTGCTACAATGACATCAAATCGGTTTTTATTATAATCCTCTATGTCACATCTTTCAAAATACATTGCGTCCTCTTAATTTACATAATTTCCCTCAATAAGAAAACAAAACATTTGCTAAAGTATTTTATTGAGTTAGACAGAGAGAAGTGATGACAGTTTGATCCGGTTTTCCCGAAGTTACATGACCCTGAGTGAGAATGTTTCAGGTATCCATACACTATATTTGAAATCTACGAAAAGAGAGAATAATGAAAATACAAGCAAATCCTCATGATGGCCAGTAAGCCAGAATGGCCATTGTGCAGTGAATAACGGAAAATGAATGCTACGGCAATTCTCTACAGCTTACAGTGAGGTATCTACTAAGACCGCACTCAACGAGCTGTATAAGGCCATAAGCAAACAAGAAAATGTTCATCCAGAAGCAGCACTCCTAGTAGCCAGGGACTTTAATGGAGGCAAACTTAAATGCGTTTTACCTCATTTCTACCAGCATGTCATATGTGCAAGCAGAGGGAAAAAAATCTAGACCGCCTTTACTCCACACACAGAGACGCGTACAAAGCTCTCCCTTGCCCTCCATTTTGCAAATCTGAACATAATTCTATCCTCCTGATTCCTGCTTACAAGCAAAAACTAAAGCAGGAAGTACCAGTGACTCACTCAATACACAAGTGGTCAGATGACGTGGATGCTAAGCTAAAGGACTGTTTTGCTAGCACAGACTGGAAAATGTTTCAGGATTCATCCGATGGCATTGAGGAGTATACCACCTCAGTCACTGGCTTCATCAATAAGTGCATCGATGACGTCGTCCCCACAGTGACCGTACGTACATATCCCAACCAGAAGCCATGGATTACAGGCAACATCCGCACCGAGCTAAAGGCTAGAGCTGCCGCTTTCAAGGAGCGGGACACACATCCGGACGCTTATAAGAAATCCCGCTATGCCCTCAGACGAACCATCAAACAGGCAAAGCGTCAGTACAGGACTAAGATTGAATCCTACTACACCGGCTCTGAAACTCGTCGGATGTGGCAGGGCTTGCAAACTATTATGGACTACAAAGGGAAACCCAGCCGGGAGCTGCCCAGTGACGCGAGCCTACTAGATGGGCTAAATGCTTTTTATGCTCGCTTCGAGGCAAGCAACACTGAAGCATGCATGAGAGCACCAGGTGTTCCGGACGACTGTGTGATCAAGCTCGCAGTAGCCGATGTGAGTAAGACCTTTAAACAGGTCAACATTCACAAGGCCGCGGGGCCAGACAGATTACCAGGACGTGTACTCAGAGCATGCGCGGACCAACTGGCAAGTGTCTTCACTGACATTTTCAAACTCTCCCTGACCGAGTCTGTAATACCTACATGCTTCAAGCAGACCACCATAGTCCCTGTGCCCAAGAACGCCAAGGTAACCTGCCTAAATGACTACCGCCCAGTAGCACTCACGTCTGTAGCCATGAAGTGCTTTGAAAGGCTGGTCATGGCTCACCATCATCCCGGAAACCCTAGACCCACTCCAATTCGCATACCGCTCCAACAGATCCGTAGATGACGCAATCTCAATTACACTCCATGCTGCCCTTTCACACCTGGACAAAAGGAACACTTATGTGAGAATGCTGTTCATTGACAACAGCTCAGAGTTCAACGCCATAGTGCCCACAAAGCTCATCAATAAGCTAAGGACCCTGGGACTAAACACCTCCCTCTGCAACTGGATCCTGGATTTCCTGACTGGCCGCCCCCAGGTGGTAAGGGTAGGTAACAACACATCTGCCACGCTGATCCTCAACACAGGGGCCCCTCAGGGGTGCGTGCTTAGTCCCCTCCTGTACTCCCTGTTCATCCACATCTGCATGGCCAAGCATGACTCCAACACCATCATTAAGTTTGCTGACGACACAACGGGGGTAGGCCTGATTACCGACAATGATGAGACAGCCTATAGGGAGGAGGTCAGAGTCCTGGCAGTGTAGTGCCAGGACAACAACCTCTCCCTCAACGTGAGCAAGACAAAGGAGCGGGTCGTGGACTACAGGAAAAGGAGGGCCGAACATGCCCACATTCACATCGACGGGGCTGTAGTGGAGCGGGTCGAGGGCTTCAAGTTCCTTGGTGTCCACATCACCAACAAACTATCATGGTCCAAACACACCAAGACAGTTGTAAAGAAGGCACGACAACGTCTATTCCCCCTCAGGAGACTGAAAATATTTGGTATGGGTCCCCAGATCCTCAAAAAGTTATACAGCTGCACCATCGAGAGCATCCTGACCAGTTGCATCACCGCCTGGTATGGACACTGCTCGGCATTCGACCGTGGATTACCGCCAAACTTGAACTCCACTTGGATTTACACTTTTTGACTCTCCAGTGTCCCGGTCCCACCCTCCCGGCTTTCCACTGACCTGTACTGTGTTACCAGTATGATTGGCTATCATACAGGTAACACAGCCTCCATTGCATTGCTGATGGGCCCCAGCATTCAATTGCATTGAGTAAGTCACCTCTCAGTCCTTGCTGTTGTTATGCTGGCGAGTTTTGTGCATGTTTGTGTTTATTGAAGGTCCTAGTGCTGGCTTGTTTCTAGTCTGTGGTTGGGTTCTGGCTTGCTGCCTATGACTGTGGTGATCCTAAAAACTGTATGATTCAATCTGACTGACTATCACACTGTGTGGATTGATTGACTTTTAGCTGATTCCTCAACAACCTATTTTATTTGCATGGTTTTTCACAGAATTGTTCTAAAATGGTGTCTACCACTTTCCGCCATATGGGGAAACTGACTTTTCCAGATTGGCAGCAACCACCTTCAGAGACTACAGTGAACGTTTCATCCCATATAGGTGCTGCACCTACTTTTCACAGTTCCGGGATAATATTGTCCGGCCAAATTTCCAATGTGGAAACTGTCAGCTTATTTAGGAATATACACTACCAGTCAAAGGTTTGGACACACCTACTCATTCAAGGGTTTTTATTTATTTTTACTATTTTTTACATTGTAGAATAATAGTGAAGACATCAAAACTATGAAATTGTTAGGTAGGGTGGTGGACTCAGGTGCAGAGACGGACACACGGACAAAGAGAGTAAAATTAGGATGTAGTTTATTCAACGTGTATTGGCAGAGAGAAGTAGTCAGGGTGGAATAGCTTCAGGCTGGGGTAGGAGCTGAGTGGGGTGGAGAGCCAGTAGTCCTGAGAGCTGGATAACGAGGATATCAGGCAACAGAGGAGCAGGTAGCGGCGTGGGAATGGCAGGCAGGCAGGCAAGCAGGCAGGCAGCAGGAACAGACGAGATCTGGTCGAAGGAGAGACAGGTTACAAAACGTGGCAGGAACAACAATAATACTGAGAGAGTACAACTACACTGAGAGTGCTGTACGGGCCAAGTTACCACTGGAAGTGTAGGAACGAACTGGCGCTGGAGAGGTGTCCAGCCCGGGTAGATATCTGCTGCTTGATTGGTGCCAATGAGCTGCAGCTTGATGTAACTGATCTGATGATAGAATGGCCACGCCCGCTGACCTAGAACCTCTGACTGCACAGCAGGGGGAGACAGACACAAACAACACACACAGGGGAGAAAAGGGAAAGGAACACCAACAGGAACAGGACCAACAGAGCCGAACCGTAACAGTACCCCCCCCTCAACGGGCGCCACCCGGCGACCCACCCGGCTTGTCAGGGTGGTCCCTATGGAAGTCATTCACTAGCTGAGGATCCAGAATAAAACGTCTGGGAATCCAGGACCTCTCCTCGGGACCGTATCCCTCCCAATCCACCAGGTACTGAAGCCCTCTACCACGCCTTCGGACGTCCAGCAGTCTCCGAACCGTGTAGGCTGGATGGTCGTCAATAATGCGCGGTGGTGGAGGGGGATCCACCGGCGGACACAAAGGACTGGAGGAGACCATCTTCAGCTGGGACACGTGAAATGTAGGATGGACTCTCATGGCCTGGGGAAGCTTCAACCGAACAGCCGAAGGGTTGATGATGGATTCGACCTCAAAAGGACCCAAATACCGGGGCGACAGTTTACGGGAGTCAGTGCGCAGGGGGATGTTGCTGGAGGAGAGCCAGACTCGCTGACCAGGCTGGAACTGGGGAGCG
Organism: Coregonus lavaretus; assembly: GCF_964263955.1. Classification (NCBI taxonomy): domain Eukaryota; kingdom Metazoa; phylum Chordata; class Actinopteri; order Salmoniformes; family Salmonidae; genus Coregonus; species Coregonus lavaretus. Next base: position 77,550,457 of record NC_139988.1, on the reverse strand, counting down.
ACTACCCTGTGCCTGTCCGCCACTCTCTTGTTGCGCTCTGCTGTCCGTAGAAGGGCCTCACGGGTGTCCACCCACACCTTGCGGCAGCGACGAAGGTTATCCTGAACTGACGGGACGGTTAACTCCTTTTCCTGAGACGGGAACAATGGCGGTTGGTACCCCAAAGCCGCCTCAAATGGTGAAAGGCCGGTGGCAGATGAGGTGAGGGAATTGTGGGCATATTCGACCCACGGGAGGTGTTTGGCCCAGGTGGACGGGTTCTGGGATGTCACACAGCGTAGAGCAGCCTCCAGGTCCTGATTGGTCCTCTCAGTCTGGCCATTGGACTGGGGATGGAACCCTGATGAGAGACTGACAGAGGCACCCAGAGCAGAACAAAACTCCTTCCATACCCGAGAAATGAACTGTGGACCTCTATCGGACACTATGTCCACAGGTATTCCATGGGGACGGAATACATGTAGGACAAAGAGGTCGGCCGTCTCACTGGCAGACGGTAATTTAGGTAATGCAACAAAATGGGCAGATTTAGAGAATCTGTCCACGATGGTGAGTATGGTGTCATTACCCTCAGACATAGGAAGTCCAGTGACGAAGTCCAAGGCCACGTGAGACCAAGGACGACTCGGGACTGGGAGAGGCCGCAGCAGGCCCGAAGGAGCCCGGTGGGAAGCCTTATTTTGGGCACAGATGGAGCAGGCCGCCACGTACTCCCGGACGTCAGTCTCGACGGATGGCCACCAAAAGTGCCTCTTCAGTAGCGACAGTGTACGGTTCATACCAGGGTGGCAGGAGAAGCGCGAGGTGTGGATCCAGTTGAGCACTTGCGGCCGCACTGCTGCGGGAACATAGAGAAGGTCGGGGGGGCCATCGGCCGGTCCAGGTTCCGACTCTTGTGCCGATCGGACGAGGGACTCGATTTCCCAGTGAACCGCCGCCACCAAACAGGAAGCGGGAAGAATAGGTTCAGGATTGCTGGAGTCTTCATTGTCTGTAAACTCAGCCAGGTCCAAGTACTCCTCAGGGACTGAAGAGAGGTCTGGGGTTTTGACAGGGGAAGCAGGGGAACCTACCGAGGGCGGAATAGCCGACCCAAGGCAAGCAGAATGGCAGTGAGTGCTCCAACTGTGTATCTTGTGGTTTTGCCAGTCAATATGGGGGTTGTGAAGGATAAGCCAGGGGAAACCGAGGATAAGGGGGGAGGCCGAGGAGGAGACTACTTTAAACTGGATGGTTTCTTTGTGATTGCCGGACAGCATGAGAGAAACGGGGACAGTTTGGTGGGTGATGTTGGCAAACTGACGGCCGTCTATAGCGGTTACTGTTATAGGCTTAGGCAGGGGCTTAACAGGGATCTCAGCCTGAGTGACCAGGTTAACGTCAACAAAATTATCCTCAGCACCAGAGTCAATGAGAGCAGCTAATGGGAGAGACAGATTCCTGAACTGGACTGTAGCTGGGATAACTAGACGGGGTGCTGTGGGCATTGAGTCAGGTGTAGCACTCGCAAGTACGCCCACTTTTACCTGCGAGCTTTGTCTTCTTGGGCGAACCGGACAGTTAATCAGGAAATGAGTGCGGTCCCCACAGTACATGCACTCACCAACCCGCATGCGCCGTTCCTTTTCGGCAGGGGACAGACGAGCACGGCCCAGCTGCATGGGCTCGTCTAGTTCCATGGAGGGATCCGCTGAGGTGTGTGGTCGGTGTCCGAGTGGTGGTGTAGCTTGGACTGCAGAAAGCGAGGGAGCCCCGTTAGAGGTGTGGACCCGACCGCCCCTCTCCTGTCTCCTCTCCCGTAGCCTGTTGTCTATTCGTGTAGCAAGGGAAACGAGAACATGAAGGTTAGCAGGCTCATCACGAACAGCTAGTTCATTCTTAATTGTGTCACTTAGACCGTTAACAAACGCTCCCTGAAGAGCTTCGTCGTTCCACTTGGAATCGGCTGCCAAGGTCCAAAAATCAATGGCGTATTCAGCCACGCTACCCGTGCCCTGTCGTAGCTTCAATAGTCTCTTTGTGGCGGTTCCGGCATAGTCTGGGTGATCAAACACAACTTTCAATTGAGAGGAAAAATCGTCAAACGACAGGCTGGTAATCTGCTGAGTAGAACAAGCCGCTTCTGCCCACATCAAAGCTTTGCCCCTCATTAACCCCAGTGCGTAATGTACCTTTGAGGATTCCGTGGAGAAAGACAGGGGCTTCTGTTGGAACACCAAGCGGCACTGAAGCAGGAAACCACGGCATTTGTTCAGATCCCCGGTGAAAGGTTCGGGTGCGGTTGTAGGGGGTTCCCGAAAGGCAGGAGCGGAAGCCGAGCCTGGAGCCACTGTAGGAGGAACAGGCGGAGGAGAAGCAGAGGGAGAAAGGGTAGTGAGTATTACCAGGTTAGCTACCTGAGAGGTGAGATGAGATACTTGATCCAACAACTGCTGGTTGATATCCAATAGAGTCCGGATGAGTTGGTCGTGTTGTCCCAATAGCACTCCTTGTGAATGGAGGGCGCGTTGTACGCCATCACCCGTTGTTTCATGTGGCATCTCTGCTGAGTCCATGTTGGCCAGTTCGTTCTGTTAGGTAGGGTGGTGGACTCAGGTGCAGAGACGGACACACGGACAAAGAGAGTAAAATTAGGATGTAGTTTATTCAACGTGTATTGGCAGAGAGAAGTAGTCAGGGTGGAATAGCTTCAGGCTGGGGTAGGAGCTGAGTGGGGTGGAGAGCCAGTAGTCCTGAGAGCTGGATAACGAGGATATCAGGCAACAGAGGAGCAGGTAGCGGCGTGGGAATGGCAGGCAGGCAGGCAAGCAGGCAGGCAGCAGGAACAGACGAGATCTGGTCGAAGGAGAGACAGGTTACAAAACGTGGCAGGAACAACAATAATACTGAGAGAGTACAACTACACTGAGAGTGCTGTACGGGCCAAGTTACCACTGGAAGTGTAGGAACGAACTGGCGCTGGAGAGGTGTCCAGCCCGGGTAGATATCTGCTGCTTGATTGGTGCCAATGAGCTGCAGCTTGATGTAACTGATCTGATGATAGAATGGCCACGCCCGCTGACCTAGAACCTCTGACTGCACAGCAGGGGGAGACAGACACAAACAACACACACAGGGGAGAAAAGGGAAAGGAACACCAACAGGAACAGGACCAACAGAGCCGAACCGTAACAGAAATAACACATGTGGAATCATGTAGTAACCAAAAAAGTGTTAAACAAAGAGATTCTTCAAATAGCCACCCTTTGCCTTGATGACATCTTTGCACACCCTTGACATTCTCTCAACCAGCTTCATGAGATATTCACCTGGAATGAATTTCAATTAACAGGTGTGCCTTCTTAAAAGTTAATTTGTGGAATTCCTTTCCTTCTTAATGCATTTGAGCCAATCAGTTGTGTTGTGACAAGGTAGGGGGGGGTATACAGAAGATAGCCCTATTTGGTAAAAGATCAAGTCCATATTATGACAAGAACAGCTCAAATAAGCAAAGAGAAACAACAGTCCATCATTACTTTAAGACATGAAGGTCAGTCAATAAGGAAAGTTAATGAACTTTGAACGTTTCTTCAAGTGCAGTCGCAAAAACCATCAAGCGCTATGATGAAACTGGCTCTCATGAGGACAGCCACAGGAATGGAAGACCCAGAGTTACCTCTGCTGCAGAGGATAAGTTCATTAGAGTTACCAGCCTCAGAAATTGCAGCCCAAATAAATGCTTCACAGAGTTCAAGTCACAGACACATCTCAACATCACCTGTTCAGAGGGTACAGGTAACTCTTTATTGTATCTGGTCAAACACAATTTTTTCCAAACGTTTTCTAAGGGTTGGTAACAGGCTAATTGGTTGGCTATTTGAGTCAGTAAAGGAGGCTTTACTATTCTTGGGTAGCGGAATGACTTTTGCTTCCTTCCAGGCCTGAGGGCACACACTTTCTAAAAGGCTTAGATTGAAGATATGGCAAATAGGAGTGGCAATATCGTCCTCTATTATACTCAGTAATTTTCCATCCAAGTTGTCAGACCCTTGTGGCTTGTCATTGTTGATAGACAACAATACTTTTTTCACCACTTCCACACTCACTTTACAAAATTCTAAATTGCAGTGCTTGTCTTTCATAATTTGGTCAGTTATACTTGGATGTGTAGTGTCGGTGTTTGTTGCTGGCATGTCTTGCCTAAGTTTGCTAATCTTGCCAATGAAAAAATCATTAAAGTAGTTGGCAATATCAGTGGGTTTTGTGATGAATGAGCCATTTGATTCAATGAATGATGGCACTGAGTTTTCCTTCTTGCCCAACATTTCATTTAAGGTGCTTCAAAGCTTTTTACTATCATTCTTCATATAATTTATCTTTGTTTCATTGTATTGTTTCTTCTTATTATTCAGTTTAGCCACATTATTTCTCAATTTGCAAACACACCAAGACAGTCGTGAAGAGGGCACGACAAAACCTATTCCCCTTCAGGAGACTGAAAAGATTTGTCATGGGTCCTCAGATCCTCAAAGATTCTACAGCTGCACCATCGAGAGCATCCTGACTGGTTGCATCACTGCCTGGTATGGCAACTGATCGGCCTCCGACCGCAAGGCACTACAGAGGGTAGTGCGTACGGCGCAGTACATCACTGGGGCCAAGCTTTCTGCCATCCAGGACCTCTATACCAGGCGGTGTCAGAGGAAGGCCCTAAAGATGGTCAAAGACTCCAGCCACCCTAGTCATAGACTGTTCTCTCTGCTACCGCATGGCAAGCAGTACCGGAGCGCCAAGTCTAGGTCCAAAAGGCATCTTAACAGCTTCTACCCCCAAACCATAAGACTCCTGAACAGCTAATCAAATGGCTACCCGGACTATTTGCATTGTCAACTGCAGCGTCTGGTTACTCCTCATTACACACCACAGACCAGTAAATATTCTTTACATCATCAATGTAGGAATCACTACAAAACATATTGTATGACCTCTTATACACTATATTAGGCCTAGCATTTGGAACTACTACTGGAACTACTACTATTACAATTCCACTCAAAGAAATATACCCTCTGAGTTTCTATAATGATTTCTCAATTCATTTCTTTCAATTCCTCTCCTGAATGGACTAAGTTGAAACAGTATTGACCCCAAAATCACCTAATCAAGGTAGACCATAATGTGCCATAATAACATGGGATCACCTATTAAGAATATCTCTGAATGGAACATGTTTATTGGAACGTACAGTTGCCTATGGGGTTAATCTGTTTCTCTCTCATTGCAGGAGTGCCTGCTCTGTTCACTGCCTGTCTCCATGTGGCCAAGGTCACTGGCTTGCTGCTCGTTTAGCTGTTTGAAATTGCCTGGGATCACAGTGGTGAGCCTCTGTCCCGTTCATGCAAGGGCAGGATTTAACAGTGAAGCCCCACCACCCAGTGCTCTCGATCTCAGTGTACAGATGAACCACACACAGGGACAAATATTCCAGGGGGCCACTACCCTCACCTATTACTACCCTCCACACACACAAACACCCTTGATCTCTCTCACACTGTCTATTATGCAAGGTGCATGTATTTAAGGATACTGGAAAAGGATGTCAACTAAAACCGTATTAATTCAAAAAGCTATAATGCTGAAGTTCACACCGGGTCTTCGGTCTTTTGCAGTGGAAATAGGAAACCAATGGAAATGTTTGTGTGTTCTTTGGAATAGGAGGATGGATAGATAGAAGACTAAAAGAGTGAGAATGTATAGTCACACATTAATAATACCATATCCTAAAGCAGTAGTTCCCAAACTGTAATTCCGCCCCTCCCCCAACAGAAAAACACATTTTTATTTTTTAAGGAACTCAGTCCGGCTTTAAACGTACTCTTGAAAGTTGCAATAGTAGAATGCACAAGGTGCAATTTCATCATCAGTACATCATCAGTTCCTCTTGTCATTTTAGTCATTGCATACCTTAGAGAGCTATTTATAACTTGTCAGAAATGTCCAGATCAACTAGCCCATGTCAGCAAAGAAATATATGTTTTTTTAGCCCAGAGATATAGTTTTTGTTACTCAAATATCACATGAATACACATTAGACATGGCAAAATGTAGAATTGCAAGAAAATAAGCTTTAAACCTGCTAAATTCTCTCCACCAACAAGAGGGGTGTGAACAGTTTGTGTCATGAACAGTGCTTGTGCCCATAGAAATAGATGTGGCGCGGGATGTTCCCCAATGCTGGAAGGGGGGCCCAGAGTGAAAAAGTTTGGGAATCATTGTCCTAAAGCAATGCAGTCACGCTTTGTTTAAAAAACAAATAATTATGGACTGTAGCAGCAGCATGTGCTGCTGAGCATGAGAAACAAATCTGGGACTTAGGTGTTACACAACAAAATAAAAGTGATAGCCATCTGGCAGCTTACCTCCCCTAGCTTTTATCTCATAGCTTTTATCTACATGTCGAGTGAATGACGTACATGGGCTTTGGGATGTATTTTTAGATGGGATAGAGTGGGACTGGGACGAGACGCTTACCGTCACAGACACAACATTGGAGCCGCCGGGAGAGTTTTCGGGATTTCTGGAATTGTAGTAATCGGAGGAGAACTTGGGAGCATTGTCGTTGGTGTCGAGGAGATTAATGACGATGTCCGCAGTGGCGCTGAATCTTTCTGGTGTGTCAAGCTCCACGGCAAGAAGCTGAGACAATAAAATGATACAAAATAAGCCTTGAACCGAATCTTTCTGGTGTGTCAATCTCCACGGCAAGAAGCTGAGAGAATAAAATGATACAAAAGAAGCCTTGAACTGAATCTTTCTAGTGTGTCAATCTCCACGGCAAGAAGCTGACAGAATAAAATTATACAGCTAGTCACATAAGTATGGCATTCCCTTATTCATTTATACTTCAAAACAGTGGTAACACTTTAAATGAATGGGGTGATAACACTTTTATTAAACCAGTCATGACACTTTAATGAATGTTGCAGGATCATTCATACCACATTCATTACACATTTATTCAACATAATTCATAAGGGGTCTTCGAAATAAGTCCCTTTTCATTATAGTACAAAAATATATTTTAGTAGAACAATCTGGTGGGAGTGAGCCAGATGGTTGCTGGTGTTACTGACTTGGTAGGTTCAAGCTCAGGACTCCTGCGCACAACAAAATGGTGTTAGCCTGCTGAGATAAAAGGTAGGCATTAGTTAGTGGAGCTAATACAAGTCTTCAGGTCTATCCTACTCATATACACAACCTGCTCCACATTTTGAAAGTGAAAGAAACAGAAATGTCTCTTAATTTTTATTTTTTATTTTTTATGTCTTAATTGTGTATGTCTTCACACCCCACAGTTAATAGTTGGTGGAAGCACCTTTGGAAGCAATTACAACTGTGAATCATTTTGAATAAGATTCTACCAACTCTGCACAACTCTTAGGGCAACATACAGTATATCCATTGTTTTTGTCAAAATTGCTCAAGCTTGGTAATTTGGTTGGGAATCATTGATGGACCAATATTCAAACTTTGCCTCAGATTTTAAAGCAGATTTAAGTCAGGACTGAGACTAGACCCCTCTGGAATACTCAACACCTCTCGGCATTGGTGTATTCCGAAGACTGAAGCAGGTTTTCCTACTTTTTACCTGAGCTTTGCACCTTTCATATTTCTTGTGATCCTGACAAACTCCCCAGTCCCTGCCTATGACAAGCATACCCATAGCATGACCCCACAATACATGTCGAATCAGAATCACATTTATTGGCTAAGTACATTTACACATACTCCGAATTATGGTGCTGCACCAGATAGACAACATTTAGAGAAAGAATACAGACAGAGTTAACACAAAGTTTACATTCATTATATACAAACAGGTAGTGAGCATTGATCTATAAGAGAATGAGCAGTGGATATACAAGTTGAAATACAGTGCATTTGGAAAGTATTCAGACCCCTTGACTTTTCCATATTTTGTTACGTTACAGCCTTATTCTAAAATTGATTAAATTGTTTCCCCCCCCCTCATCAATCTACACACAATATCAATGGATGCACAGGATGCACCTGAGCTCAATTTCGAGTCTCATAGCAAAGGGTCTGAATCATTATGTAAATAAGGTATTTATGTTTTTAATTTTTAATACATTTGCAAAAAAATCTAAAAACCTGTTTTCACTTTGTCATTATGAGGTATTGTGTGTAGATTGATGAGGAAAAACATTTCTTTAATCAATTTTAGAATAAGGCCAACAGAGCTACAGAGCTAGAAGTTATTCCAACAGAGCTACAGTCATCTTTTAGCCAGGTGTGTAATGCCAGAATCTTTCACATCCGCGGCTCAATGATGGTACTGGACCTGAAATAATCGGCCGCTTTTTGGAATCTTTCAGAGCTAGAATCAGTTCTTTAAAATCAATTTTCAGCAGTTCCGAGCTAGCCCTCCTAATGTCGTTTGACCCACATAGACTAAGACAGCGTCAGCTCCTGGCAGCTGTTGTAGAATGGTCGGAAGCAGCCTTGTAATGTCCTGTACTCGTGCTCCAGGATAGCACAGGGTTTTTGGCCCGGGAACTGAGATGTTTCTTACCATAGAGCTGGTGGAATGGCTGAGGGGGTCCAGTCGTTCTTTCGCATCGAGTGGTTTCGCAAACCCTTCAAGGACCGAATGGTGGTGGGGCCCGAAGGACCCAAGTCAGCTGTAGTATCCATTGTGGATGATGAATGGGCCGGAGTCTCAGACAGCCTCATGTACCGATGAGGGGGAGCTCTGAGGATCTGAATCAGAGGTAGAAGCAACCAGAGAGGGAGACAGAACAGAGGACGAAGGTGCAGGTACCTCCGGATCCGATTTTCTGGATTTTTGTTTTAGATTCCATCTCTCACAGTTCAAGTGTACCTATGACAAAAAATACAGTCCTCTACATGCTTTGTAAGTAGGAAAACCTGCAAAATCGGCAGTGTATCAAATACTTGTTCTCCCCACTGTACATAACATGAACAGGAATTACAGTTACTCTCACAGGTGGCCAAAAATACCTATCTGAAAGCCACGCCCCAATAGGCCACGCCTCCTGAAAATATGGTTTACATAAAAAAATACCCTTCTGCTGGGTCAACCCAGTATGAAAGTGAATAAAAACTCAACTGATGGTTAAATTAACTCAGGTTTGGGTAATTCAAAAGCGTGGCCTATTGGGGGCGTGGCTATCAGATAGGTATTTTTGGCCACCATTGAGAGTAAATATTGTTCATGTTAAGTTTGTTACTGCAAAGCTTAATTTTCCTCCAATATTTTTGCACATTACATATTTTAAAATTCATAACATTATTATTGACATATTCCAACAAAGTGGTAACTATCCCAAAATTGGGATAAAGCTACAAAAGTGTGCTGACAATACAACAGAACAGATGAACTGACTAGAAAGAGGGAAAGGTCCGTGCGCTATGACAGAAGCCCAATCCCAATCCGCACTCCTTCTCCTATGTGCACTCGTTCACACCCCCCCCCCAAAGATTTAAAAGCAGTGGATTGGTATAACTGTATTATTATTAGATGATGCTTACCGAGACACACTTGTCTAAATTGATGGGTCATGTGAAAGAAATGCTATAACATCTAGCTATGTGGATGGGTCACTTTAATGGTCCAGGTCATAGCTACTAGCTATGCCCTGGATCAGAGCTAGTGACAGATTATAGCTCTGGTCCATGGCGTTAGAGTACTGTATGCGAAAATACCAACTGAGATGCAAAAATAGACCAGGTGCCTTCAGTGGATATGAATTACAGTTTTCTGTTACAGTGTAGCTAGTTAGGTACACCACACCCCTCTGCGAACACACCTTGTGCGATGACGGTTACAAGGAGGTACTTATTTAAATTAGGTGAGAAAATAAGATGTTACAATTGGTGTATTAAAATGAGCGTATATATGTGATGTCACACCAAGCCTCAATAGTCTGGCCTCCTGAATTCAAGTTCTTTGAGGAGGAAGCGAGTAACTTTACTTTTGAACTTTATCGATGTACCAGCAACAGTACATTTTTCATCTAAATATCATCCAATGTGATAAAAAATAACATGATTTTGACTGTGCAGAACTGTTAAAATAAGTAGGCAAAATCCACAATGCGACCAGTTCAGCATATGACAGGAGACACTGTTTGAGTGTAACAAACATGAAACATTTATTTTAGCCATTTCGCATGAAAACAGGGTCCAAAATCATTGGTTTTCGTTCAGCACTGGAAGGATAGGCGCGCTCTACGATAGGCAAGGGTTTTCAAGTCTGAAAGTACGTTTTAAGCTGAGTTCCATGAACATTGTCCAAAATCATGTTTTAGGCAAAATCCACAATGCGACCAGTTCAGCATATGACACACTGTTTGAGTGTAACAAACGTGTAACATTTATTTTATCCATTTCGCATGAAAACAGGGAGCAAAATCATAGGTTTTCGTTCAGCACTGGAAGGAAAGGCGCGCTCTACAATAGGCAAGCGTTTTCAAGTCTGCAAGTACGTTTTAAGCTGAGTTCCATGAACATTGTCCAAAATCATGTTTTAGGCAAAATCCATAATGCGACCAGTTCAGCATATGACAGGAGACACTGTTTGAGTGTAACAAACGTGAAACATTTCTTTTAGCCATTTCGCATGAAAACAGGGTCCAAATTCAATGGTTTTCGTTCAGCACTGGAAGGACAGGCGCGCTCTACGGTAGGCAAGGGTTTTCAGGTCTGCAAGTACGTTTTAAGATGAGTTCCATGAACATTGTCCAAAATCATGTTTTAGGCAAAATCCACAATGCGACCAGTTCAGCATATGACAGGAGACACTGTTTGAGTGTAACAAACGTGAAACATTTATTTTAGCCATTTCGCATGAAAACAGGGACCAAATTCATTGGTTTTCGTTCAGCACTGGAAGGACAGGCGCGCTCTACGGTAGGCAGGGGTTTTCAAGTCTGCAAGTACGTTTTAAGCTGAGATCCTTGAACATTGTCCAAAATCATGTTTTAGGCAAAATCCACAATGCGACCAGTTCAGCATATGACAGGAGACACTGTTTGAGTGTAACAAACGTGAAACATTTATTTTTGCCATCTCGCATGAAAACAGGGTCCAAAATCATTGGTTTTCGTTCAGCACTGGAAGGACAGGCGCGCTCTACGGTAGGCAAGGGTTTTCAAGTCTGCAAGTACGTTTTAAGATGAGTTCCATGAACATTGTCCAAAATCATGTTTTAGGCAAAATCCACAATGCGACCAGTTCAGCATATGACAAGAGACACTGTTTGAGTGTAACAAACGTGAAACATTTATTTTAGCCATTTCGCATGAAAACAGGGACCAAATTCATTGGTTTTCGTTCAGCACTGGAAGGACAGGCGCGCTCTACGGTAGGCAGGGGTTTTCAAGTCTGCAAGTACGTTTTAAGATGAGTTCCATGAATATTGTCCAAAATCATGTTTTAGGCAAAATCCACAATGCGACCAGTTCAGCATATGACAGGAGACACTGTTTGAGTGTAACAAACGTGAAACATTTCTTTTAGCCATTTCGCATGAAAACAGGGACCAACTTCATTGGTTTTCGTTCAGCACTGGAAGGACAGGCACACTCTACAATAGGCAAGGGTTTTCAAGTCTGCAAGTACGTTTTAAGATGAGTTCCATGAACATTGTCCAAAATCATGTTTTAGGCAAAATCCACAATGCGACCAGTTCAGAATATGACCGGAGACACTGTTTGAGTGTAACAAACGTGAAACATTTCTTTTAGCCATTTCGCATGAAAACAGGGTCCAAAATCGTTGGTTTTCGTTCAGCACTGGAAGGACAGGCGCGCTCTACAATAGGCAAGGGTTTTCAAATCTGCAAGTACGTTTTAAGCTGAGTTCCATGAACATTGTCCAAAATCATGTTTTAGGCAAAATCCACAATGCGACCAGTTCAGCATATGACAGGAGACACTGTTTGAGTGTAACAAACGTGAAACATTTCTTTTAGCCATTTCGCATGAAAACAGGGTCCAAAATCATTGGTTTTCGTTCAGCACTGGAAGGACAGGCGCGCTCTACAATAGGCAAGGGTTTTCAAGTCTGCAAGTACGTTTTAAGCTGAGTTCCATGAACATTGTCCAAAATCATGTTTTAGGCAAAATCCATAAAGCGACCAGTTCAGCATATGACAGGAGACATTGTTTGAGTGTAACAAACGTGAAACATTTCTTTTAGCCTTTTCGCATGAAAAGAGGGTCCAAATTCATTGGTTTTCGTTCAGCACTGGAAGGACAGGCGCGCTCTACGGTAGGCAAGGGTTTTCAAGTCTGCAAGTACGTTTTAAGATGAGTTCCATGAACATTGTCCAAAATCATGTTTTAGGCAAAATCCACAATGCGACCAGTTCAGCATATGACAAGAGACACTGTTTGAGTGTAACAAACGTGAAACATTTATTTTAGCCATTTCGCATGAAAACAGGGACCAAATTCATTGGTTTTCGTTCAGCACTGGAAGGACAGGCGCGCTCTACGGTAGGCAGGGGTTTTCAAGTCTGCAAGTACGTTTTAAGATGAGTTCCATGAATATTGTCCAAAATCATGTTTTAGGCAAAATCCACAATGCGACCAGTTCAGCATATGACAGGAGACACTGTTTGAGTGTAACAAAGGTGAAACATTTCTTTTAGCCATTTCGCATGAAAACAGGGTCCAGAATCATTGGTTTTCGTTCAGCACTGGAAGGACAGGCGCGCTCTACAATAGGCAAGGGTTTTCAAGTCTGCAAGTACGTTTTAAGCTGAGTTCCATGAACATTGTCTAAAATCAAGTTTTAGGCAAAATCCACAATGCGACCAGTTCAGCATATGACAGGAGACACTGTTTGAGTGTAACAAACGTGAAACATTTCTTTTACCATTTCGCATGAAAACGGGGTGCAAAATCATTGGTTTTCGTTCAGCACGGGAAGGACAGGCGCGCTCTACAATAGGCAAGGGTTTTCAAGTCTGCAAGTACGTTTTAAGATGAGTTCCATGAACATTGTACAAAATCATGTTTTAGGCAAAATCCACAATGCGACCAGTTCAGCATATGACAGGAGACACTGTTTGAATGTAACAAACGTGAAACATTTCTTTTAGCCATTTCGCATGAAAACAGGGTCCAAAATCGTTGGTTTTCGTTCAGCACTGGAAGGACAGGCGCGCTCTACAATAGGCAAGGGTTTTCAAATCTGCAAGTACGTTTTAAGCTGAGTTCCATGAACATTGTCCAAAATCATGTTTTAGGCAAAATCCACAATGCGACCAGTTCAGCATATGACAGGAGACACTGTTTGAGTGTAACAAACGTGAAACATTTATTTTAGCCATTTCGCATGAAAACAGGGTCCAAAATCATTGGTTTTCGTTCAGCACTGGAAGGACAGGCGCGCTCTACAATAGGCAAGGGTTTTCAAGTCTGCAAGTACGTTTTAAGCTGAGTTCCATGAACATCGTCCAAAATCATGTTTTAGTCAAAATCCATAATGCGACCAGTTCAGCATATGACAGGAGACACTGTTTGAGTGTAACAAACGTGAAACATTTCTTTTAGCCATTTCGCATGAAAACAGGGACCAAAATCATTGGTTTTCGTTCAGCACTGGAAGGACAGGCGCGCTCTACAATAGGCATGGGTTTTCAAGTCTGCAAGTACGTTTTAAGCTGAGTTCCATGAACATCGTCCAAAATCATGTTTTAGTCAAAATCCATAATGCGACCAGTTCAGCATATGACAGGAGACACTGTTTGAGTGTAACAAACGTGAAACATTTCTTTTAGCCATTTCGAATGAAAACAGGGTCCAGAATCATTGGTTTTCGTTCAGCACTGGAAGGACAGGCGCGCTCTACAATAGGCAAGGGTTTTCAAGTCTGCAAGTACGTTTTAAGCTGAGTTCCATGAACATTGTCCAAAATCATGTTTTAGGCAAAATCCACAATGCGACCAGTTCAGCATATGACAGGAGACACTGTTTGAGTGTAACAAACGTGAAACATTTCTTTTAGTCATTTCGCATGAAAACAGGGTCCAAAATCATTGGTTTTCGTTCAGCACTGGAAGGACAGGCACACTCTACAATAGGCAAGGGTTTTCAAGTCTGCAAGTATGTTTTAAGCTGAGTTCCATGAACATTGTCCAAAATCATGTTTTAGGCAAAATCCACAATGCGACCAGTTCAGCATATGACAGGAGACACTGTTTGAGTGTAACAAACGTGAAACATTTCTTTTAGCCATTTCGCATGAAAACAGGGTCCAAAATCATTGGTTTTCGTTCAGCACTGGAAGGACAGGCGGACTCTACAATAGGCAAGTGTTTTCAAGTCTGCAAGTACGTTTTAAGCTGAGTTCCATGAACATTGTCCAAAATCATGTTTTAGGCAAAATCCACAATGCGACCAGTTCAGCATATGACAGGAGACACTGTTTGAGTGTAACAAACGTGAAACAATTCTTTTAGCCATTTCGCATGAAAACAGGGTCCAAATTCATTGGTTTTCATTCAGCGCTGGAAGGACAGGCGCGCTCTACAATAGGCAAGGGTTTTCAAGTCTACAAGTACGTTTTAAGCTGAGTTCCATGAACATTGTCCAAAATCATGTTTTAGGCAAAATCCACAATGCGACCAGTTCAGCATATGACAGGAGACACTGTTTGAGTGTAACAAACGTGAAACATTTCTTTTAGCCATTTCGCATGAAAACAGGGTCAAAGATCATTGGTTTTCGTTCAGCACTGGAAGGACAGGCGCGCTCTACAATAGGCAAGGGTTTTCAATTCTGCAAGTACGTTTTAAGCTGAGTTCCATGAACATTGTCCAAAATCATGTTTTAGGCAAAATCCACAATGCGACCAGTTCAGCATATGACAGGAGACACTGTTTGAGTGTAACAAACGTGAAACATTTATTTTTGCCATTTCACATGAAAACAGGGTCCAAAATCATTGGTTTTCGTTCAGCACTGGAAGGACAGGCGCACTCTACACTAGGCAAGGGTTTTCAAGTCTGCAAGTACGTTTTAAGATGAGTTCCATGAACATTGTCCAAAATCATGTTTTAGGCAAAATCCACAATGCGACCAGTTCAGCATATGACAGGTGACACTGTTTGAATGTAACAAACGTGAAACATTTATTTTAGCCATTTCGCATGAAAACAGGGTCCAAAATCATTGGTTTTCATTCAGCACTGGAAGGACAGGCGCACTCTACAATAGGCAAGGGTTTTCAAGTCTGCAAGTACGTTTTAAGATGAGTTCCATGAACATTGTCCAAAATCATGTTTTAGGCTAAATCCACAATGCGACCAGTTCAGCATATGACAGGAGACACTGTTTGAGTGTAACAAACGTGAAACATTTATTTTTGCCATTTCGCATGAAAACATGGTCCAAAATCGTTGGTTTTCGTTCAGCACTGGAAGGACAGGCGCGCTCTACAATAGGCAAGGGTTTTCAAGTCTGAAAGTACGTTTTAAGCTGAGTTCCATGAACATCGTCCAAAATCATGTTTTAGTCAAAATCCAAAATGCGACCAGTTCAGCATATGACAGGAGACACTGTTTGAGTGTAACAAACGTGAAACATTTCTTTTACCATTTCGCATGAAAACGGGGTGCAAAATCATTGGTTTTCGTTCAGCACTGGAAGGACAGGCGCGCTCTACAATAGGCATGGGTTTTCAAGTCTGCAAGTACGTTTTAAGCTGAGTTCCATGAACATCGTCCAAAATCATGTTTTAGTCAAAATCCACAATGCGACCAGTTCAGCATATGACAGGAGACACTGTTTGAGTGTAACAAACGTGAAACATTTCTTTTAGCCTTTTCGCATGAAAACAGGGTCAAAAATCATTGGTTTTCGTTCAGCACTGGAAGGACAGGCGCGCTCTACAATAGGCATGGGTTTTCAAGTCTGCAAGTACGTTTTAAGCTGAGTTCCATGAACATCGTCCAAAATCATGTTTTAGTCAAAATCCAAAATGCGACCAGTTCAGCATATGACAGGAGACACTGTTTGAGTGTAACAAACGTGAAACATTTCTTTTAGCCTTTTCGCATGAAAACAGGGTCAAAAATCATTGGTTTTCGTTCAGCACTGGAAGGACAGGCGCACTCTACAATAGGCAAGGGTTTTCAAGTCTGCAAGTACGTTTTAAGATGAGTTCCATGAACATTGTCCAAAATCATGTTTTAGGCAAAATCCACAATGCGACCAGTTCAGCATATGACAGGAGACACTGTTTGAGTGTAACAAACGTGAAACATTTCTTTTAGCCTTTTCGCATGAAAACAGGGTTAAAAATCATTGGTTTTCGTTCAGCACTGGAAGGACAGGCACACTCTACAATAGGCAAGGGTTTTCAAGTCTGCAAGTACGTTTTAAGATGAGTTCCATGAACATTGTCCAAAATCATGTTTTAGGCAAAATCCACAATGCGACCAGTTCAGCATATGACAGGTGACACTGTTTGAATGTAACAAACGTGAAACATTTATTTTAGCCATTTCGCATGAAAACATGGTCCAAAATCGTTGGTTTTCGTTCAGCACTGGAAGGACAGGCGCGCTCTACAATAGGCAAGGGTTTTCAAGTCTGAAAGTACGTTTTAAGCTGAGTTCCATGAACATCGTCCAAAATCATGTTTTAGTCAAAATCCAAAATGCGACCAGTTCAGCATATGACAGGAGACACTGTTTGAGTGTAACAAACGTGAAACATTTCTTTTACCATTTCGCATGAAAACGGGGTGCAAAATCATTGGTTTTCGTTCAGCACTGGAAGGACAGGCGCGCTCTACAATAGGCATGGGTTTTCAAGTCTGCAAGTACGTTTTAAGCTGAGTTCCATGAACATCGTCCAAAATCATGTTTTAGTCAAAATCCAAAATGCGACCAGTTCAGCATATGACAGGAGACACTGTTTGAGTGTAACAAACGTGAAACATTTCTTTTAGCCAATTCGAATGAAAACAGGGTCCAGAATCATTGGTTTTCGTTCAGCACTGGAAGGACAGGCGCGCTCTACAATAGGCAAGGGTTTTCAATTCTGCAAGTACGTTTTAAGCTGAGTTCCATGAACATTGTCCAAAATCATGTTTTAGGCAAAATCCACAATGCGACCAGTTCAGCATATGACAGGAGACACTGTTTGAGTGTAACAAACGTGAAACATTTCTTTTAGCCATTTCGAATGAAAACAGGGTCCAAAATCATTGGTTTTCGTTCAGCACTGGAAGGACAGGCGCGCTCTACAATAGGCAAGGGTTTTCAAGTCTGCAAGTACGTTTTAAGATGAGTTCCATGAACATTGTCCAAAATCATGTTTTAGGCAAAATCCACAATGCGACCAGTTCAGCATATGACAGGAGACACTGTTTGAGTGTAACAAACGTGAAACATTTATTTTTGCCATTTCGCATGAAAACAGGGTCCAAAATCATTGGTTTTCGTTCAGCACTGGAAGGACAGGCGCACTCTACAATAGGCAAGGGTTTTCAAGTCTGCAAGTACGTTTTAAGATGAGTTCCATGAACATTGTCCAAAATCATGTTTTAGGCAAAATCCACAATGCGACCAGTTCAGCATATGACAGGAGACACTGTTTGAGTGTAACAAACGTGAAACATTTCTTTTAGCCTTTTCGCATGAAAACAGGGTCAAAAATCATTGGTTTTCGTTCAGCACTGGAAGGACAGGCACACTCTACAATAGGCAAGGGTTTTCAAGTCTGCAAGTACGTTTTAAGATGAGTTCCATGAACATTGTCCAAAATCATGTTTTAGGCAAAATCCACAATGCGACCAGTTCAGCATATGACAGGTGACACTGTTTGAATGTAACAAACGTGAAACATTTATTTTAGCCATTTCGCATGAAAACATGGTCCAAAATCGTTGGTTTTCGTTCAGCACTGGAAGGACAGGCGCGCTCTACAATAGGCAAGGGTTTTCAAGTCTGAAAGTACGTTTTAAGCTGAGTTCCATGAACATCGTCCAAAATCATGTTTTAGTCAAAATCCAAAATGCGACCAGTTCAGCATATGACAGGAGACACTGTTTGAGTGTAACAAACGTGAAACATTTCTTTTACCATTTCGCATGAAAACGGGGTGCAAAATCATTGGTTTTCGTTCAGCACTGGAAGGACAGGCGCGCTCTACAATAGGCATGGGTTTTCAAGTCTGCAAGTACGTTTTAAGCTGAGTTCCATGAACATCGTCCAAAATCATGTTTTAGTCAAAATCCAAAATGAGACCAGTTCAGCATATGACAGGAGACACTGTTTGAGTGTAACAAACGTGAAACATTTCTTTTAGCCATTTCGAATGAAAACAGGGTCCAGAATCATTGGTTTTCGTTCAGCACTGGAAGGACAGGCGCGCTCTACAATAGGCAAGGGTTTTCAATTCTGCAAGTACGTTTTAAGCTGAGTTCCATGAACATCGTCCAAAATCATGTTTTAGTCAAAATCCAAAATGCGACCAGTTCAGCATATGACAGGAGACACTGTTTGAGTGTAACAAACGTGAAACATTTCTTTTACCATTTCGCATGAAAACGGGGTGCAAAATCATTGGTTTTCGTTCAGCACTGGAAGGACAGGCGCGCTCTACAATAGGCATGGGTTTTCAAGTCTGCAAGTACGTTTTAAGCTGAGTTCCATGAACATCGTCCAAAATCATGTTTTAGTCAAAATCCACAATGCGACCAGTTCAGCATATGACAGGAGACACTGTTTGAGTGTAACAAACGTGAAACATTTCTTTTAGCCTTTTCGCATGAAAACAGGGTCAAAAATCATTGGTTTTCGTTCAGCACTGGAAGGACAGGCGCGCTCTACAATAGGCATGGGTTTTCAAGTCTGCAAGTACGTTTTAAGCTGAGTTCCATGAACATCGTCCAAAATCATGTTTTAGTCAAAATCCAAAATGCGACCAGTTCAGCATATGACAGGAGACACTGTTTGAGTGTAACAAACGTGAAACATTTCTTTTAGCCTTTTCGCATGAAAACAGGGTCAAAAATCATTGGTTTTCGTTCAGCACTGGAAGGACAGGCGCACTCTACAATAGGCAAGGGTTTTCAAGTCTGCAAGTACGTTTTAAGATGAGTTCCATGAACATTGTCCAAAATCATGTTTTAGGCAAAATCCACAATGCGACCAGTTCAGCATATGACAGGAGACACTGTTTGAGTGTAACAAACGTGAAACATTTCTTTTAGCCTTTTCGCATGAAAACAGGGTTAAAAATCATTGGTTTTCGTTCAGCACTGGAAGGACAGGCACACTCTACAATAGGCAAGGGTTTTCAAGTCTGCAAGTACGTTTTAAGATGAGTTCCATGAACATTGTCCAAAATCATGTTTTAGGCAAAATCCACAATGCGACCAGTTCAGCATATGACAGGTGACACTGTTTGAATGTAACAAACGTGAAACATTTATTTTAGCCATTTCGCATGAAAACATGGTCCAAAATCGTTGGTTTTCGTTCAGCACTGGAAGGACAGGCGCGCTCTACAATAGGCAAGGGTTTTCAAGTCTGAAAGTACGTTTTAAGCTGAGTTCCATGAACATCGTCCAAAATCATGTTTTAGTCAAAATCCAAAATGCGACCAGTTCAGCATATGACAGGAGACACTGTTTGAGTGTAACAAACGTGAAACATTTCTTTTACCATTTCGCATGAAAACGGGGTGCAAAATCATTGGTTTTCGTTCAGCACTGGAAGGACAGGCGCGCTCTACAATAGGCATGGGTTTTCAAGTCTGCAAGTACGTTTTAAGCTGAGTTCCATGAACATCGTCCAAAATCATGTTTTAGTCAAAATCCAAAATGCGACCAGTTCAGCATATGACAGGAGACACTGTTTGAGTGTAACAAACGTGAAACATTTCTTTTAGCCAATTCGAATGAAAACAGGGTCCAGAATCATTGGTTTTCGTTCAGCACTGGAAGGACAGGCGCGCTCTACAATAGGCAAGGGTTTTCAATTCTGCAAGTACGTTTTAAGCTGAGTTCCATGAACATTGTCCAAAATCATGTTTTAGGCAAAATCCACAATGCGACCAGTTCAGCATATGACAGGAGACACTGTTTGAGTGTAACAAACGTGAAACATTTCTTTTAGCCATTTCGAATGAAAACAGGGTCCAAAATCATTGGTTTTCGTTCAGCACTGGAAGGACAGGCGCGCTCTACAATAGGCAAGGGTTTTCAAGTCTGCAAGTACGTTTTAAGATGAGTTCCATGAACATTGTCCAAAATCATGTTTTAGGCAAAATCCACAATGCGACCAGTTCAGCATATGACAGGAGACACTGTTTGAGTGTAACAAACGTGAAACATTTATTTTTGCCATTTCGCATGAAAACAGGGTCCAAAATCATTGGTTTTCGTTCAGCACTGGAAGGACAGGCGCACTCTACAATAGGCAAGGGTTTTCAAGTCTGCAAGTACGTTTTAAGATGAGTTCCATGAACATTGTCCAAAATCATGTTTTAGGCAAAATCCACAATGCGACCAGTTCAGCATATGACAGGAGACACTGTTTGAGTGTAACAAACGTGAAACATTTCTTTTAGCCTTTTCGCATGAAAACAGGGTCAAAAATCATTGGTTTTCGTTCAGCACTGGAAGGACAGGCACACTCTACAATAGGCAAGGGTTTTCAAGTCTGCAAGTACGTTTTAAGATGAGTTCCATGAACATTGTCCAAAATCATGTTTTAGGCAAAATCCACAATGCGACCAGTTCAGCATATGACAGGTGACACTGTTTGAATGTAACAAACGTGAAACATTTATTTTAGCCATTTCGCATGAAAACATGGTCCAAAATCGTTGGTTTTCGTTCAGCACTGGAAGGACAGGCGCGCTCTACAATAGGCAAGGGTTTTCAAGTCTGAAAGTACGTTTTAAGCTGAGTTCCATGAACATCGTCCAAAATCATGTTTTAGTCAAAATCCAAAATGCGACCAGTTCAGCATATGACAGGAGACACTGTTTGAGTGTAACAAACGTGAAACATTTCTTTTACCATTTCGCATGAAAACGGGGTGCAAAATCATTGGTTTTCGTTCAGCACTGGAAGGACAGGCGCGCTCTACAATAGGCATGGGTTTTCAAGTCTGCAAGTACGTTTTAAGCTGAGTTCCATGAACATCGTCCAAAATCATGTTTTAGTCAAAATCCAAAATGAGACCAGTTCAGCATATGACAGGAGACACTGTTTGAGTGTAACAAACGTGAAACATTTCTTTTAGCCATTTCGAATGAAAACAGGGTCCAGAATCATTGGTTTTCGTTCAGCACTGGAAGGACAGGCGCGCTCTACAATAGGCAAGGGTTTTCAATTCTGCAAGTACGTTTTAAGCTGAGTTCCATGAACATTGTCCAAAATCATGTTTTAGGCAAAATCCACAATGCGACCAGTTCAGCATATGACAGGAGACACTGTTTGAGTGTAACAAACGTGAAACATTTATTTTAGCCATTTCGAATGAAAACAGGGTCCAAAATCATTGGTTTTCGTTCAGCACTGGAAGGACAGGCGCGCTCTACAATAGGCATGGGTTTTCAAGTCTGCAAGTACGTTTTAAGCTGAGTTCCATGAACATCGTCCAAAATCATGTTTTAGTCAAAATCCACAATGCGACCAGTTCAGCATATGACAGGAGACACTGTTTGAGTGTAACAAACGTGAAACATTTCTTTTAGCCTTTTCGCATGAAAACAGGGTCAAAAATCATTGGTTTTCGTTCAGCACTGGAAGGACAGGCGCGCTCTACAATAGGCATGGGTTTTCAAGTCTGCAAGTACGTTTTAAGCTGAGTTCCATGAACATCGTCCAAAATCATGTTTTAGTCAAAATCCAAAATGCGACCAGTTCAGCATATGACAGGAGACACTATTTGAGTGTAACAAACGTGAAACATTTCTTTTAGCCTTTTCGCATGAAAACAGGGTAAAAAATCATTGGTTTTCGTTCAGCACTGGAAGGACAGGCGCACTCTACAATAGGCAAGGGTTTTCAAGTCTGCAAGTACGTTTTAAGATGAGTTCCATGAACATTGTCCAAAATCATGTTTTAGGCAAAATCCACAATGCGACCAGTTCAGCATATGACAGGAGACACTGTTTGAGTGTAACAAACGTGAAACATTTCTTTTAGCCTTTTCGCATGAAAACAGGGTCAAAAATCATTGGTTTTCGTTCAGCACTGGAAGGACAGGCACACTCTACAATAGGCAAGGGTTTTCAAGTCTGCAAGTACGTTTTAAGATGAGTTCCATGAACATTGTCCAAAATCATGTTTTAGGCAAAATCCACAATGCGACCAGTTCAGCATATGACAGGTGACACTGTTTGAATGTAACAAACGTGAAACATTTATTTTAGCCATTTCGCATGAAAACATGGTCCAAAATCGTTGGTTTTCGTTCAGCACTGGAAGGACAGGCGCGCTCTACAATAGGCAAGGGTTTTCAAGTCTGAAAGTACGTTTTAAGCTGAGTTCCATGAACATCGTCCAAAATCATGTTTTAGTCAAAATCCAAAATGCGACCAGTTCAGCATATGACAGGAGACACTGTTTGAGTGTAACAAACGTGAAACATTTCTTTTACCATTTCGCATGAAAACGGGGTGCAAAATCATTGGTTTTCGTTCAGCACTGGAAGGACAGGCGCGCTCTACAATAGGCATGGGTTTTCAAGTCTGCAAGTACGTTTTAAGCTGAGTTCCATGAACATCGTCCAAAATCATGTTTTAGTCAAAATCCAAAATGCGACCAGTTCAGCATATGACAGGAGACACTGTTTGAGTGTAACAAACGTGAAACATTTCTTTTAGCCATTTCGAATGAAAACAGGGTCCAGAATCATTGGTTTTCGTTCAGCACTGGAAGGACAGGCGCGCTCTACAATAGGCAAGGGTTTTCAAGTCTGCAAGTACGTTTTAAGCTGAGTTCCTTCAACATTGTCCAAAATCATGTTTTAGGCAAAATCCACAATGCGACCATTTCAGCATATGACAGGAGACACTGTTTGAGTGTAACAAACGTGAAACATTTCTTTTAGCCATTTCGCATGAAAACAGGGACCAACTTCATTGGTTTTCGTTCAGCACTGGAAGGACAGGTGCGCTCTACGGTAGGCAAGGGTTTTCAAGTCTGCAAGTACGTTTTAAGATGAGTTCCATGAATATTGTCCAAAATCATGTTTTAGGCAAAATCCACAATGCGACCAGTTCAGCATATGACAGGAGACACTGTTTGAGTTTAACAAACGTGAAACATTTCTTTTAGCCATTTCGCATGAAAACAGGGTCCAAAATCATTGGTTTTCGTTCAGCACTGGAAGGACAGGCGCGCTCTACAATAGGCATGGGTTTTCAAGTCAGCAAGTACGTTTTAAGATGAGTTCCATGAACATTGTCTAAAATCATGTTTTAGGCTAAATCCACAATGAGACCAGTTCAGCTTATGACAGGAGACACTGTTTGAGTGTAACAAATGTGAAACATTTATTTTAGCCATTTCGCATGAAAACAGGGTCCAAAATCATTGGTTTTCGTTCAGCACTGGAAGGACAGGCGCGCTCTACGGTAGGCAAGGGTTTTCAAGTCTGCAAGTACGTTTTAAGCTGAGTTCCATGAGCATTGTCCAAAATCATGTTTTAGGCAAAATCCACAATGAGACCAGTTCAGCATATGACAGGAGACACTGTTTGAGTGTAACAAACGTGAAACATTTCTTTTAGCCATTTCGCATGAAAACAGGGTCCAAAATCATTGGTTTTCGTTCAGCACTGGAAGGACAGGCACACTCTACAATAGGCAAGGGTTTTCAATTCTGCAAGTACGTTTTAAGCTGAGTTCCATGAACATTGTCCAAAATCATGTTTTAGTCAAAATCCAAAATGCGACCAGTTCAGCATATGACAGGAGACACTGTTTGAGTGTAACAAACGTGAAACATTTCTTTTAGCCATTTCGAATGAAAACAGGGTCCAGAATCATTGGTTTTCATTCAGCACTGGAAGGACAGGCGCGCTCTACAATAGGCAAGGGTTTTCAATTCTGCAAGTACGTTTTAAGCTGAGTTCCATGAGCATTGTCCAAAATCATGTTTTAGGCAAAATCCACAATGAGACCAGTTCAGCATATGACAGGAGACACTGTTTGAGTGTAACAAACGTGAAACATTTCTTTTAGCCATTTCGCATGAAAACAGGGTCCAAAATCATTGGTTTTCGTTCAGCACTGGAAGGACAGGCACACTCTACAATAGGCAAGGGTTTTCAATTCTGCAAGTACGTTTTAAGCTGAGTTCCATGAACATTGTCCAAAATAGTGTTTTAGTCAAAATCCAAAATGCGACCAGTTCAGCATATGACAGGAGACACTGTTTGAGTGTAACAAACGTGAAACATTTCTTTTAGCCATTTCGAATGAAAACAGGGTCCAGAATCATTGGTTTTCATTCAGCACTGGAAGGACAGGCGCGCTCTACAATAGGCAAGGGTTTTCAATTCTGCAAGTACGTTTTAAGCTGAGTTCCATGAACATTGTCCAAAATCATGTTTTAGGCAAAATCCATAATGCGACCAGTTCAGCATATGACAGGAGACACTGTTTGAGTGTAACAAACGTGAAACATTTATTTTAGACATTTCGCATGAAAACAGGGTCCAAATTCATTGGTTTTCGTTCAGCACTGGAAGGACAGGCGCGCTCTACAATAGGCAAGGGTTTTCAAGTCTGCAAGTACGTTTTAAGCTGAGTTCCTTGAACATTGTCCAAAATCATGTTTTAGGCAAAATCCACAATGCGACCATTTCAGCATATGACAGGAGACACTGTTTGAGTGTAACAAACGTGAAACATTTCTTTTAGCCATTTCGCATGAAAACAGGGACCAACTTCATTGGTTTTCGTTCAGCACTGGAAGGACAGGCGCGCTCTACGGTAGGCAAGGGTTTTCAAGTCTGCAAGTACGTTTTAAGATGAGTTCCATGAATATTGTCCAAAATCATGTTTTAGGCAAAATCCACAATGCGACCAGTTCAGCATATGACAGGAGACACTGTTTGAGTTTAACAAACGTGAAACATTTCTTTTAGCCATTTCGCATGAAAACAGGGTCCAAATTCATTGGTTTTCGTTCAGCACTGGAAGGACAGGCGCGCTCTACAATAGGCATGGGTTTTCAAGTCTGCAAGTACGTTTTAAGATGAGTTCCATGAACATCGTCCAAAATCATGTTTTAGGCTAAATCCACAATGAGACCAGTTCAGCTTATGACAGGAGACACTGTTTGAGTGTAACAAATGTGAAACATTTATTTTAGCCATTTCGCATGAAAACAGGGTCCAAAATCATTGGTTTTCGTTCAGCACTGGAAGGACAGGCGCGCTCTACGGTAGGCAAGGGTTTTCAAGTCTGCAAGTACGTTTTAAGCTGAGTTCCATGAGCATTGTCCAAAATCATGTTTTAGGCAAAATCCACAATGAGACCAGTTCAGCATATGACAGGAGACACTGTTTGAGTGTAACAAACGTGAAACATTTCTTTTAGCCATTTCGCATGAAAACAGGGTCCAAAATCATTGGTTTTCGTTCAGCACTGGAAGGACAGGCACACTCTACAATAGGCAAGGGTTTTCAATTCTGCAAGTACGTTTTAAGCTGAGATCCATGAACATTGTCCAAAATCATGTTTTAGGCAAAATCCACAATGCGACCAGTTCAGCATATGACAGGAGACACTGTTTGAGTTTAACAAACGTGAAACATTTCTTTTAGCCATTTCGCATGAAAACAGGGTCCAAATTCATTGGTTTTCGTTCAGCACTGGAAGGACAGGCGCGCTCTACAATAGGCATGGGTTTTCAAGTCTGCAAGTACGTTTTAAGCTGAGTTCCATGAACATCGTCCAAAATCATGTTTTAGTCAAAATCCAAAATGCGACCAGTTCAGCATATGACAGGAGACACTGTTTGAGTGTAACAAACGTGAAACATTTATTTTAGCCATTTCGAATGAAAACAGGGTCCAAAATCATTGGTTTTCGTTCAGCACTGGAAGGACAGGCGCGCTCTACAATAGGCAAGGGTTTTCAAGTCTGCAAGTACGTTTTAAGCTGAGTTCCATGAACATTGTCTAAAATCAAGTTTTAGGCAAAATCCACAATGCGACCAGTTCAGCATATGACAGGAGACACTGTTTGAGTGTAACAAACGTGAAACATTTCTTTTACCATTTCGCATGAAAACGGGGTGCAAAATCATTGGTTTTCGTTCAGCACTGGAAGGACAGGCGCGCTCTACAATAGGCATGGGTTTTCAAGTCTGCAAGTACGTTTTAAGCTGAGTTCCATGAGCATTGTCCAAAATCATGTTTTAGGCAAAATCCACAATGAGACCAGTTCAGCATATGACAGGAGACACTGTTTGAGTGTAACAAACGTGAAACATTTCTTTTAGCCATTTCGCATGAAAACAGGGTCCAAAATCATTGGTTTTCGTTCAGCACTGGAAGGACAGGCACACTCTACAATAGGCAAGGGTTTTCAATTCTGCAAGTACGTTTTAAGCTGAGTTCCATGAACATTGTCTAAAATCATGTTTTAGTCAAAATCCAAAATGCGACCAGTTCAGCATATGACAGGAGACACTGTTTGAGTGTAACAAACGTGAAACATTTCTTTTAGCCATTTCGAATGAAAACAGGGTCCAGAATCATTGGTTTTCATTCAGCACTGGAAGGACAGGCGCGCTCTACAATAGGCAAGGGTTTTCAATTCTGCAAGTACGTTTTAAGCTGAGTTCCATGAGCATTGTCCAAAATCATGTTTTAGGCAAAATCCACAATGAGACCAGTTCAGCATATGACAGGAGACACTGTTTGAGTGTAACAAACGTGAAACATTTCTTTTAGCCATTTCGCATGAAAACAGGGTCCAAAATCATTGGTTTTCGTTCAGCACTGGAAGGACAGGCACACTCTACAATAGGCAAGGGTTTTCAATTCTGCAAGTACGTTTTAAGCTGAGTTCCATGAACATTGTCCAAAATCATGTTTTAGTCAAAATCCAAAATGCGACCAGTTCAGCATATGACAGGAGACACTGTTTGAGTGTAACAAACGTGAAACATTTCTTTTAGCCATTTCGAATGAAAACAGGGTCCAGAATCATTGGTTTTCATTCAGCACTGGAAGGACAGGCGCGCTCTACAATAGGCAAGGGTTTTCAATTCTGCAAGTACGTTTTAAGCTGAGTTCCATGAACATTGTCCAAAATCATGTTTTAGGCAAAATCCATAATGCGACCAGTTCAGCATATGACAGGAGACACTGTTTGAGTGTAACAAACGTGAAACATTTATTTTAGACATTTCGCATGAAAACAGGGTCCAAATTCATTGGTTTTCGTTCAGCACTGGAAGGACAGGCGCGCTCTACAATAGGCAAGGGTTTTCAAGTCTGCAAGTACGTTTTAAGCTGAGTTCCTTGAACATTGTCCAAAATCATGTTTTAGGCAAAATCCACAATGAGACCAGTTCAGCATATGACAGGAGACACTGTTTGAGTGTAACAAACGTGAAACATTTCTTTTAGCCATTTCGCATGAAAACAGGGTCCAAAATCATTGGTTTTCGTTCAGCACTGGAAGGACAGGCACACTCTACAATAGGCAAGGGTTTTCAATTCTGCAAGTACGTTTTAAGCTGAGTTCCATGAACATTGTCCAAAATAGTGTTTTAGTCAAAATCCAAAATGCGACCAGTTCAGCATATGACAGGAGACACTGTTTGAGTGTAACAAACGTGAAACATTTCTTTTAGCCATTTCGAATGAAAACAGGGTCCAGAATCATTGGTTTTCATTCAGCACTGGAAGGACAGGCGCGCTCTACAATAGGCAAGGGTTTTCAATTCTGCAAGTACGTTTTAAGCTGAGTTCCATGAACATTGTCCAAAATCATGTTTTAGGCAAAATCCATAATGCGACCAGTTCAGCATATGACAGGAGACACTGTTTGAGTGTAACAAACGTGAAACATTTATTTTAGACATTTCGCATGAAAACAGGGTCCAAATTCATTGGTTTTCGTTCAGCACTGGAAGGACAGGCGCGCTCTACAATAGGCAAGGGTTTTCAAGTCTGCAAGTACGTTTTAAGCTGAGTTCCTTGAACATTGTCCAAAATCATGTTTTAGGCAAAATCCACAATGCGACCATTTCAGCATATGACAGGAGACACTGTTTGAGTGTAACAAACGTGAAACATTTCTTTTAGCCATTTCGCATGAAAACAGGGACCAACTTCATTGGTTTTCGTTCAGCACTGGAAGGACAGGCGCGCTCTACGGTAGGCAAGGGTTTTCAAGTCTGCAAGTACGTTTTAAGATGAGTTCCATGAATATTGTCCAAAATCATGTTTTAGGCAAAATCCACAATGCGACCAGTTCAGCATATGACAGGAGACACTGTTTGAGTTTAACAAACGTGAAACATTTCTTTTAGCCATTTCGCATGAAAACAGGGTCCAAATTCATTGGTTTTCGTTCAGCACTGGAAGGACAGGCGCGCTCTACAATAGGCATGGGTTTTCAAGTCTGCAAGTACGTTTTAAGATGAGTTCCATGAACATCGTCCAAAATCATGTTTTAGGCTAAATCCACAATGAGACCAGTTCAGCTTATGACAGGAGACACTGTTTGAGTGTAACAAATGTGAAACATTTATTTTAGCCATTTCGCATGAAAACAGGGTCCAAAATCATTGGTTTTCGTTCAGCACTGGAAGGACAGGCGCGCTCTACGGTAGGCAAGGGTTTTCAAGTCTGCAAGTACGTTTTAAGCTGAGTTCCATGAGCATTGTCCAAAATCATGTTTTAGGCAAAATCCACAATGAGACCAGTTCAGCATATGACAGGAGACACTGTTTGAGTGTAACAAACGTGAAACATTTCTTTTAGCCATTTCGCATGAAAACAGGGTCCAAAATCATTGGTTTTCGTTCAGCACTGGAAGGACAGGCACACTCTACAATAGGCAAGGGTTTTCAATTCTGCAAGTACGTTTTAAGCTGAGATCCATGAACATTGTCCAAAATCATGTTTTAGGCAAAATCCACAATGCGACCAGTTCAGCATATGACAGGAGACACTGTTTGAGTTTAACAAACGTGAAACATTTCTTTTAGCCATTTCGCATGAAAACAGGGTCCAAATTCATTGGTTTTCGTTCAGCACTGGAAGGACAGGCGCGCTCTACAATAGGCATGGGTTTTCAAGTCTGCAAGTACGTTTTAAGCTGAGTTCCATGAACATCGTCCAAAATCATGTTTTAGTCAAAATCCAAAATGCGACCAGTTCAGCATATGACAGGAGACACTGTTTGAGTGTAACAAACGTGAAACATTTATTTTAGCCATTTCGAATGAAAACAGGGTCCAAAATCATTGGTTTTCGTTCAGCACTGGAAGGACAGGCGCGCTCTACAATAGGCAAGGGTTTTCAAGTCTGCAAGTACGTTTTAAGCTGAGTTCCATGAACATTGTCTAAAATCAAGTTTTAGGCAAAATCCACAATGCGACCAGTTCAGCATATGACAGGAGACACTGTTTGAGTGTAACAAACGTGAAACATTTCTTTTACCATTTCGCATGAAAACGGGGTGCAAAATCATTGGTTTTCGTTCAGCACTGGAAGGACAGGCGCGCTCTACAATAGGCATGGGTTTTCAAGTCTGCAAGTACGTTTTAAGCTGAGTTCCATGAGCATTGTCCAAAATCATGTTTTAGGCAAAATCCACAATGAGACCAGTTCAGCATATGACAGGAGACACTGTTTGAGTGTAACAAACGTGAAACATTTCTTTTAGCCATTTCGCATGAAAACAGGGTCCAAAATCATTGGTTTTCGTTCAGCACTGGAAGGACAGGCACACTCTACAATAGGCAAGGGTTTTCAATTCTGCAAGTACGTTTTAAGCTGAGTTCCATGAACATTGTCTAAAATCATGTTTTAGTCAAAATCCAAAATGCGACCAGTTCAGCATATGACAGGAGACACTGTTTGAGTGTAACAAACGTGAAACATTTCTTTTAGCCATTTCGAATGAAAACAGGGTCCAGAATCATTGGTTTTCATTCAGCACTGGAAGGACAGGCGCGCTCTACAATAGGCAAGGGTTTTCAATTCTGCAAGTACGTTTTAAGCTGAGTTCCATGAGCATTGTCCAAAATCATGTTTTAGGCAAAATCCACAATGAGACCAGTTCAGCATATGACAGGAGACACTGTTTGAGTGTAACAAACGTGAAACATTTCTTTTAGCCATTTCGCATGAAAACAGGGTCCAAAATCATTGGTTTTCGTTCAGCACTGGAAGGACAGGCACACTCTACAATAGGCAAGGGTTTTCAATTCTGCAAGTACGTTTTAAGCTGAGTTCCATGAACATTGTCCAAAATCATGTTTTAGTCAAAATCCAAAATGCGACCAGTTCAGCATATGACAGGAGACACTGTTTGAGTGTAACAAACGTGAAACATTTCTTTTAGCCATTTCGAATGAAAACAGGGTCCAGAATCATTGGTTTTCATTCAGCACTGGAAGGACAGGCGCGCTCTACAATAGGCAAGGGTTTTCAATTCTGCAAGTACGTTTTAAGCTGAGTTCCATGAACATTGTCCAAAATCATGTTTTAGGCAAAATCCATAATGCGACCAGTTCAGCATATGACAGGAGACACTGTTTGAGTGTAACAAACGTGAAACATTTATTTTAGACATTTCGCATGAAAACAGGGTCCAAATTCATTGGTTTTCGTTCAGCACTGGAAGGACAGGCGCGCTCTACAATAGGCAAGGGTTTTCAAGTCTGCAAGTACGTTTTAAGCTGAGTTCCTTGAACATTGTCCAAAATCATGTTTTAGGCAAAATCCACAATGCGACCATTTCAGCATATGACAGGAGACACTGTTTGAGTGTAACAAACGTGAAACATTTCTTTTAGCCATTTCGCATGAAAACAGGGACCAACTTCATTGGTTTTCGTTCAGCACTGGAAGGACAGGCGCGCTCTACGGTAGGCAAGGGTTTTCAAGTCTGCAAGTACGTTTTAAGATGAGTTCCATGAATATTGTCCAAAATCATGTTTTAGGCAAAATCCACAATGCGACCAGTTCAGCATATGACAGGAGACACTGTTTGAGTTTAACAAACGTGAAACATTTCTTTTAGCCATTTCGCATGAAAACAGGGTCCAAATTCATTGGTTTTCGTTCAGCACTGGAAGGACAGGCGCGCTCTACGGTAGGCAAGGGTTTTCAAGTCTGCAAGTACGTTTTAAGCTGAGTTCCATGAGCATTGTCCAAAATCATGTTTTAGGCAAAATCCACAATGAGACCAGTTCAGCATATGACAGGAGACACTGTTTGAGTGTAACAAACGTGAAACATTTCTTTTAGCCATTTCGCATGAAAACAGGGTCCAAAATCATTGGTTTTCGTTCAGCACTGGAAGGACAGGCACACTCTACAATAGGCAAGGGTTTTCAATTCTGCAAGTACGTTTTAAGCTGAGATCCATGAACATTGTCCAAAATCATGTTTTAGGCAAAATCCACAATGCGACCAGTTCAGCATATGACAGGAGACACTGTTTGAGTTTAACAAACGTGAAACATTTCTTTTAGCCATTTCGCATGAAAACAGGGTCCAAATTCATTGGTTTTCGTTCAGCACTGGAAGGACAGGCGCGCTCTACAATAGGCATGGGTTTTCAAGTCTGCAAGTACGTTTTAAGCTGAGTTCCATGAACATCGTCCAAAATCATGTTTTAGTCAAAATCCAAAATGCGACCAGTTCAGCATATGACAGGAGACACTGTTTGAGTGTAACAAACGTGAAACATTTATTTTAGCCATTTCGAATGAAAACAGGGTCCAAAATCATTGGTTTTCGTTCAGCACTGGAAGGACAGGCGCGCTCTACAATAGGCAAGGGTTTTCAAGTCTGCAAGTACGTTTTAAGCTGAGTTCCATGAACATTGTCTAAAATCAAGTTTTAGGCAAAATCCACAATGCGACCAGTTCAGCATATGACAGGAGACACTGTTTGAGTGTAACAAACGTGAAACATTTCTTTTAGCCATTTCGAATGAAAACAGGGTCCAGAATCATTGGTTTTCATTCAGCACTGGAAGGACAGGCGCGCTCTACAATAGGCAAGGGTTTTCAAGTCTGCAAGTATGTTTTAAGCTGAGTTCCATGAACATTGTCCAAAATCATGTTTTAGGCAAAATCCAAAATGCGACCAGTTCAGCATATGACAGGAGACACTGTTTGAGTGTAACAAACGTGAAACATTTCTTTTAGCCATTTCGAATGAAAACAGGGTCCAAAATCATTGGTTTTCGTTCAGCACTGGAAGGACAGGCGCACTCTACAATAGGCAAGGGTTTTCAAGTCTGCAAGTACGTTTTAAGATGAGTTCCATGAACATTGTCCAAAATCATGTTTTAGGCCAAATCCACAATGCGACCAGTTCAGCATATGACCGGAGACACTGTTTGAGTGTAACAAACGTGAAACATTTATTTTAGCCATTTCGCATGAAAACAGGGTCCAAAATCATTGGTTTTCGTTCAGCACTGGAAGGACAGGCGCGCTCTACAATAGGCAAGGGTTTTCAAGTCTGCAAGTACGTTTTAAGCTGAGTTCCATGAACATTGTCTAAAATCAAGTTTTAGGCAAAATCCACAATGCGACCAGTTCAGCATATGACAGGAGACACTGTTTGAGTGTAACAAACGTGAAACATTTCTTTTACCATTTCGCATGAAAACGGGGTGCAAAATCATTGGTTTTCGTTCAGCACTGGAAGGACAGGCGCGCTCTACAATAGGCATGGGTTTTCAAGTCTGCAAGTACGTTTTAAGCTGAGTTCCATGAACATCGTCCAAAATCATGTTTTAGTCAAAATCCAAAATGCGACCAGTTCAGCATATGACAGGAGACACTGTTTGAGTGTAACAAACGTGAAACATTTCTTTTAGCCATTTCGAATGAAAACAGGGTCCAGAATCATTGGTTTTCATTCAGCACTGGAAGGACAGGCGCGCTCTACAATAGGCAAGGGTTTTCAAGTCTGCAAGTATGTTTTAAGCTGAGTTCCATGAACATTGTCCAAAATCATGTTTTAGGCAAAATCCACAATGCGACCAGTTCAGCATATGACAGGAGACACTGTTTGAGTGTAACAAACGTGAAACATTTCTTTTAGCCTTTTCGCATGAAAACAGGGTCAAAGATCATTGGTTTTCGTTCAGCACTGGAAGGACAGGCGCGCTCTACAATAGGCAAGGGTTTTCAATTCTGCAAGTACGTTTTAAGCTGAGTTCCATGAACATTGTCCAAAATCATGTTTTAGGCAAAATCCACAATGCGACCAGTTCAGCATATGACAGGAGACACTGTTTGAGTGTAACAAACGTGAAACATTTATTTTTGCCATTTCGCATGAAAACAGGGTCCAAAATCATTGGTTTTCGTTCAGCACTGGAAGGACAGGCGCACTCTACAATAGGCAAGGGTTTTCAAGTCTGCAAGTACGTTTTAAGATGAGTTCCATGAACATTGTCCAAAATCATGTTTTAGGCAAAATCCACAATGCGACCAGTTCAGCATATGACAGGAGACACTGTTTGAGTGTAACAAACGTGAAACATTTCTTTTAGCCTTTTCGCATGAAAACAGGGTCAAAAATAATTGGTTTTCGTTCAGCACTGGAAGGACAGGCGCACTCTACAATAGGCAAGGGTTTTCAAGTCTGCAAGTACGTTTTAAGATGAGTTCCATGAACATTGTCCAAAATCATGTTTTAGGCAAAATCCACAATGCGACCAGTTCAGCATATGACAGGAGACACTGTTTGAGTGTAACAAACGTGAAACATTTATTTTTGCCATTTCGCATGAAAACAGGGTCCAAAATCATTGGTTTTCGTTCAGCACTGGAAGGACAGGCGCACTCTACAATAGGCAAGGGTTTTCAAGTCTGCAAGTACGTTTTAAGATGAGTTCCATGAACATTGTCCAAAATCATGTTTTAGGCAAAATCCACAATGCGACCAGTTCAGCATATGACAGGAGACACTGTTTGAGTGTAACAAACGTGAAACATTTCTTTTAGCCTTTTCGCATGAAAACAGGGTCAAAAATCATTGGTTTTCGTTCAGCACTGGAAGGACAGGCGCACTCTACAATAGGCAAGGGTTTTCAAGTCTGCAAGTACGTTTTAAGATGAGTTCCATGAACATTGTCCAAAATCATGTTTTAGGCAAAATCCACAATGCGACCAGTTCAGCATATGACAGGTGACACTGTTTGAATGTAACAAACGTGAAACATTTATTTTAGCCATTTCGCATGAAAACATGGTCCAAAATC
The DNA here is from genome assembly GCF_964263955.1 of Coregonus lavaretus. NCBI lineage: Eukaryota > Metazoa > Chordata > Actinopteri > Salmoniformes > Salmonidae > Coregonus > Coregonus lavaretus. The sequence continues at coordinate 77,515,970 of NC_139988.1, read as the reverse complement.
GTTGGTTTTCGTTCAGCACTGGAAGGACAGGCGCGCTCTACAATAGGCAAGGGTTTTCAAGTCTGAAATTACGTTTTAAGCTGAGTTCCATGAACATCGTCCAAAATCATGTTTTAGTCAAAATCCAAAATGCGACCAGTTCAGCATATGACAGGAGACACTGTTTGAGTGTAACAAACGTGAAACATTTCTTTGACCATTTCGCATGAAAACGGGGTGCAAAATCATTGGTTTTCGTTCAGCACTGGAAGGACAGGCGCGCTCTACAATAGGCATGGGTTTTCAAGTCTGCAAGTACGTTTTAAGCTGAGTTCCATGAACATCGTCCAAAATCATGTTTTAGGCAAAATCCACAATGCGACCAGTTCAGCATATGACAGGAGACACTGTTTGAGTGTAACAAACGTGAAACATTTCTTTTAGCCTTTTCGCATGAAAACAGGGTCAAAGATCATTGGTTTTCGTTCAGCACTGGAAGGACAGGCGCGCTCTACAATAGGCAAGGGTTTTCAATTCTGCAAGTACGTTTTAAGCTGAGTTCCATGAACATTGTCCAAAATCATGTTTTAGGCAAAATCCACAATGCGACCAGTTCAGCATATGACAGGAGACACTGTTTGAGTGTAACAAACGTGAAACATTTATTTTTGCCATTTCGCATGAAAACAGGGTCCAAAATCATTGGTTTTCGTTCAGCACTGGAAGGACAGGCGCACTCTACAATAGGCAAGGGTTTTCAAGTCTGCAAGTACGTTTTAAGATGAGTTCCATGAACATTGTCCAAAATCATGTTTTAGGCAAAATCCACAATGCGACCAGTTCAGCATATGACAGGAGACACTGTTTGAGTGTAACAAACGTGAAACATTTCTTTTAGCCTTTTCGCATGAAAACAGGGTCAAAAATCATTGGTTTTCGTTCAGCACTGGAAGGACAGGCACACTCTACAATAGGCAAGGGTTTTCAAGTCTGCAAGTACGTTTTAAGATGAGTTCCATGAACATTGTCCAAAATCATGTTTTAGGCAAAATCCACAATGCGACCAGTTCAGCATATGACAGGTGACACTGTTTGAATGTAACAAACGTGAAACATTTATTTTAGCCATTTCGCATGAAAACATGGTCCAAAATCGTTGGTTTTCGTTCAGCACTGGAAGGACAGGCGCGCTCTACAATAGGCAAGGGTTTTCAAGTCTGAAATTACGTTTTAAGCTGAGTTCCATGAACATCGTCCAAAATCATGTTTTAGTCAAAATCCAAAATGCGACCAGTTCAGCATATGACAGGAGACACTGTTTGAGTGTAACAAACGTGAAACATTTCTTTTACCATTTCGCATGAAAAAGGGGTGCAAAATCATTGGTTTTCGTTCAGCACTGGAAGGACAGGCGCGCTCTACAATAGGCATAGGTTTTCAAGTCTGCAAGTACGTTTTAAGCTGAGTTCCATGAACATCGTCCAAAATCATGTTTTAGGCAAAATCCACAATGCGACCAGTTCAGCATATGACAGGAGACACTGTTTGAGTGTAACAAACGTGAAACATTTCTTTTAGCCTTTTCGCATGAAAACAGGGTCAAAGATCATTGGTTTTCGTTCAGCACTGGAAGGACAGGCGCGCTCTACAATAGGCAAGGGTTTTCAATTCTGCAAGTACGTTTTAAGCTGAGTTCCATGAACATTGTCCAAAATCATGTTTTAGGCAAAATCCACAATGCGACCAGTTCAGCATATGACAGGAGACACTGTTTGAGTGTAACAAACGTGAAACATTTATTTTAGCCATTTCGCATGAAAACAGGGTCCAAAATCATTGGTTTTCATTCAGCACTGGAAGGACAGGCGCACTCTACAATAGGCAAGGGTTTTCAAGTCTGCAAGTACGTTTTAAGATGAGTTCCATGAACATTGTCCAAAATCATGTTTTAGGCAAAATCCACAATGCGACCAGTTCAGCATATGACAGGAGACACTGTTTGAGTGTAACAAACGTGAAACATTTATTTTTGCCATTTCGCATGAAAACAGGGTCCAAAATCATTGGTTTTCGTTCAGCACTGGAAGGACAGGCGCACTCTACAATAGGCAAGGGTTTTCAAGTCTGCAAGTACGTTTTAAGATGAGTTCCATGAACATTGTCCAAAATCATGTTTTAGGCAAAATCCACAATGCGACCAGTTCAGCATATGACAGGAGACACTGTTTGAGTGTAACAAACGTGAAACATTTCTTTTAGCCATTTCGAATGAAAACAGGGTCCAGAATCATTGGTTTTCATTCAGCACTGGAAGGACAGGCGCGCTCTACAATAGGCAAGGGTTTTCAAGTCTGCAAGTATGTTTTAAGCTGAGTTCCATGAACATTGTCCAAAATCATGTTTTAGGCAAAATCCACAATGCGACCAGTTCAGCATATGACAGGAGACACTGTTTGAGTGTAACAAACGTGAAACATTTCTTTTAGCCTTTTCGCATGAAAACAGGGTCAAAGATCATTGGTTTTCGTTCAGCACTGGAAGGACAGGCGCGCTCTACAATAGGCAAGGGTTTTCAATTCTGCAAGTACGTTTTAAGCTGAGTTCCATGAACATTGTCCAAAATCATGTTTTAGGCAAAATCCACAATGCGACCAGTTCAGCATATGACAGGAGACACTGTTTGAGTGTAACAAACGTGAAACATTTATTTTTGCCATTTCGCATGAAAACAGGGTCCAAAATCATTGGTTTTCGTTCAGCACTGGAAGGACAGGCGCACTCTACAATAGGCAAGGGTTTTCAAGTCTGCAAGTACGTTTTAAGATGAGTTCCATGAACATTGTCCAAAATCATGTTTTAGGCAAAATCCACAATGCGACCAGTTCAGCATATGACAGGAGACACTGTTTGAGTGTAACAAACGTGAAACATTTCTTTTAGCCTTTTCGCATGAAAACAGGGTCAAAAATAATTGGTTTTCGTTCAGCACTGGAAGGACAGGCGCACTCTACAATAGGCAAGGGTTTTCAAGTCTGCAAGTACGTTTTAAGATGAGTTCCATGAACATTGTCCAAAATCATGTTTTAGGCAAAATCCACAATGCGACCAGTTCAGCATATGACAGGAGACACTGTTTGAGTGTAACAAACGTGAAACATTTATTTTTGCCATTTCGCATGAAAACAGGGTCCAAAATCATTGGTTTTCGTTCAGCACTGGAAGGACAGGCGCACTCTACAATAGGCAAGGGTTTTCAAGTCTGCAAGTACGTTTTAAGATGAGTTCCATGAACATTGTCCAAAATCATGTTTTAGGCAAAATCCACAATGCGACCAGTTCAGCATATGACAGGAGACACTGTTTGAGTGTAACAAACGTGAAACATTTCTTTTAGCCTTTTCGCATGAAAACAGGGTCAAAAATCATTGGTTTTCGTTCAGCACTGGAAGGACAGGCGCACTCTACAATAGGCAAGGGTTTTCAAGTCTGCAAGTACGTTTTAAGATGAGTTCCATGAACATTGTCCAAAATCATGTTTTAGGCAAAATCCACAATGCGACCAGTTCAGCATATGACAGGTGACACTGTTTGAATGTAACAAACGTGAAACATTTATTTTAGCCATTTCGCATGAAAACATGGTCCAAAATCGTTGGTTTTCGTTCAGCACTGGAAGGACAGGCGCGCTCTACAATAGGCAAGGGTTTTCAAGTCTGAAATTACGTTTTAAGCTGAGTTCCATGAACATCGTCCAAAATCATGTTTTAGTCAAAATCCAAAATGCGACCAGTTCAGCATATGACAGGAGACACTGTTTGAGTGTAACAAACGTGAAACATTTCTTTGACCATTTCGCATGAAAACGGGGTGCAAAATCATTGGTTTTCGTTCAGCACTGGAAGGACAGGCGCGCTCTACAATAGGCATGGGTTTTCAAGTCTGCAAGTACGTTTTAAGCTGAGTTCCATGAACATCGTCCAAAATCATGTTTTAGGCAAAATCCACAATGCGACCAGTTCAGCATATGACAGGAGACACTGTTTGAGTGTAACAAACGTGAAACATTTCTTTTAGCCTTTTCGCATGAAAACAGGGTCAAAGATCATTGGTTTTCGTTCAGCACTGGAAGGACAGGCGCGCTCTACAATAGGCAAGGGTTTTCAATTCTGCAAGTACGTTTTAAGCTGAGTTCCATGAACATTGTCCAAAATCATGTTTTAGGCAAAATCCACAATGCGACCAGTTCAGCATATGACAGGAGACACTGTTTGAGTGTAACAAACGTGAAACATTTATTTTTGCCATTTCGCATGAAAACAGGGTCCAAAATCATTGGTTTTCGTTCAGCACTGGAAGGACAGGCGCACTCTACAATAGGCAAGGGTTTTCAAGTCTGCAAGTACGTTTTAAGATGAGTTCCATGAACATTGTCCAAAATCATGTTTTAGGCAAAATCCACAATGCGACCAGTTCAGCATATGACAGGAGACACTGTTTGAGTGTAACAAACGTGAAACATTTCTTTTAGCCTTTTCGCATGAAAACAGGGTCAAAAATCATTGGTTTTCGTTCAGCACTGGAAGGACAGGCACACTCTACAATAGGCAAGGGTTTTCAAGTCTGCAAGTACGTTTTAAGATGAGTTCCATGAACATTGTCCAAAATCATGTTTTAGGCAAAATCCACAATGCGACCAGTTCAGCATATGACAGGTGACACTGTTTGAATGTAACAAACGTGAAACATTTATTTTAGCCATTTCGCATGAAAACATGGTCCAAAATCGTTGGTTTTCGTTCAGCACTGGAAGGACAGGCGCGCTCTACAATAGGCAAGGGTTTTCAAGTCTGAAATTACGTTTTAAGCTGAGTTCCATGAACATCGTCCAAAATCATGTTTTAGTCAAAATCCAAAATGCGACCAGTTCAGCATATGACAGGAGACACTGTTTGAGTGTAACAAACGTGAAACATTTCTTTTACCATTTCGCATGAAAAAGGGGTGCAAAATCATTGGTTTTCGTTCAGCACTGGAAGGACAGGCGCGCTCTACAATAGGCATAGGTTTTCAAGTCTGCAAGTACGTTTTAAGCTGAGTTCCATGAACATCGTCCAAAATCATGTTTTAGGCAAAATCCACAATGCGACCAGTTCAGCATATGACAGGAGACACTGTTTGAGTGTAACAAACGTGAAACATTTCTTTTAGCCTTTTCGCATGAAAACAGGGTCAAAGATCATTGGTTTTCGTTCAGCACTGGAAGGACAGGCGCGCTCTACAATAGGCAAGGGTTTTCAATTCTGCAAGTACGTTTTAAGCTGAGTTCCATGAACATTGTCCAAAATCATGTTTTAGGCAAAATCCACAATGCGACCAGTTCAGCATATGACAGGAGACACTGTTTGAGTGTAACAAACGTGAAACATTTATTTTAGCCATTTCGCATGAAAACAGGGTCCAAAATCATTGGTTTTCATTCAGCACTGGAAGGACAGGCGCACTCTACAATAGGCAAGGGTTTTCAAGTCTGCAAGTACGTTTTAAGATGAGTTCCATGAACATTGTCCAAAATCATGTTTTAGGCAAAATCCACAATGCGACCAGTTCAGCATATGACAGGAGACACTGTTTGAGTGTAACAAACGTGAAACATTTATTTTTGCCATTTCGCATGAAAACAGGGTCCAAAATCATTGGTTTTCGTTCAGCACTGGAAGGACAGGCGCACTCTACAATAGGCAAGGGTTTTCAAGTCTGCAAGTACGTTTTAAGATGAGTTCCATGAACATTGTCCAAAATCATGTTTTAGGCAAAATCCACAATGCGACCAGTTCAGCATATGACAGGAGACACTGTTTGAGTGTAACAAACGTGAAACATTTCTTTTAGCCTTTTCGCATGAAAACAGGGTCAAAAATCATTGGTTTTCGTTCAGCACTGGAAGGACAGGCGCACTCTACAATAGGCAAGGGTTTTCAAGTCTGCAAGTACGTTTTAAGATGAGTTCCATGAACATTGTCCAAAATCATGTTTTAGGCAAAATCCACAATGCGACCAGTTCAGCATATGACAGGTGACACTGTTTGAATGTAACAAACGTGAAACATTTATTTTAGCCATTTCGCATGAAAACATGGTCCAAAATCGTTGGTTTTCGTTCAGCACTGGAAGGACAGGCGCGCTCTACAATAGGCAAGGGTTTTCAAGTCTGAAAGTACGTTTTAAGCTGAGTTCCATGAACATCGTCCAATATCATGTTTTTGTCAAAATCCAAAATGCGACCAGTTCAGCATATGACAGGAGACACTGTTTGAGTGTAACAAACGTGAAACATTTCTTTTAGCCATTTCGAATGAAAACAGGGTCCAGAATCATTGGTTTTCGTTCAGCACTGGAAGGACAGGCGCGCTCTACAATAGGCAAGGGTTTTCAATTCTGCAAGTACGTTTTAAGCTGAGTTCCATGAACATTGTCCAAAATCATGTTTTAGGCAAAATCCACAATGCGACCAGTTCAGCATATGACAGGAGACACTGTTTGAGTGTAACAAACGTGAAACTTTTATTTTTGCCATTTCGCATGAAAACAGGGTCCAAAATCATTGGTTTTCGTTCAGCACTGGAAGGACAGGCGCACTCTACAATAGGCAAGGGTTTTCAAGTCTGCAAGTACGTTTTAAGATGAGTTCCATGAACATTGTCCAAAATCATGTTTTAGGCAAAATCCACAATGCGACCAGTTCAGCATATGACAGGTGACACTGTTTGAATGTAACAAACGTGAAACATTTATTTTAGCCATTTCGCATGAAAACATGGTCCAAAATCGTTGGTTTTCGTTCAGCACTGGAAGGACAGGCGCGCTCTACAATAGGCAAGGGTTTTCAAGTCTGAAAGTACGTTTTAAGCTGAGTTCCATGAACATCGTCCAATATCATGTTTTAGTCAAAATCCAAAATGCGACCAGTTCAGCATATGACAGGAGACACTGTTTGAGTGTAACAAACGTGAAACATTTCTTTTAGCCATTTCGAATGAAAACAGGGTCCAGAATCATTGGTTTTCGTTCAGCACTGGAAGGACAGGCGCGCTCTACAATAGGCAAGGGTTTTCAATTCTGCAAGTACGTTTTAAGCTGAGTTCCATGAACATTGTCCAAAATCATGTTTTAGGCAAAATCCACAATGCGACCAGTTCAGCATATGACAGGAGACACTGTTTGAGTGTAACAAACGTGAAACATTTCTTTTAGCCATTTCGCATGAAAACAGGGTCCAAAATCATTGGTTTTCGTTCAGCACTGGAAGGACAGGCGCGCTCTACAATAGGCATGGGTTTTCAAGTCTGCAAGTACGTTTTAAGCTGAGTTCCATGAACATTCTCCAAAATCATGTTTTAGGCAAAATCCACAATGCGACCAGTTCAGCATATGACAGGAGACACTGTTTGAGTGTAACAAACGTGAAACTTTTATTTTTGCCATTTCGCATGAAAACAGGGTCCAAAATCATTGGTTTTCGTTCAGCACTGGAAGGACAGGCGCACTCTACAATAGGCAAGGGTTTTCAAGTCTGCAAGTACGTTTTAAGATGAGTTCCATGAACATTGTCCAAAATCATGTTTTAGGCAAAATCCACAATGCGACCAGTTCAGCATATGACAGGAGACACTGTTTGAGTGTAACAAACGTGAAACATTTCTTTTAGCCTTTTCGCATGAAAACAGGGTCAAAAATCATTGGTTTTCGTTCAGCAGTGGAAGGACAGGCGCACTCTACAATAGGCAAGGGTTTTCAAGTCTGCAAGTACGTTTTAAGATGAGTTCCATGAACATTGTCCAAAATCATGTTTTAGGCAAAATCCACAATGCGACCAGTTCAGCATATGACAGGTGACACTGTTTGAATGTAACAAACGTGAAACATTTATTTTAGCCATTTCGCATGAAAACATGGTCCAAAATCGTTGGTTTTCGTTCAGCACTGGAAGGACAGGCGCGCTCTACAATAGGCAAGGGTTTTCAAGTCTGAAAGTACGTTTTAAGCTGAGTTCCATGAACATCGTCCAAAATCATGTTTTAGTCAAAATCCAAAATGCGACCAGTTCAGCATATGACAGGAGACACTGTTTGAGTGTAACAAACGTGAAACATTTCTTTTAGCCATTTCGAATGAAAACAGGGTCCAGAATCATTGGTTTTCGTTCAGCACTGGAAGGACAGGCGCGCTCTACAATAGGCAAGGGTTTTCAATTCTGCAAGTACGTTTTAAGCTGAGTTCCATGAACATTGTCCGAAATCATGTTTTAGGCAAAATCCACAATGCGACCAGTTCAGCATATGACAGGAGACACTGTTTGAGTGTAACAAACGTGAAACATTTCTTTTAGCCATTTCGCATGAAAACAGGGTCCAAAATCATTGGTTTTCGTTCAGCACTGGAAGGACAGGCGCGCTCTACAATAGGCATGGGTTTTCAAGTCTGCAAGTACGTTTTAAGCTGAGTTCCATGAACATCGTCCAAAATCATGTTTTAGTCAAAATCCAAAATGCGACCAGTTCAGCATATGACAGGAGACACTGTTTGAGTGTAACAAACGTGAAACATTTCTTTTACCATTTCGCATGAAAACGGGGTGCAAAATCATTGGTTTTCGTTCAGCACTGGAAGGACAGGCGCGCTCTACGGTAGGCAAGGGTTTTCAATTCTGCAAGTACGTTTTAAGATGAGTTCCATGAACATTGTCCAAAATCATGTTTTAGGCAAAATCCACAACGCGACCAGTTCAGCATATGACAGGAGACACTGTTTGAGTGTAACAAACGTGAAACATTTCTTTTAGCCTTTTCGCATGAAAACAGGGTCAAAAATCATTGGTTTTCGTTCAGCACTGGAAGGACAGGCGCGCTCTACAATAGGCATGGGTTTTCAAGTCTGCAAGTACGTTTTAAGCTGAGTTCCATGAACATCGTCCAAAATCATGTTTTAGTCAAAATCCAAAATGCGACCAGTTCAGCATATGACAGGAGACACTGTTTGAATGTAACCAACGTGAAACATTTATTTTAGCCATTTCGCATGAAAACGGGGTGCAAAATCATTGGTTTTCGTTCAGCACTGGAAGGACAGGCGCGCTCTACAATAGGCAAGGGTTTTCAAGTCTGAAAGTACGTTTTAAGCTGAGTTCCATGAACATCGTCCAAAATCATGTTTTAGTCAAAATCCAAAATGCGACCAGTTCAGCATATGACAGGAGACACTGTTTGAGTGTAACAAACGTGAAACATTTCTTTTACCATTTCGCATGAAAACGGGGTGCAAAATCATTGGTTTTCGTTCAGCACTGGAAGGACAGGCGCGCTCTACGGTAGGCAAGGGTTTTCAAGTCTGCAAGTACGTTTTAAGATGAGTTCCATGAACATTGTCCAAAATCATGTTTTAGGCAAAATCCACAATGCGACCAGTTCAGCATATGACAGGAGACACTGTTTGAGTGTAACAAACGTGAAACATTTCTTTTAGCCATTTCGCATGAAAACAGGGACCAAATTCATTGGTTTTCGTTCAGCACTGGAAGGACAGGCGCGCTCTACGGTAGGCAGGGGTTTTTAAGTCTGCAAGTACGTTTTAAGATGAGTTCCATGAATATTGTCCAAAATCATGTTTTAGGCAAAATCCACAATGCGACCAGTTCAGCATATGACAGGAGACACTGTTTGAGTGTAACAAACGTGAAACATTTCTTTTAGCCTTTTCGCATGAAAACAGGGTCAAAAATCATTGGTTTTCGTTCAGCACTGGAAGGACAGGCGCGCTCTACAATAGGCATGGGTTTTCAAGTCTGCAAGTACGTTTTAAGCTGAGTTCCATGAACATCGTCCAAAATCATGTTTTAGTCAAAATCCAAAATGCGACCAGTTCAGCATATGACAGGAGACACTGTTTGAGTGTAACAAACGTGAAACATTTCTTTTAGCCATTTCGAATGAAAACAGGGTCCAGAATCATTGGTTTTCGTTCAGCACTGGAAGGACAGGCGCGCTCTACAATAGGCAAGGGTTTTCAATTCTGCAAGTACGTTTTAAGCTGAGTTCCATGAACATTGTCCAAAATCATGTTTTAGGCAAAATCCACAATGCGACCAGTTCAGCATATGACAGGAGACACTGTTTGAGTGTAACAAACGTGAAACATTTCTTTTAGCCATTTCGCATGAAAACAGGGTCCAAAATCATTGGTTTTCGTTCAGCACTGGAAGGACAGGCGCGCTCTACAATAGGCATGGGTTTTCAAGTCTGCAAGTACGTTTTAAGCTGAGTTCCATGAACATTGTCCAAAATCATGTTTTAGGCAAAATCCACAATGCGACCAGTTCAGCATATGACAGGAGACACTGTTTGAGTGTAACAAACGTGAAACTTTTATTTTTGCCATTTCGCATGAAAACAGGGTCCAAAATCATTGGTTTTCGTTCAGCACTGGAAGGACAGGCGCACTCTACAATAGGCAAGGGTTTTCAAGTCTGCAAGTACGTTTTAAGATGAGTTCCATGAACATTGTCCAAAATCATGTTTTAGGCAAAATCCACAATGCGACCAGTTCAGCATATGACAGGAGACACTGTTTGAGTGTAACAAACGTGAAACATTTCTTTTAGCCTTTTCGCATGAAAACAGGGTCAAAAATCATTGGTTTTCGTTCAGCAGTGGAAGGACAGGCGCACTCTACAATAGGCAAGGGTTTTCAAGTCTGCAAGTACGTTTTAAGATGAGTTCCATGAACATTGTCCAAAATCATGTTTTAGGCAAAATCCACAATGCGACCAGTTCAGCATATGACAGGTGACACTGTTTGAATGTAACAAACGTGAAACATTTATTTTAGCCATTTCGCATGAAAACATGGTCCAAAATCGTTGGTTTTCGTTCAGCACTGGAAGGACAGGCGCGCTCTACAATAGGCAAGGGTTTTCAAGTCTGAAAGTACGTTTTAAGCTGAGTTCCATGAACATCGACCAAAATCATGTTTTAGTCAAAATCCAAAATGCGACCAGTTCAGCATATGACAGGAGACACTGTTTGAGTGTAACAAACGTGAAACATTTCTTTTAGCCATTTCGAATGAAAACAGGGTCCAGAATCATTGGTTTTCGTTCAGCACTGGAAGGACAGGCGCGCTCTACAATAGGCAAGGGTTTTCAATTCTGCAAGTACGTTTTAAGCTGAGTTCCATGAACATTGTCCAAAATCATGTTTTAGGCAAAATCCACAATGCGACCAGTTCAGCATATGACAGGAGACACTGTTTGAGTGTAACAAACGTGAAACATTTCTTTTAGCCATTTCGCATGAAAACAGGGTCCAAAATCATTGGTTTTCGTTCAGCACTGGAAGGACAGGCGCGCTCTACAATAGGCATGGGTTTTCAAGTCTGCAAGTACGTTTTAAGCTGAGTTCCATGAACATCGTCCAAAATCATGTTTTAGTCAAAATCCAAAATGCGACCAGTTCAGCATATGACAGGAGACACTGTTTGAGTGTAACAAACGTGAAACATTTCTTTTACCATTTCGCATGAAAACGGGGTGCAAAATCATTGGTTTTCGTTCAGCACTGGAAGGACAGGCGCGCTCTACGGTAGGCAAGGGTTTTCAATTCTGCAAGTACGTTTTAAGATGAGTTCCATGAACATTGTCCAAAATCATGTTTTAGGCAAAATCCACAACGCGACCAGTTCAGCATATGACAGGAGACACTGTTTGAGTGTAACAAACGTGAAACATTTCTTTTAGCCTTTTCGCATGAAAACAGGGTCAAAAATCATTGGTTTTCGTTCAGCACTGGAAGGACAGGCGCGCTCTACAATAGGCATGGGTTTTCAAGTCTGCAAGTACGTTTTAAGCTGAGTTCCATGAACATCGTCCAAAATCATGTTTTAGTCAAAATCCAAAATGCGACCAGTTCAGCATATGACAGGAGACACTGTTTGAATGTAACCAACGTGAAACATTTATTTTAGCCATTTCGCATGAAAACGGGGTGCAAAATCATTGGTTTTCGTTCAGCACTGGAAGGACAGGCGCGCTCTACAATAGGCAAGGGTTTTCAAGTCTGAAAGTACGTTTTAAGCTGAGTTCCATGAACATCGTCCAAAATCATGTTTTAGTCAAAATCCAAAATGCGACCAGTTCAGCATATGACAGGAGACACTGTTTGAGTGTAACAAACGTGAAACATTTCTTTTACCATTTCGCATGAAAACGGGGTGCAAAATCATTGGTTTTCGTTCAGCACTGGAAGGACAGGCGCGCTCTACGGTAGGCAAGGGTTTTCAAGTCTGCAAGTACGTTTTAAGATGAGTTCCATGAACATTGTCCAAAATCATGTTTTAGGCAAAATCCACAATGCGACCAGTTCAGCATATGACAGGAGACACTGTTTGAGTGTAACAAACGTGAAACATTTCTTTTAGCCATTTCGCATGAAAACAGGGACCAAATTCATTGGTTTTCGTTCAGCACTGGAAGGACAGGCGCGCTCTACGGTAGGCAGGGGTTTTTAAGTCTGCAAGTACGTTTTAAGATGAGTTCCATGAATATTGTCCAAAATCATGTTTTAGGCAAAATCCACAATGCGACCAGTTCAGCATATGACAGGAGACACTGTTTGAGTGTAACAAACGTGAAACATTTCTTTTAGCCTTTTCGCATGAAAACAGGGTCAAAAATCATTGGTTTTCGTTCAGCACTGGAAGGACAGGCGCGCTCTACAATAGGCATGGGTTTTCAAGTCTGCAAGTACGTTTTAAGCTGAGTTCCATGAACATCGTCCAAAATCATGTTTTAGTCAAAATCCAAAATGCGACCAGTTCAGCATATGACAGGAGACACTGTTTGAGTGTAACAAACGTGAAACATTTCTTTTAGCCATTTCGAATGAAAACAGGGTCCAGAATCATTGGTTTTCGTTCAGCACTGGAAGGACAGGCGCGCTCTACAATAGGCAAGGGTTTTCAATTCTGCAAGTACGTTTTAAGCTGAGTTCCATGAACATTGTCCAAAATCATGTTTTAGGCAAAATCCACAATGCGACCAGTTCAGCATATGACAGGAGACACTGTTTGAGTGTAACAAACGTGAAACATTTCTTTTAGCCATTTCGCATGAAAACAGGGTCCAAAATCATTGGTTTTCGTTCAGCACTGGAAGGACAGGCGCGCTCTACAATAGGCATGGGTTTTCAAGTCTGCAAGTACGTTTTAAGCTGAGTTCCATGAACATTGTCCAAAATCATGTTTTAGGCAAAATCCACAATGCGACCAGTTCAGCATATGACAGGAGACACTGTTTGAGTGTAACAAACGTGAAACTTTTATTTTTGCCATTTCGCATGAAAACAGGGTCCAAAATCATTGGTTTTCGTTCAGCACTGGAAGGACAGGCGCACTCTACAATAGGCAAGGGTTTTCAAGTCTGCAAGTACGTTTTAAGATGAGTTCCATGAACATTGTCCAAAATCATGTTTTAGGCAAAATCCACAATGCGACCAGTTCAGCATATGACAGGAGACACTGTTTGAGTGTAACAAACGTGAAACATTTCTTTTAGCCTTTTCGCATGAAAACAGGGTCAAAAATCATTGGTTTTCGTTCAGCACTGGAAGGACAGGCGCACTCTACAATAGGCAAGGGTTTTCAAGTCTGCAAGTACGTTTTAAGATGAGTTCCATGAACATTGTCCAAAATCATGTTTTAGGCAAAATCCACAATGCGACCAGTTCAGCATATGACAGGTGACACTGTTTGAATGTAACAAACGTGAAACATTTATTTTAGCCATTTCGCATGAAAACATGGTCCAAAATCGTTGGTTTTCGTTCAGCACTGGAAGGACAGGCGCGCTCTACAATAGGCAAGGGTTTTCAAGTCTGAAAGTACGTTTTAAGCTGAGTTCCATGAACATCGTCCAAAATCATGTTTTAGTCAAAATCCAAAATGCGACCAGTTCAGCATATGACAGGAGACACTGTTTGAGTGTAACAAACGTGAAACATTTCTTTTAGCCATTTCGAATGAAAACAGGGTCCAGAATCATTGGTTTTCGTTCAGCACTGGAAGGACAGGCGCGCTCTACAATAGGCAAGGGTTTTCAATTCTGCAAGTACGTTTTAAGCTGAGTTCCATGAGCATTGTCCAAAATCATGTTTTAGGCAAAATCCACAATGAGACCAGTTCAGCATATGACAGGAGACACTGTTTGAGTGTAACAAACGTGAAACATTTCTTTTAGCCATTTCGCATGAAAACAGGGTCCAAAATCATTGGTTTTCGTTCAGCACTGGAAGGACAGGCACACTCTACAATAGGCAAGGGTTTTCAATTCTGCAAGTACGTTTTAAGCTGAGTTCCATGAACATTGTCCAAAATCATGTTTTAGTCAAAATCCAAAATGCGACCAGTTCAGCATATGACAGGAGACACTGTTTGAGTGTAACAAACGTGAAACATTTCTTTTAGCCATTTCGAATGAAAACAGGGTCCAGAATCATTGGTTTTCATTCAGCACTGGAAGGACAGGCGCGCTCTACGGTAGGCAAGGGTTTTCAAGTCTGCAAGTACGTTTTAAGATGAGTTCCATGAATATTGTCCAAAATCATGTTTTAGGCAAAATCCACAATGCGACCAGTTCAGCATATGACAGGAGACACTGTTTGAGTTTAACAAACGTGAAACATTTCTTTTAGCCATTTCGCATGAAAACAGGGTCCAAATTCATTGGTTTTCGTTCAGCACTGGAAGGACAGGCGCGCTCTACGGTAGGCAAGGGTTTTCAAGTCTGCAAGTACGTTTTAAGCTGAGTTCCATGAGCATTGTCCAAAATCATGTTTTAGGCAAAATCCACAATGAGACCAGTTCAGCATATGACAGGAGACACTGTTTGAGTGTAACAAACGTGAAACATTTCTTTTAGCCATTTCGCATGAAAACAGGGTCCAAAATCATTGGTTTTCGTTCAGCACTGGAAGGACAGGCACACTCTACAATAGGCAAGGGTTTTCAATTCTGCAAGTACGTTTTAAGCTGAGATCCATGAACATTGTCCAAAATCATGTTTTAGGCAAAATCCACAATGCGACCAGTTCAGCATATGACAGGAGACACTGTTTGAGTTTAACAAACGTGAAACATTTCTTTTAGCCATTTCGCATGAAAACAGGGTCCAAATTCATTGGTTTTCGTTCAGCACTGGAAGGACAGGCGCGCTCTACAATAGGCATGGGTTTTCAAGTCTGCAAGTACGTTTTAAGCTGAGTTCCATGAACATTGTCCAAAATCATGTTTTAGGCAAAATCCACAATGCGACCAGTTCAGCATATGACAGGAGACACTGTTTGAGTGTAACAAACGTGAAACTTTTATTTTTGCCATTTCGCATGAAAACAGGGTCCAAAATCATTGGTTTTCGTTCAGCACTGGAAGGACAGGCGCACTCTACAATAGGCAAGGGTTTTCAAGTCTGCAAGTACGTTTTAAGATGAGTTCCATGAACATTGTCCAAAATCATGTTTTAGGCAAAATCCACAATGCGACCAGTTCAGCATATGACAGGAGACACTGTTTGAGTGTAACAAACGTGAAACATTTCTTTTAGCCTTTTCGCATGAAAACAGGGTCAAAAATCATTGGTTTTCGTTCAGCACTGGAAGGACAGGCGCACTCTACAATAGGCAAGGGTTTTCAAGTCTGCAAGTACGTTTTAAGATGAGTTCCATGAACATTGTCCAAAATCATGTTTTAGGCAAAATCCACAATGCGACCAGTTCAGCATATGACAGGTGACACTGTTTGAATGTAACAAACGTGAAACATTTATTTTAGCCATTTCGCATGAAAACATGGTCCAAAATCGTTGGTTTTCGTTCAGCACTGGAAGGACAGGCGCGCTCTACAATAGGCAAGGGTTTTCAAGTCTGAAAGTACGTTTTAAGCTGAGTTCCATGAACATCGTCCAAAATCATGTTTTAGTCAAAATCCAAAATGCGACCAGTTCAGCATATGACAGGAGACACTGTTTGAGTGTAACAAACGTGAAACATTTCTTTTAGCCATTTCGAATGAAAACAGGGTCCAGAATCATTGGTTTTCGTTCAGCACTGGAAGGACAGGCGCGCTCTACAATAGGCAAGGGTTTTCAATTCTGCAAGTACGTTTTAAGCTGAGTTCCATGAGCATTGTCCAAAATCATGTTTTAGGCAAAATCCACAATGAGACCAGTTCAGCATATGACAGGAGACACTGTTTGAGTGTAACAAACGTGAAACATTTCTTTTAGCCATTTCGCATGAAAACAGGGTCCAAAATCATTGGTTTTCGTTCAGCACTGGAAGGACAGGCACACTCTACAATAGGCAAGGGTTTTCAATTCTGCAAGTACGTTTTAAGCTGAGTTCCATGAACATTGTCCAAAATCATGTTTTAGTCAAAATCCAAAATGCGACCAGTTCAGCATATGACAGGAGACACTGTTTGAGTGTAACAAACGTGAAACATTTCTTTTAGCCATTTCGAATGAAAACAGGGTCCAGAATCATTGGTTTTCGTTCAGCACTGGAAGGACAGGCGCGCTCTACAATAGGCAAGGGTTTTCAATTCTGCAAGTACGTTTTAAGCTGAGTTCCATGAGCATTGTCCAAAATCATGTTTTAGGCAAAATCCACAATGAGACCAGTTCAGCATATGACAGGAGACACTGTTTGAGTGTAACAAACGTGAAACATTTCTTTTAGCCATTTCGCATGAAAACAGGGTCCAAAATCATTGGTTTTCGTTCAGCACTGGAAGGACAGGCACACTCTACAATAGGCAAGGGTTTTCAATTCTGCAAGTACGTTTTAAGCTGAGTTCCATGAACATTGTCCAAAATCATGTTTTAGTCAAAATCCAAAATGCGACCAGTTCAGCATATGACAGGAGACACTGTTTGAGTGTAACAAACGTGAAACATTTCTTTTAGCCATTTCGAATGAAAACAGGGTCCAGAATCATTGGTTTTCATTCAGCACTGGAAGGACAGGCGCGCTCTACAATAGGCAAGGGTTTTCAATTCTGCAAGTACGTTTTAAGCTGAGTTCCATGAACATTGTCCAAAATCATGTTTTAGGCAAAATCCATAATGCGACCAGTTCAGCATATGACAGGAGACACTGTTTGAGTGTAACAAACGTGAAACATTTATTTTAGACATTTCGCATGAAAACAGGGTCCAAATTCATTGGTTTTCGTTCAGCACTGGAAGGACAGGCGCGCTCTACAATAGGCAAGGGTTTTCAAGTCTGCAAGTACGTTTTAAGCTGAGTTCCTTGAACATTGTCCAAAATCATGTTTTAGGCAAAATCCACAATGCGACCATTTCAGCATATGACAGGAGACACTGTTTGAGTGTAACAAACGTGAAACATTTCTTTTAGCCATTTCGCATGAAAACAGGGACCAACTTCATTGGTTTTCGTTCAGCACTGGAAGGACAGGCGCGCTCTACGGTAGGCAAGGGTTTTCAAGTCTGCAAGTACGTTTTAAGATGAGTTCCATGAATATTGTCCAAAATCATGTTTTAGGCAAAATCCACAATGCGACCAGTTCAGCATATGACAGGAGACACTGTTTGAGTTTAACAAACGTGAAACATTTCTTTTAGCCATTTCGCATGAAAACAGGGTCCAAATTCATTGGTTTTCGTTCAGCACTGGAAGGACAGGCGCGCTCTACGGTAGGCAAGGGTTTTCAAGTCTGCAAGTACGTTTTAAGCTGAGTTCCATGAGCATTGTCCAAAATCATGTTTTAGGCAAAATCCACAATGAGACCAGTTCAGCATATGACAGGAGACACTGTTTGAGTGTAACAAACGTGAAACATTTCTTTTAGCCATTTCGCATGAAAACAGGGTCCAAAATCATTGGTTTTCGTTCAGCACTGGAAGGACAGGCACACTCTACAATAGGCAAGGGTTTTCAATTCTGCAAGTACGTTTTAAGCTGAGATCCATGAACATTGTCCAAAATCATGTTTTAGGCAAAATCCACAATGCGACCAGTTCAGCATATGACAGGAGACACTGTTTGAGTTTAACAAACGTGAAACATTTCTTTTAGCCATTTCGCATGAAAACAGGGTCCAAATTCATTGGTTTTCGTTCAGCACTGGAAGGACAGGCGCGCTCTACAATAGGCATGGGTTTTCAAGTCTGCAAGTACGTTTTAAGCTGAGTTCCATGAACATCGTCCAAAATCATGTTTTAGTCAAAATCCAAAATGCGACCAGTTCAGCATATGACAGGAGACACTGTTTGAGTGTAACAAACGTGAAACATTTATTTTAGCCATTTCGAATGAAAACAGGGTCCAAAATCATTGGTTTTCGTTCAGCACTGGAAGGACAGGCGCGCTCTACAATAGGCAAGGGTTTTCAAGTCTGCAAGTACGTTTTAAGCTGAGTTCCATGAACATTGTCTAAAATCAAGTTTTAGGCAAAATCCACAATGCGACCAGTTCAGCATATGACAGGAGACACTGTTTGAGTGTAACAAACGTGAAACATTTCTTTTACCATTTCGCATGAAAACGGGGTGCAAAATCATTGGTTTTCGTTCAGCACTGGAAGGACAGGCGCGCTCTACAATAGGCATGGGTTTTCAAGTCTGCAAGTACGTTTTAAGCTGAGTTCCATGAACATCGTCCAAAATCATGTTTTAGTCAAAATCCAAAATGCGACCAGTTCAGCATATGACAGGAGACACTGTTTGAGTGTAACAAACGTGAAACATTTCTTTTAGCCATTTCGAATGAAAACAGGGTCCAGAATCATTGGTTTTCATTCAGCACTGGAAGGACAGGCGCGCTCTACAATAGGCAAGGGTTTTCAAGTCTGCAAGTATGTTTTAAGCTGAGTTCCATGAACATTGTCCAAAATCATGTTTTAGGCAAAATCCAAAATGCGACCAGTTCAGCATATGACAGGAGACACTGTTTGAGTGTAACAAACGTGAAACATTTCTTTTAGCCATTTCGAATGAAAACAGGGTCCAAAATCATTGGTTTTCGTTCAGCACTGGAAGGACAGGCGCACTCTACAATAGGCAAGGGTTTTCAAGTCTGCAAGTACGTTTTAAGATGAGTTCCATGAACATTGTCCAAAATCATGTTTTAGGCCAAATCCACAATGCGACCAGTTCAGCATATGACCGGAGACACTGTTTGAGTGTAACAAACGTGAAACATTTATTTTAGCCATTTCGCATGAAAACAGGGTCCAAAATCATTGGTTTTCGTTCAGCACTGGAAGGACAGGCGCGCTCTACAATAGGCAAGGGTTTTCAAGTCTGCAAGTACGTTTTAAGCTGAGTTCCATGAACATTGTCTAAAATCAAGTTTTAGGCAAAATCCACAATGCGACCAGTTCAGCATATGACAGGAGACACTGTTTGAGTGTAACAAACGTGAAACATTTCTTTTACCATTTCGCATGAAAACGGGGTGCAAAATCATTGGTTTTCGTTCAGCACTGGAAGGACAGGCGCGCTCTACAATAGGCATGGGTTTTCAAGTCTGCAAGTACGTTTTAAGCTGAGTTCCATGAACATCGTCCAAAATCATGTTTTAGTCAAAATCCAAAATGCGACCAGTTCAGCATATGACAGGAGACACTGTTTGAGTGTAACAAACGTGAAACATTTCTTTTAGCCATTTCGAATGAAAACAGGGTCCAGAATCATTGGTTTTCATTCAGCACTGGAAGGACAGGCGCGCTCTACAATAGGCAAGGGTTTTCAAGTCTGCAAGTATGTTTTAAGCTGAGTTCCATGAACATTGTCCAAAATCATGTTTTAGGCAAAATCCACAATGCGACCAGTTCAGCATATGACAGGAGACACTGTTTGAGTGTAACAAACGTGAAACATTTCTTTTAGCCTTTTCGCATGAAAACAGGGTCAAAGATCATTGGTTTTCGTTCAGCACTGGAAGGACAGGCGCGCTCTACAATAGGCAAGGGTTTTCAATTCTGCAAGTACGTTTTAAGCTGAGTTCCATGAACATTGTCCAAAATCATGTTTTAGGCAAAATCCACAATGCGACCAGTTCAGCATATGACAGGAGACACTGTTTGAGTGTAACAAACGTGAAACATTTATTTTTGCCATTTCGCATGAAAACAGGGTCCAGAATCATTGGTTTTCGTTCAGCACTGGAAGGACAGGCGCACTCTACAATAGGCAAGGGTTTTCAAGTCTGCAAGTACGTTTTAAGATGAGTTCCATGAACATTGTCCAAAATCATGTTTTAGGCAAAATCCACAATGCGACCAGTTCAGCATATGACAGGAGACACTGTTTGAGTGTAACAAACGTGAAACATTTCTTTTAGCCTTTTCGCATGAAAACAGGGTCAAAAATAATTGGTTTTCGTTCAGCACTGGAAGGACAGGCGCACTCTACAATAGGCAAGGGTTTTCAAGTCTGCAAGTACGTTTTAAGATGAGTTCCATGAACATTGTCCAAAATCATGTTTTAGGCAAAATCCACAATGCGACCAGTTCAGCATATGACAGGAGACACTGTTTGAGTGTAACAAACGTGAAACATTTATTTTTGCCATTTCGCATGAAAACAGGGTCCAAAATCATTGGTTTTCGTTCAGCACTGGAAGGACAGGCGCACTCTACAATAGGCAAGGGTTTTCAAGTCTGCAAGTACGTTTTTAGATGAGTTCCATGAACATTGTCCAAAATCATGTTTTAGGCAAAATCCACAATGCGACCAGTTCAGCATATGACAGGAGACACTGTTTGAGTGTAACAAACGTGAAACATTTCTTTTAGCCTTTTCGCATGAAAACAGGGTCAAAAATCATTGGTTTTCGTTCAGCACTGGAAGGACAGGCGCACTCTACAATAGGCAAGGGTTTTCAAGTCTGCAAGTACGTTTTAAGATGAGTTCCATGAACATTGTCCAAAATCATGTTTTAGGCAAAATCCACAATGCGACCAGTTCAGCATATGACAGGTGACACTGTTTGAATGTAACAAACGTGAAACATTTATTTTAGCCATTTCGCATGAAAACATGGTCCAAAATCGTTGGTTTTCGTTCAGCACTGGAAGGACAGGCGCGCTCTACAATAGGCAAGGGTTTTCAAGTCTGAAATTACGTTTTAAGCTGAGTTCCATGAACATCGTCCAAAATCATGTTTTAGTCAAAATCCAAAATGCGACCAGTTCAGCATATGACAGGAGACACTGTTTGAGTGTAACAAACGTGAAACATTTCTTTGACCATTTCGCATGAAAACGGGGAGCAAAATCATTGGTTTTCGTTCAGCACTGGAAGGACAGGCGCGCTCTACAATAGGCATGGGTTTTCAAGTCTGCAAGTACGTTTTAAGCTGAGTTCCATGAACATCGTCCAAAATCATGTTTTAGGCAAAATCCACAATGCGACCAGTTCAGCATATGACAGGAGACACTGTTTGAGTGTAACAAACGTGAAACATTTCTTTTAGCCTTTTCGCATGAAAACAGGGTCAAAGATCATTGGTTTTCGTTCAGCACTGGAAGGACAGGCGCGCTCTACAATAGGCAAGGGTTTTCAATTCTGCAAGTACGTTTTAAGCTGAGTTCCATGAACATTGTCCAAAATCATGTTTTAGGCAAAATCCACAATGCGACCAGTTCAGCATATGACAGGAGACACTGTTTGAGTGTAACAAACGTGAAACATTTATTTTTGCCATTTCGCATGAAAACAGGGTCCAAAATCATTGGTTTTCGTTCAGCACTGGAAGGACAGGCGCACTCTACAATAGGCAAGGGTTTTCAAGTCTGCAAGTACGTTTTAAGATGAGTTCCATGAACATTGTCCAAAATCATGTTTTAGGCAAAATCCACAATGCGACCAGTTCAGCATATGACAGGAGACACTGTTTGAGTGTAACAAACGTGAAACATTTCTTTTAGCCTTTTCGCATGAAAACAGGGTCAAAAATCATTGGTTTTCGTTCAGCACTGGAAGGACAGGCACACTCTACAATAGGCAAGGGTTTTCAAGTCTGCAAGTACGTTTTAAGATGAGTTCCATGAACATTGTCCAAAATCATGTTTTAGGCAAAATCCACAATGCGACCAGTTCAGCATATGACAGGTGACACTGTTTGAATGTAACAAACGTGAAACATTTATTTTAGCCATTTCGCATGAAAACATGGTCCAAAATCGTTGGTTTTCGTTCAGCACTGGAAGGACAGGCGCGCTCTACAATAGGCAAGGGTTTTCAAGTCTGAAATTACGTTTTAAGCTGAGTTCCATGAACATCGTCCAAAATCATGTTTTAGTCAAAATCCAAAATGCGACCAGTTCAGCATATGACAGGAGACACTGTTTGAGTGTAACAAACGTGAAACATTTCTTTTACCATTTCGCATGAAAACGGGGTGCAAAATCATTGGTTTTCGTTCAGCACTGGAAGGACAGGCGCGCTCTACAATAGGCATGGGTTTTCAAGTCTGCAAGTACGTTTTAAGCTGAGTTCCATGAACATCGTCCAAAATCATGTTTTAGGCAAAATCCACAATGCGACCAGTTCAGCATATGACAGGAGACACTGTTTGAGTGTAACAAACGTGAAACATTTCTTTTAGCCTTTTCGCATGAAAACAGGGTCAAAGATCATTGGTTTTCGTTCAGCACTGGAAGGACAGGCGCGCTCTACAATAGGCAAGGGTTTTCAATTCTGCAAGTACGTTTTAAGCTGAGTTCCATGAACATTGTCCAAAATCATGTTTTAGGCAAAATCCACAATGCGACCAGTTCAGCATATGACAGGAGACACTGTTTGAGTGTAACAAACGTGAAACATTTATTTTAGCCATTTCGCATGAAAACAGGGTCCAAAATCATTGGTTTTCATTCAGCACTGGAAGGACAGGCGCACTCTACAATAGGCAAGGGTTTTCAAGTCTGCAAGTACGTTTTAAGATGAGTTCCATGAACATTGTCCAAAATCATGTTTTAGGCAAAATCCACAATGCGACCAGTTCAGCATATGACAGGAGACACTGTTTGAGTGTAACAAACGTGAAACATTTATTTTTGCCATTTCGCATGAAAACAGGGTCCAAAATCATTGGTTTTCGTTCAGCACTGGAAGGACAGGCGCACTCTACAATAGGCAAGGGTTTTCAAGTCTGCAAGTACGTTTTAAGATGAGTTCCATGAACATTGTCCAAAATCATGTTTTAGGCAAAATCCACAATGCGACCAGTTCAGCATATGACAGGTGACACTGTTTGAATGTAACAAACGTGAAACATTTATTTTAGCCATTTCGCATGAAAACATGGTCCAAAATCGTTGGTTTTCGTTCAGCACTGGAAGGACAGGCGCGCTCTACAATAGGCAAGGGTTTTCAAGTCTGAAAGTACGTTTTAAGCTGAGTTCCATGAACATCGTCCAAAATCATGTTTTAGTCAAAATCCAAAATGCGACCAGTTCAGCATATGACAGGAGACACTGTTTGAGTGTAACAAACGTGAAACATTTCTTTTAGCCATTTCGAATGAAAACAGGGTCCAGAATCATTGGTTTTCGTTCAGCACTGGAAGGACAGGCGCGCTCTACAATAGGCAAGGGTTTTCAATTCTGCAAGTACGTTTTAAGCTGAGTTCCATGAACATTGTCCAAAATCATGTTTTAGGCAAAATCCACAATGCGACCAGTTCAGCATATGACAGGAGACACTGTTTGAGTGTAACAAACGTGAAACATTTCTTTTAGCCATTTCGCATGAAAACAGGGTCCAAAATCATTGGTTTTCGTTCAGCACTGGAAGGACAGGCGCGCTCTACAATAGGCATGGGTTTTCAAGTCTGCAAGTACGTTTTAAGCTGAGTTCCATGAACATTGTCCAAAATCATGTTTTAGGCAAAATCCACAATGCGACCAGTTCAGCATATGACAGGAGACACTGTTTGAGTGTAACAAACGTGAAACTTTTATTTTTGCCATTTCGCATGAAAACAGGGTCCAAAATCATTGGTTTTCGTTCAGCACTGGAAGGACAGGCGCACTCTACAATAGGCAAGGGTTTTCAAGTCTGCAAGTACGTTTTAAGATGAGTTCCATGAACATTGTCCAAAATCATGTTTTAGGCAAAATCCACAATGCGACCAGTTCAGCATATGACAGGAGACACTGTTTGAGTGTAACAAACGTGAAACATTTCTTTTAGCCTTTTCGCATGAAAACAGGGTCAAAAATCATTGGTTTTCGTTCAGCAGTGGAAGGACAGGCGCACTCTACAATAGGCAAGGGTTTTCAAGTCTGCAAGTACGTTTTAAGATGAGTTCCATGAACATTGTCCAAAATCATGTTTTAGGCAAAATCCACAATGCGACCAGTTCAGCATATGACAGGTGACACTGTTTGAATGTAACAAACGTGAAACATTTATTTTAGCCATTTCGCATGAAAACATGGTCCAAAATCGTTGGTTTTCGTTCAGCACTGGAAGGACAGGCGCGCTCTACAATAGGCAAGGGTTTTCAAGTCTGAAAGTACGTTTTAAGCTGAGTTCCATGAACATCGTCCAAAATCATGTTTTAGTCAAAATCCAAAATGCGACCAGTTCAGCATATGACAGGAGACACTGTTTGAGTGTAACAAACGTGAAACATTTCTTTTAGCCATTTCGAATGAAAACAGGGTCCAGAATCATTGGTTTTCTTTCAGCACTGGAAGGACAGGCGCGCTCTACAATAGGCAAGGGTTTTCAATTCTGCAAGTACGTTTTAAGCTGAGTTCCATGAACATTGTCCAAAATCATGTTTTAGGCAAAATCCACAATGCGACCAGTTCAGCATATGACAGGAGACACTGTTTGAGTGTAACAAACGTGAAACATTTCTTTTAGCCATTTCGCATGAAAACAGGGTCCAAAATCATTGGTTTTCGTTCAGCACTGGAAGGACAGGCGCGCTCTACAATAGGCATGGGTTTTCAAGTCTGCAAGTACGTTTTAAGCTGAGTTCCATGAACATCGTCCAAAATCATGTTTTAGTCAAAATCCAAAATGCGACCAGTTCAGCATATGACAGGAGACACTGTTTGAGTGTAACAAACGTGAAACATTTCTTTTACCATTTCGCATGAAAACGGGGTGCAAAATCATTGGTTTTCGTTCAGCACTGGAAGGACAGGCGCGCTCTACGGTAGGCAAGGGTTTTCAATTCTGCAAGTACGTTTTAAGATGAGTTCCATGAACATTGTCCAAAATCATGTTTTAGGCAAAATCCACAACGCGACCAGTTCAGCATATGACAGGAGACACTGTTTGAGTGTAACAAACGTGAAACATTTCTTTTAGCCTTTTCGCATGAAAACAGGGTCAAAAATCATTGGTTTTCGTTCAGCACTGGAAGGACAGGCGCGCTCTACAATAGGCATGGGTTTTCAAGTCTGCAAGTACGTTTTAAGCTGAGTTCCATGAACATCGTCCAAAATCATGTTTTAGTCAAAATCCAAAATGCGACCAGTTCAGCATATGACAGGAGACACTGTTTGAATGTAACCAACGTGAAACATTTATTTTAGCCATTTCGCATGAAAACGGGGTGCAAAATCATTGGTTTTCGTTCAGCACTGGAAGGACAGGCGCGCTCTACAATAGGCAAGGGTTTTCAAGTCTGAAAGTACGTTTTAAGCTGAGTTCCATGAACATCGTCCAAAATCATGTTTTAGTCAAAATCCAAAATGCGACCAGTTCAGCATATGACAGGAGACACTGTTTGAGTGTAACAAACGTGAAACATTTCTTTTACCATTTCGCATGAAAACGGGGTGCAAAATCATTGGTTTTCGTTCAGCACTGGAAGGACAGGCGCGCTCTACGGTAGGCAAGGGTTTTCAAGTCTGCAAGTACGTTTTAAGATGAGTTCCATGAACATTGTCCAAAATCATGTTTTAGGCAAAATCCACAATGCGACCAGTTCAGCATATGACAGGAGACACTGTTTGAGTGTAACAAACGTGAAACATTTCTTTTAGCCATTTCGCATGAAAACAGGGACCAAATTCATTGGTTTTCGTTCAGCACTGGAAGGACAGGCGCGCTCTACGGTAGGCAGGGGTTTTTAAGTCTGCAAGTACGTTTTAAGATGAGTTCCATGAATATTGTCCAAAATCATGTTTTAGGCAAAATCCACAATGCGACCAGTTCAGCATATGACAGGAGACACTGTTTGAGTGTAACAAACGTGAAACATTTCTTTTAGCCTTTTCGCATGAAAACAGGGTCAAAAATCATTGGTTTTCGTTCAGCACTGGAAGGACAGGCGCGCTCTACAATAGGCAAGGGTTTTCAAGTCTGAAAGTACGTTTTAAGCTGAGTTCCATGAACATCGTCCAAAATCATGTTTTAGTCAAAATCCAAAATGCGACCAGTTCAGCATATGACAGGAGACACTGTTTGAGTGTAACAAACGTGAAACATTTCTTTTAGCCATTTCGAATGAAAACAGGGTCCAGAATCATTGGTTTTCGTTCAGCATTGGAAGGACAGGCGCGCTCTACAATAGGCAAGGGTTTTCAATTCTGCAAGTACGTTTTAAGCTGAGTTCCATGAACATTGTCCAAAATCATGTTTTAGGCAAAATCCACAATGCGACCAGTTCAGCATATGACAGGAGACACTGTTTGAGTGTAACAAACGTGAAACATTTCTTTTAGCCATTTCGCATGAAAACAGGGTCCAAAATCATTGGTTTTCGTTCAGCACTGGAAGGACAGGCGCGCTCTACAATAGGCATGGGTTTTCAAGTCTGCAAGTACGTTTTAAGCTGAGTTCCATGAACATTGTCCAAAATCATGTTTTAGGCAAAATCCACAATGCGACCAGTTCAGCATATGACAGGAGACACTGTTTGAGTGTAACAAACGTGAAACTTTTATTTTTGCCATTTCGCATGAAAACAGGGTCCAAAATCATTGGTTTTCGTTCAGCACTGGAAGGACAGGCGCACTCTACAATAGGCAAGGGTTTTCAAGTCTGCAAGTACGTTTTAAGATGAGTTCCATGAACATTGTCCAAAATCATGTTTTAGGCAAAATCCACAATGCGACCAGTTCAGCATATGACAGGAGACACTGTTTGAGTGTAACAAACGTGAAACATTTCTTTTAGCCTTTTCGCATGAAAACAGGGTCAAAAATCATTGGTTTTCGTTCAGCACTGGAAGGACAGGCGCACTCTACAATAGGCAAGGGTTTTCAAGTCTGCAAGTACGTTTTAAGATGAGTTCCATGAACATTGTCCAAAATCATGTTTTAGGCAAAATCCACAATGCGACCAGTTCAGCATATGACAGGTGACACTGTTTGAATGTAACAAACGTGAAACATTTATTTTAGCCATTTCGCATGAAAACATGGTCCAAAATCGTTGGTTTTCGTTCAGCACTGGAAGGACAGGCGCGCTCTACAATAGGCAAGGGTTTTCAAGTCTGAAAGTACGTTTTAAGCTGAGTTCCATGAACATCGTCCAAAATCATGTTTTAGTCAAAATCCAAAATGCGACCAGTTCAGCATATGACAGGAGACACTGTTTGAGTGTAACAAACGTGAAACATTTCTTTTAGCCATTTCGAATGAAAACAGGGTCCAGAATCATTGGTTTTCGTTCAGCACTGGAAGGACAGGCGCGCTCTACAATAGGCAAGGGTTTTCAATTCTGCAAGTACGTTTTAAGCTGAGTTCCATGAACATTGTCCAAAATCATGTTTTAGGCAAAATCCACAATGCGACCAGTTCAGCATATGACAGGAGACACTGTTTGAGTGTAACAAACGTGAAACATTTCTTTTAGCCATTTCGCATGAAAACAGGGTCCAAAATCATTGGTTTTCGTTCAGCACTGGAAGGACAGGCGCGCTCTACAATAGGCATGGGTTTTCAAGTCTGCAAGTACGTTTTAAGCTGAGTTCCATGAACATCGTCCAAAATCATGTTTTAGTCAAAATCCAAAATGCGACCAGTTCAGCATATGACAGGAGACACTGTTTGAGTGTAACAAACGTGAAACATTTCTTTTACCATTTCGCATGAAAACGGGGTGCAAAATCATTGGTTTTCGTTCAGCACTGGAAGGACAGGCGCGCTCTACGGTAGGCAAGGGTTTTCAATTCTGCAAGTACGTTTTAAAATGAGTTCCATGAACATTGTCCAAAATCATGTTTTAGGCAAAATCCACAACGCGACCAGTTCAGCATATGACAGGAGACACTGTTTGAGTGTAACAAACGTGAAACATTTCTTTTAGCCTTTTCGCATGAAAACAGGGTCAAAAATCATTGGTTTTCGTTCAGCACTGGAAGGACAGGCGCGCTCTACAATAGGCATGGGTTTTCAAGTCTGCAAGTACGTTTTAAGCTGAGTTCCATGAACATCGTCCAAAATCATGTTTTAGTCAAAATCCAAAATGCGACCAGTTCAGCATATGACAGGAGACACTGTTTGAATGTAACTATCGTGAAACATTTATTTTAGCCATTTCGCATGAAAACGGGGTGCAAAATCATTGGTTTTCGTTCAGCACTGGAAGGACAGGCGCGCTCTACAATAGGCAAGGGTTTTCAAGTCTGAAAGTACGTTTTAAGCTGAGTTCCATGAACATCGTCCAAAATCATGTTTTAGTCAAAATCCAAAATGCGACCAGTTCAGCATATGACAGGAGACACTGTTTGAGTGTAACAAACGTGAAACATTTCTTTTACCATTTCGCATGAAAACGGGGTGCAAAATCATTGGTTTTCGTTCAGCACTGGAAGGACAGGACCGCTCTACGGTAGGCAAGGGTTTTCAAGTCTGCAAGTACGTTTTAAGATGAGTTCCATGAACATTGTCCAAAATCATGTTTTAGGCAAAATCCACAATGCGACCAGTTCAGCATATGACAGGAGACACTGTTTGAGTGTAACAAACGTGAAACATTTCTTTTAGCCATTTCGCATGAAAACAGGGACCAAATTCATTGGTTTTCGTTCAGCACTGGAAGGACAGGCGCGCTCTACGGTAGGCAGGGGTTTTTAAGTCTGCAAGTACGTTTTAAGATGAGTTCCATGAATATTGTCCAAAATCATGTTTTAGGCAAAATCCACAATGCGACCAGTTCAGCATATGACAGGAGACACTGTTTGAGTGTAACAAACGTGAAACATTTCTTTTAGCCTTTTCGCATGAAAACAGGGTCAAAAATCATTGGTTTTCGTTCAGCACTGGAAGGACAGGCGCGCTCTACAATAGGCATGGGTTTTCAAGTCTGCAAGTACGTTTTAAGCTGAGTTCCATGAACATCGTCCAAAATCATGTTTTAGTCAAAATCCAAAATGCGACCAGTTCAGCATATGACAGGAGACACTGTTTGAGTGTAACAAACGTGAAACATTTCTTTTACCATTTCGCATGAAAACGGGGTGCAAAATCATTGGTTTTCGTTCAGCACTGGAAGGACAGGCGCGCTCTACGGTAGGCAAGGGTTTTCAAGTCTGCAAGTACGTTTTAAGATGAGTTCCATGAACATTGTCCAAAATCATGTTTTAGGCAAAATCCACAATGCGACCAGTTCAGCATATGACAGGAGACACTGTTTGAGTGTAACAAACGTGAAACATTTCTTTTAGCCATTTCGCATGAAAACAGGGACCAAATTCATTGGTTTTCGTTCAGCACTGGAAGGACAGGCGCGCTCTACGGTAGGCAGGGGTTTTTAAGTCTGCAAGTACGTTTTAAGATGAGTTCCATGAATATTGTCCAAAATCATGTTTTAGGCAAAATCCACAATGCGACCAGTTCAGCATATGACAGGAGACACTGTTTGAGTGTAACAAACGTGAAACATTTCTTTTAGCCTTTTCGCATGAAAACAGGGTCAAAGATCATTGTTTTTCGTTCAGCACTGGAAGGACAGGCGCGCTCTACAATAGGCAAGGGTTTTCAATTCTGCAAGTACGTTTTAAGCTGAGTTCCATGAACATTGTCCAAAATCATGTTTTAGGCAAAATCCACAATGCGACCAGTTCAGCATATGACAGGAGACACTGTTTGAGTGTAACAAACGTGAAACATTTATTTTTGCCATTTCGCATGAAAACAGGGTCCAAAATCATTGGTTTTCGTTCAGCACTGGAAGGACAGGCGCACTCTACAATAGGCAAGGGTTTTCAAGTCTGCAAGTACGTTTTAAGATGAGTTCCATGAACATTGTCCAAAATCATGTTTTAGGCAAAATCCACAATGCGACCAGTTCAGCATATGACAGGAGACACTGTTTGAGTGTAACAAACGTGAAACATTTCTTTTAGCCTTTTCGCATGAAAACAGGGTCAAAAATCATTGGTTTTCGTTCAGCACTGGAAGGACAGGCACACTCTACAATAGGCAAGGGTTTTCAAGTCTGCAAGTACGTTTTAAGATGAGTTCCATGAACATTGTCCAAAATCATGTTTTAGGCAAAATCCACAATGCGACCAGTTCAGCATATGACAGGTGACACTGTTTGAATGTAACAAACGTGAAACATTTATTTTAGCCATTTCGCATGAAAACATGGTCCAAAATCGTTGGTTTTCGTTCAGCACTGGAAGGACAGGCGCGCTCTACAATAGGCAAGGGTTTTCAAGTCTGAAATTACGTTTTAAGCTGAGTTCCATGAACATCGTCCAAAATCATGTTTTAGTCAAAATCCAAAATGCGACCAGTTCAGCATATGACAGGAGACACTGTTTGAGTGTAACAAACGTGAAACATTTCTTTTACCATTTCGCATGAAAACGGGGTGCAAAATCATTGGTTTTCGTTCAGCACTGGAAGGACAGGCGCGCTCTACAATAGGCATGGGTTTTCAAGTCTGCAAGTACGTTTTAAGCTGAGTTCCATGAACATCGTCCAAAATCATGTTTTAGGCAAAATCCACAATGCGACCAGTTCAGCATATGACAGGAGACACTGTTTGAGTGTAACAAACGTGAAACATTTCTTTTAGCCTTTTCGCATGAAAACAGGGTCAAAGATCATTGGTTTTCGTTCAGCACTGGAAGGACAGGCGCGCTCTACAATAGGCAAGGGTTTTCAATTCTGCAAGTACGTTTTAAGCTGAGTTCCATGAACATTGTCCAAAATCATGTTTTAGGCAAAATCCACAATGCGACCAGTTCAGCATATGACAGGAGACACTGTTTGAGTGTAACAAACGTGAAACATTTATTTTAGCCATTTCGCATGAAAACAGGGTCCAAAATCATTGGTTTTCATTCAGCACTGGAAGGACAGGCGCACTCTACAATAGGCAAGGGTTTTCAAGTCTGCAAGTACGTTTTAAGATGAGTTCCATGAACATTGTCCAAAATCATGTTTTAGGCAAAATCCACAATGCGACCAGTTCAGCATATGACAGGAGACACTGTTTGAGTGTAACAAACGTGAAACATTTATTTTTGCCATTTCGCATGAAAACAGGGTCCAAAATCATTGGTTTTCGTTCAGCACTGGAAGGACAGGCGCACTCTACAATAGGCAAGGGTTTTCAAGTCTGCAAGTACGTTTTAAGATGAGTTCCATGAACATTGTCCAAAATCATGTTTTAGGCAAAATCCACAATGCGACCAGTTCAGCATATGACAGGAGACACTGTTTGAGTGTAACAAACGTGAAACATTTCTTTTAGCCTTTTCGCATGAAAACAGGGTCAAAAATCATTGGTTTTCGTTCAGCACTGGAAGGACAGGCGCACTCTACAATAGGCAAGGGTTTTCAAGTCTGCAAGTACGTTTTAAGATGAGTTCCATGAACATTGTCCAAAATCATGTTTTAGGCAAAATCCACAATGCGACCAGTTCAGCATATGACAGGTGACACTGTTTGAATGTAACAAACGTGAAACATTTATTTTAGCCATTTCGCATGAAAACATGGTCCAAAATCGTTGGTTTTCGTTCAGCACTGGAAGGACAGGCGCGCTCTACAATAGGCAAGGGTTTTCAAGTCTGAAAGTACGTTTTAAGCTGAGTTCCATGAACATCGTCCAAAATCATGTTTTAGTCAAAATCCAAAATGCGACCAGTTCAGCATATGACAGGAGACACTGTTTGAGTGTAACAAACGTGAAACATTTCTTTTAGCCATTTCGAATGAAAACAGGGTCCAGAATCATTGGTTTTCGTTCAGCACTGGAAGGACAGGCGCGCTCTACAATAGGCAAGGGTTTTCAATTCTGCAAGTACGTTTTAAGCTGAGTTCCATGAACATTGTCCAAAATCATGTTTTAGGCAAAATCCACAATGCGACCAGTTCAGCATATGACAGGAGACACTGTTTGAGTGTAACAAACGTGAAACATTTCTTTTAGCCATTTCGCATGAAAACAGGGTCCAAAATCATTGGTTTTCGTTCAGCACTGGAAGGACAGGCGCGCTCTACAATAGGCATGGGTTTTCAAGTCTGCAAGTACGTTTTAAGCTGAGTTCCATGAACATTGTCCAAAATCATGTTTTAGGCAAAATCCACAATGCGACCAGTTCAGCATATGACAGGAAACACTGTTTGAGTGTAACAAACGTGAAACTTTTATTTTTGCCATTTCGCATGAAAACAGGGTCCAAAATCATTGGTTTTCGTTCAGCACTGGAAGGACAGGCGCACTCTACAATAGGCAAGGGTTTTCAAGTCTGCAAGTACGTTTTAAGATGAGTTCCATGAACATTGTCCAAAATCATGTTTTAGGCAAAATCCACAATGCGACCAGTTCAGCATATGACAGGAGACACTGAGTGTAACAAACGTGAAACATTTATTTTAGCCTTTTCGCATGAAAACAGGGTCAAAAATCATTGGTTTTCGTTCAGCAGTGGAAGGACAGGCGCACTCTACAATAGGCAAGGGTTTTCAAGTCTGCAAGTACGTTTTAAGATGAGTTCCATGAACATTGTCCAAAATCATGTTTTAGGCAAAATCCACAATGCGACCAGTTCAGCATATGACAGGTGACACTGTTTGAATGTAACAAACGTGAAACATTTATTTTAGCCATTTCGCATGAAAACATGGTCCAAAATCGTTGGTTTTCGTTCAGCACTGGAAGGACAGGCGCGCTCTACAATAGGCAAGGGTTTTCAAGTCTGAAAGTACGTTTTAAGCTGAGTTCCATGAACATCGTCCAAAATCATGTTTTAGTCAAAATCCAAAATGCGACCAGTTCAGCATATGACAGGAGACACTGTTTGAGTGTAACAAACGTGAAACATTTCTTTTAGCCATTTCGAATGAAAACAGGGTCCAGAATCATTGGTTTTCGTTCAGCACTGGAAGGACAGGCGCGCTCTACAATAGGCAAGGGTTTTCAATTCTGCAAGTACGTTTTAAGCTGAGTTCCATGAACATTGTCCAAAATCATGTTTTAGGCAAAATCCACAATGCGACCAGTTCAGCATATGACAGGAGACACTGTTTGAGTGTAACAAACGTGAAACATTTCTTTTAGCCATTTCGCATGAAAACAGGGTCCAAAATCATTGGTTTTCGTTCAGCACTGGAAGGACAGGCGCGCTCTACAATAGGCATGGGTTTTCAAGTCTGCAAGTACGTTTTAAGCTGAGTTCCATGAACATCGTCCAAAATCATGTTTTAGTCAAAATCCAAAATGCGACCAGTTCAGCATATGACAGGAGACACTGTTTGAGTGTAACAAACGTGAAACATTTCTTTTACCATTTCGCATGAAAACGGGGTGCAAAATCATTGGTTTTCGTTCAGCACTGGAAGGACAGGCGCGCTCTACGGTAGGCAAGGGTTTTCAATTCTGCAAGTACGTTTTAAGATGAGTTCCATGAACATTGTCCAAAATCATGTTTTAGGCAAAATCCACAACGCGACCAGTTCAGCATATGACAGGAGACACTGTTTGAGTGTAACAAACGTGAAACATTTCTTTTAGCCTTTTCGCATGAAAACAGGGTCAAAAATCATTGGTTTTCGTTCAGCACTGGAAGGACAGGCGCGCTCTACAATAGGCATGGGTTTTCAAGTCTGCAAGTACGTTTTAAGCTGAGTTCCATGAACATCGTCCAAAATCATGTTTTAGTCAAAATCCAAAATGCGACCAGTTCAGCATATGACAGGAGACACTGTTTGAATGTAACCAACGTGAAACATTTATTTTAGCCATTTCGCATGAAAACGGGGTGCAAAATCATTGGTTTTCGTTCAGCACTGGAAGGACAGGCGCGCTCTACAATAGGCAAGGGTTTTCAAGTCTGAAAGTACGTTTTAAGCTGAGTTCCATGAACATCGTCCAAAATCATGTTTTAGTCAAAATCCAAAATGCGACCAGTTCAGCATATGACAGGAGACACTGTTTGAGTATAACAAACGTGAAACATTTCTTTTACCATTTCGCATGAAAACGGGGTGCAAAATCATTGGTTTTCGTTCAGCACTGGAAGGACAGGCGCGCTCTACGGTAGGCAAGGGTTTTCAAGTCTGCAAGTACGTTTTAAGATGAGTTCCATGAACATTGTCCAAAATCATGTTTTAGGCAAAATCCACAATGCGACCAGTTCAGCATATGACAGGAGACACTGTTTGAGTGTAACAAACGTGAAACATTTCTTTTAGCCATTTCGCATGAAAACAGGGACCAAATTCATTGGTTTTCGTTCAGCACTGGAAGGACAGGCGCGCTCTACGGTAGGCAGGGGTTTTTAAGTCTGCAAGTACGTTTTAAGATGAGTTCCATGAATATTGTCCAAAATCATGTTTTAGGCAAAATCCACAATGCGACCAGTTCAGCATATGACAGGAGACACTGTTTGAGTGTAACAAACGTGAAACATTTCTTTTAGCCTTTTCGCATGAAAACAGGGTCAAAAATCATTGGTTTTCGTTCAGCACTGGAAGGACAGGCGCGCTCTACAATAGGCATGGGTTTTCAAGTCTGCAAGTACGTTTTAAGCTGAGTTCCATGAACATCGTCCAAAATCATGTTTTAGTCAAAATCCAAAATGCGACCAGTTCAGCATATGACAGGAGACACTGTTTGAGTGTAACAAACGTGAAACATTTCTTTTAGCCATTTCGAATGAAAACAGGGTCCAGAATCATTGGTTTTCGTTCAGCACTGGAAGGACAGGCGCGCTCTACAATAGGCAAGGGTTTTCAATTCTGCAAGTACGTTTTAAGCTGAGTTCCATGAACATTGTCCAAAATCATGTTTTAGGCAAAATCCACAATGCGACCAGTTCAGCATATGACAGGAGACACTGTTTGAGTGTAACAAACGTGAAACATTTCTTTTAGCCATTTCGCATGAAAACAGGGTCCAAAATCATTGGTTTTCGTTCAGCACTGGAAGGACAGGCGCGCTCTACAATAGGCATGGGTTTTCAAGTCTGCAAGTACGTTTTAAGCTGAGTTCCATGAACATTGTCCAAAATCATGTTTTAGGCAAAATCCACAATGCGACCAGTTCAGCATATGACAGGAGACACTGTTTGAGTGTAACAAACGTGAAACTTTTATTTTTGCCATTTCGCATGAAAACAGGGTCCAAAATCATTGGTTTTCGTTCAGCACTGGAAGGACAGGCGCACTCTACAATAGGCAAGGGTTTTCAAGTCTGCAAGTACGTTTTAAGATGAGTTCCATGAACATTGTCCAAAATCATGTTTTAGGCAAAATCCACAATGCGACCAGTTCAGCATATGACAGGAGACACTGTTTGAGTGTAACAAACGTGAAACATTTCTTTTAGCCTTTTCGCATGAAAACAGGGTCAAAAATCATTGGTTTTCGTTCAGCACTGGAAGGACAGGCGCACTCTACAATAGGCAAGGGTTTTCAAGTCTGCAAGTACGTTTTAAGATGAGTTCCATGAACATTGTCCAAAATCATGTTTTAGGCAAAATCCACAATGCGACCAGTTCAGCATATGACAGGTGACACTGTTTGAATGTAACAAACGTGAAACATTTATTTTAGCCATTTCGCATGAAAACATGGTCCAAAATCGTTGGTTTTCGTTCAGCACTGGAAGGACAGGCGCGCTCTACAATAGGCAAGGGTTTTCAAGTCTGAAAGTACGTTTTAAGCTGAGTTCCATGAACATCGTCCAAAATCATGTTTTAGTCAAAATCCAAAATGCGACCAGTTCAGCATATGACAGGAGACACTGTTTGAGTGT
The DNA here is from genome assembly GCF_964263955.1 of Coregonus lavaretus. Classification (NCBI taxonomy): domain Eukaryota; kingdom Metazoa; phylum Chordata; class Actinopteri; order Salmoniformes; family Salmonidae; genus Coregonus; species Coregonus lavaretus. The sequence continues at coordinate 77,479,729 of NC_139988.1, read as the reverse complement.
AACAAACGTGAAACATTTCTTTTAGCCATTTCGAATGAAAACAGGGTCCAGAATCATTGGTTTTCGTTCAGCACTGGAAGGACAGGCGCGCTCTACAATAGGCAAGGGTTTTCAATTCTGCAAGTACGTTTTAAGCTGAGTTCCATGAACATTGTCCAAAATCATGTTTTAGGCAAAATCCACAATGCGACCAGTTCAGCATATGACAGGAGACACTGTTTGAGTGTAACAAACGTGAAACATTTCTTTTAGCCATTTCGCATGAAAACAGGGTCCAAAATCATTGGTTTTCGTTCAGCACTGGAAGGACAGGCGCGCTCTACAATAGGCATGGGTTTTCAAGTCTGCAAGTACGTTTTAAGCTGAGTTCCATGAACATCGTCCAAAATCATGTTTTAGTCAAAATCCAAAATGCGACCAGTTCAGCATATGACAGGAGACACTGTTTGAGTGTAACAAACGTGAAACATTTCTTTTACCATTTCGCATGAAAACGGGGTGCAAAATCATTGGTTTTCGTTCAGCACTGGAAGGACAGGCGCGCTCTACGGTAGGCAAGGGTTTTCAATTCTGCAAGTACGTTTTAAGATGAGTTCCATGAACATTGTCCAAAATCATGTTTTAGGCAAAATCCACAACGCGACCAGTTCAGCATATGACAGGAGACACTGTTTGAGTGTAACAAACGTGAAACATTTCTTTTAGCCTTTTCGCATGAAAACAGGGTCAAAAATCATTGGTTTTCGTTCAGCACTGGAAGGACAGGCGCGCTCTACAATAGGCATGGGTTTTCAAGTCTGCAAGTACGTTTTAAGCTGAGTTCCATGAACATCGTCCAAAATCATGTTTTAGTCAAAATCCAAAATGCGACCAGTTCAGCATATGACAGGAGACACTGTTTGAATGTAACTATCGTGAAACATTTATTTTAGCCATTTCGCATGAAAACGGGGTGCAAAATCATTGGTTTTCGTTCAGCACTGGAAGGACAGGCGCGCTCTACAATAGGCAAGGGTTTTCAAGTCTGAAAGTACGTTTTAAGCTGAGTTCCATGAACATCGTCCAAAATCATGTTTTAGTCAAAATCCAAAATGCGACCAGTTCAGCATATGACAGGAGACACTGTTTGAGTGTAACAAACGTGAAACATTTCTTTTACCATTTCGCATGAAAACGGGGTGCAAAATCATTGGTTTTCGTTCAGCACTGGAAGGACAGGCGCGCTCTACGGTAGGCAAGGGTTTTCAAGTCTGCAAGTACGTTTTAAGATGAGTTCCATGAACATTGTCCAAAATCATGTTTTAGGCAAAATCCACAATGCGACCAGTTCAGCATATGACAGGAGACACTGTTTGAGTGTAACAAACGTGAAACATTTCTTTTAGCCATTTCGCATGAAAACAGGGACCAAATTCATTGGTTTTCGTTCAGCACTGGAAGGACAGGCGCGCTCTACGGTAGGCAGGGGTTTTTAAGTCTGCAAGTACGTTTTAAGATGAGTTCCATGAATATTGTCCAAAATCATGTTTTAGGCAAAATCCACAATGCGACCAGTTCAGCATATGACAGGAGACACTGTTTGAGTGTAACAAACGTGAAACATTTCTTTTAGCCATTTCGCATGAAAA